>NC_051189.1:30345080-30664723 GCF_015220075.1 Falco rusticolus
TAAACTATTTCTGGCCTCTCTCCAATTCGACCATCCTCAAGTTTAACTGTCTCTTTCAGTGGTTCACCACTGCAGTTGGAGAAAATGAGACATCACTTAATTCAGACATTATCTCAGGCAAAGGTGCCAATAAGAATACTTTTATGACTGTTAAGTCAGCAGTACACTGAGATCACTGGGTGTCACATCATACAATACTGTTGCACTGCTTATTTGGTTTTTGTACTTCATCAATGACCTATCAGTACCTGCTGTCCCTTGCTTTAGACTGTAACCTCTCTGGAGCAATGGCTGTGAATTCATAGAATGGGATCACTACCTATGACTGTAAATCCTAAATTAAGGTAATTCAGCACCAAAAGACGGCCAATTTAAGAGCATGCACATTCCACAAACATTTAGATGAAGCATGCTGTACAGTCATTCTAACTAAGTTTCTTCATATCATTAGTTTGGTGAAGAATTATGGAATCTGTAGGATGATAACTGAGTATGGAATGTGTATACCATTTTATGACAAATTAAGATAACAAAAATAGTTTTTAGCCATGTTACTGTAAATTCCAGTAATACATTCTAAATAAAAATCATAACCAAAAATCTTACTACAAATGTTCTTTCTACAAATGAAATAGCAAGGCGCACAACAGATAACATTTTATTCTACCAAGATGTGATTTCAGGTTACAATTTTATAATAAGTTTCCTCACAACAAATGGAAAAACATTTGAGATTATTAACTGCTTCAAAATTAAAAAGATGAAGGAAGATTTATTTTAAGTTTTTCTTTAAACAGCTGTTGGACATACTGGAGTCACTGCTCATTGCGAAATAGTAAATAGCTATTTCAACCACTAGCAAAAAATAAGACATTTGTTACATTGTTTTGAATATACTATCACACATTCAACCTGACAAACATTTTAATTTATAGGAGTATAATTTTTATTTATTATAAGTCTTTGTTCTTGAAAAATACTGTTGATTTTTTGCTGCAGACAAATGAGAAATTTTCCGTAATACCTGAGCAGTTACACCACTCATCCACCAGGAAGAGATAATTTCCTAGCCATTGAGTTTCCAAGACAAGTTATGCTAGGATCTACAGTGTTGCTATTCTTAGTCTGTAAACAGACAGCTCCACTACCCCTTCTCTCAAGGGAACTGTGAATCACTGTGAAACTAAAAAAACAATTGAGTCAGTTTTACTTCATCTCTGTTCTGAGCAGAAAAGGTTGATGGACCTTATCACAGTAAAAAAGAGTTTTAAAAAAAAAAAATGAAGGATTAGAAATCTGAAATGCTCTCAACTCCACCCATCTCATCCTTCACTGTATGTAAACTTGGAAAAAAAAAAACCACAAAAACCAAACCCAAAACTGAGAAACAAAATCTCTAGCAACAACCAGATAACTTTGCTGCTCCAAGGGGAAAACAGACAAAACATCCTTCTCCCTCAATAGGAAGAAACATAAACATATCACAAAACATTAGCCAGAGCTATGTAGGAATTGCACCTATAGGGAAACAAACCAATGACAACTCCCTGTCCTGACTGGAGGAATGATCAAGAAGTTCCTCACTAAAGGTCTTTCTTTAGGAGCCTCTGATGGGCCTTTCCACTGGTGCTCACACCGTGGCAAGCTCAATGGTGCAATAAACTTCAGAGCAACAAACATGATGACCATTCACTTAAGACATTCATAAACCTCTTATTTTTAACTTCTTATTTTTCACTATAAGTAAGTTACTTACCAAATTCTCCTAAAAATGACCTGAGTTACAGAAAAAAGGCAGATAATTAATACTAAAATATAGAAAGGCAACAGCGATGACTGTGTTAGTCGCAAAAAAAAGTCTTGGGAGGGTGCCTGAAGAGATTCTTGACAAAGGAGCCAATTCATTGTAAAATTCCTAGTAAGGCAAAAACATCCCATTAAAAACAGTAACAATACCCCACAGATTAGAGAGAAAAAAAAAACAACCCAGCACACAGCCAATCACAGTTTAACCTATTCATGTCATAGGAAACTATTTGAAATTCATCTTTGAGAAGTCATCTTTTTATCATTTGAAACCACTTTGGAAGTACCCTTTAGAGTGACTGTCAAAAGCTTAACTTTCAAAAAAGAATCTGTCATCTGAAGAGACCAGACTACAACTCCTTTATACCACAAAAACCCAACCTCCCATATAACTCCATTAATGGAACCACAAAGCACTTAGTTTTCAGTGGATTAAGACTTTAGAGATACTGATGCAAGAAGGTACACTTGTCCTCCTTCCGAACAGGGAGATGAAGGGAAAGTGGTCATCTGAGATCACAAACAAGCCTGAGGCACTGCCAAGAATAGAATCCTTAATGCTGAAATTCTAGTTCTGTAGCCGAACCCACTTGATCATTCTTCTTTCTCAAATAATGAGCAAAAAGACTATATACTCTGCCAAGAAGCACTATCAATGTGTATTCTCAAGTGGAATTGGTGCAGCATGTGATGCCGTGAATGCATTGTTGTCTTCCTTTGTTTCGCTTTCCTCCCTCTTCTCTTTTTCTTTTCCCCCAAGGGAAGACTAGAGATTGGAACCACTTTCAATTAGACATAATCAGTTTAAAGATTAACAGTTGGGCATGTCCAAATTGCCCTTAAAAGACAGATCTTGAAGTTCCTGTGCTACAAACCCTAATTCCAACCTACAGTTACACAATTTTCTAGGCATAGTTGCACCCAGTTTGTCTCAATCACTGGCTTCATTGCAGCTTGACAGCCTGGAAAGTGACATGTAGCAAGTCCCCGGGGAGGGGCGAGAGGGGGAGGAATAAATTCCATATACCTGGTAGCTGAATAAACTGAAATCCTGACCAGAAGCAGTCCTTTCTTTTCTTGCAAAACACTTAAGAACATGCATGTATGTGTGTTAAACAATGCAGCTTAGTCAACATCATTACATCTTGCCTTCCAAAAATTCCCCAACAATTTCAACTGTGCATGATGTCATTTTCTACTTCTTCCCCTGAAAGGCTGTGAAGTGGTTCTGTAAGAGAGATGCAGCTCCCAGGAGACAGTTACAATTCCTGCACAGAACTGCAAGTCTTGGCTTGGGTCCAGGAGGTGTGTCAGTCCTTACCAATACTCCATTTGAAGTTTTCCAGAAAATCTGTAGCCATGACATTTTCTTCTTGCAGGCCAACATTGAACTCTTTTACAGATGCAAACAGTTTTTCTTAGAGTGACAACAATTCCCTCTGACTTTTAAGTTGTCCCTTGTCCTAATTTCTTCCAAAAGATACAGGGTTTTTTGGGGGGGATAAAAAACTAAAAACAAACCCCTACAACCCAACCCTGTCTTGAGATAGTATCAATAGTTCATGACTCTCTTCGGAGCCCTTTCTTTTCCAGGCTATAAAGTTAGTACCACCACCTTTACCTTATTATCTTTGCTTTCAAGTCTTATTAGAAACACCAGACAGAGTACAGAAAGTTTTTGCTCTTACAACATCAAAAGAAAACAAAAATCTTATGAAATGCTTTCACCCCAAGGCATAAAAAAATATTGAGGTGCCTCAGAAACCTCAAAAACCTAAGTAAATTCTGTATATGCATCTTGGGTTTTTTAATTCAATCTTAGAATCAGGCAACAAACAGCAACTTTTTCCCCAACTCCTCCATAAAATTCTCACAAGCCACTGAAATTTTACACTTCTCAGAGCACTTTCAGAAGTTCAGATATCTTAGAAGGTGCAGAGTTTAAAAACTTACTTAGTCGTGTTTAAGCCAAGTTTTACTTCAATAAACTTCAGCAAATGTTCATTTTCTTTATGAGGAAGAAACATCTGGAAATTAATTTAGCAGAGAAAAATCTTATCAAGTTCTGGAAGCAGCTTTCACGTAGTCACTTCATTCAGATTTAAAAAATGGCATGGAAAAATCAACTATTAAGTGTGCCAAGTAAGGTACTGGTATAGTAGCATAAATCTTCACTTAAATAAAACCATCTTTCGAGTTTCCTTGAGAATATCATTCCCTTCATCTCATTCATGTACCCCAAAGGAGGGCAAGTGAAAAGCTGTCAATAAGTTGTCAAAAGACTACTGAGTGGTATATAAAGGATCGTGAAAAATGGACAGACTTACCCCCAAGCGAGCCAAAAAACATTGTTTGGCTCCACTAAACAATAGGACTGCAGCCTAGCAAAAATCATGAGCGTTTGTAATCTTCACATAAATTGTCTGAGCAGACAAAAGTTCTGTGTACTGTCTATGTAATTTAACTCGCATTTTTCAAGGTTAGGTTTTATTTTTCTGGAGATACAGTAGGGCTAGCCAGTCTAAACAGCACAAGAAAACAATCAGATACAAGCATTTTCTCAAATTTTTTAGGGTTCACTAGCTTCTTTATTTTTAAGTTGACACTGTTAATTAACACAACCAGGGTGAGTCCGAGACATAGAGGTAAAGCACGACAAATTGTGTAGAAGACTAGCAACTCCCTCTTGCTGGCTCTAATCAAAATACAAGACCAGGCTAAAATCCCATTGTATAATCTCAACTCCTAGCTGACTCCTACACTAAGCGAAAGTCTCTGTTCCCATGTCCTAGTTGAAGTTTAATCGATAACTAACATCTACCCTGAGACTACTCATACCTGTTCCTGGCTACCAGGTCTTCGCCACACACAAGAATATTAATATTCAGGCCAGTTTGTAGAGGCCATCCAAGTTAAAACAAAAACCACATTTATGAAATAGCTAAAGTGTGAATTAAAGAGTATTTGTATACTATCCTTTAATCTCAACCTAAAAGATCAAAATCCCAACAAAAAACAGCTGCTTGATTTGTTAAAGACATTTTATATAGATGCAAAATTACTCAAGTTTTAGTACTCCAATTTGCTATGAATTGAGCTATGAACTCTCAGATCAGCAAGATAAACAACACTTCAAAAGATTTTTCCAAGATACATCCACAACTTTTCATTTAGAATTTGTCAGTTAAAATCACTTTTTACAGAGGAATCTTACCTTTAGTAACAAGTTTAGTGTCACTGTTACTGTAAGTACCAAATAAATGTACATTATTTTCAGCAATCTTGACATCAATGTACCTTTTTTCATGTTCATCTGCAAAAATATTTTAAAAATGCCATATCATTTGGAGTTCAGTTTAAATATTAAAAACTACACAGCCAGAGGACAGTCTAGTTACCTGAAGGCATTTAGAGAGCATTAAAGCTGCTACAAGGCTCAGTAATGGTGACACTAGTAAGACTGAATTTTCAAACTGCAAAAGGTACCCCAAGAAGAGAGAAAACAAGTAGATTTTGTATACTTCATGCACCTGTTGAAGAAACAAAATAGAACACAATAAAATAAAATTACAGTGAATATATGTCTTGCTTTTTAGAGCAGCAGATAGCTCGTTCCATTTCTTTGTTTATCAGGGGATTAACATCTATCCTCCAATCCTATGAATCCTCCAACCCTATGAATCTAGTAAGGGATCACTTGGCTCTGGTAAGCATTTCACATCAAAATGATCCTGGTCAGCCTAGTAACTAGTACACATTTCCTTCACAAGAATTCTGTAAATACGCCAACAAAAGTAGTAGTATTTTACAAGGTCTCCCCATCCTGTAAGACCTGTGATGCAGCGTGAAGCAGTAACAATGCAACAGTATGAACACACAATTTGTGTGAAAGAGCCGACTACTGTAAACGTGCACTTTCCTTGCCCTCATTCATTTAACCTATCTCAGGAACACACAGACTATCACTGCTACTTTCTGTTATTTACTAATTGATAAGCAATTCTTATAAACCCCGATACTTGATTCTTTAGACTTTTACCAAAACACTCTTCTTCTCCCTTACATTTTAAGGACCCTGCTTTGAACTAAAATAGATCAAACATTTCCCACTGCTGAGGAACAGGAAAAAAAGCAACTGAAAGAAGAGGTGACAAATCAGAATTGCATGCAGTTTGAAACAGAAGTTACATTTAATAAAACTAGAAGGCACACATGTATGAACTAGCACATATACCACTGCAACAGGCGGAGTAAAAACTCCTATTGTTGCAACATTTCTAAGAACCATTTTGCAGAATAAATTCAAATGCTTTCTTGTACTGAAAAATCAATTGGCCTTCAGCATCTGTCTAGCCTATTTATTGGCTAAATCGGTACAGGGCAGGCCATTCAGGGTAAAAATGAGCCCTTTAACTGCACAGAGCCAACAGAGCAGTATTTCAGTCAGCCCCACCCTACTGCAAATAGGGGAAAGAGGCAGCTAAGCCAAAAAGGATGCATGACTATCATTCATCACTCTTTCAGCTCTCCAAAGATGTTTCAGGACTCTGCAGCTTTGTTTAGCTCCTGACCCTTTTGTTAGGAAAGCTGTCCCAAACACAGTAGTCCAAAAGAGAGTGAGATTAAAGCCATTTTATTCTTCTAACGGACATGACATGCACTTCAGCTGGACCCAGGCTACAAGACACTCAAGTCATTGCTCAGTCTGCACCTTTTGGAGCTCCTCAGCAGTATTTATGGTAGGCACCTCTAAGGCTGTATTTAAGTCCACAACTACCAGTAGGTTGAAGAGTTCTAATACCTTCTCTGTCTGTGCCAGGGCAAAGCTGTCTAGCAGAAAAAGAGAAACAGCCTGAACAAACAGGAGATAATGACTGTATTCCCACATCATCATGAAGGTATATGTTGAAGCACTCACCAAAAGGTAACAAAACTTCTGGAAAAAAAAAAAAAAAAAGGCAAGCATTAATATCACTCCTATGCATCTCTGTCATTAAGTAACTGAGAGGTCATTAAAACAGAAACTATGGAAATTAATTATTATTTTAGGAAGTAATGAAAATACTGACTTCAGACATATTTAACATGTTCTCAGATGGAAGAAAGTAATTACCAAAACATGCAAAACCATTTAAAGCCTATCAGAAGAAACATCTTCGACAGAAACAGCGAAAGGAAGTTACCATCATCTTCTCTAAGCAACAGGAAGACCAAAGAAATAGTTCACATAGTGAGAAAAATTCTGCATCAGTTTATTTTAAAAAGACAGCACACAGCTCATTACCACACCGTTCTCTCTGAACCCTCATGGGGGCATAACAGGGCAGGGCACGAGTCACTTAGGAAAAACTGCATGTGCCTAGGTGAAATCCAAGTGGCTGTTTTGAAAAGAACAAACAAAACATCTACCGTTTTCTGCCTAGCACCGCAATAGTGACAGAACTCTAGAGCACAGTTCCACTAGCAACTCTTTATTAAGAAATTAATTTTGCTTTACCTCAGCAGAACAATTTAGGTTTTTTTTTAAATAGCCTGTGAGAGCTGCTACTTGACATGCAAAATATGGCAAAGCCCAATTTTCCCTTGATGGTATGGAGTAATCAATTCTTGTTGTATCTGTCCTAGAATAAAGTACAGACAAACAATTATTAAAAGATTTATGGAACAAAAATATCAAGGAAAGCCTAAATGTCACTTCTAGTTATCAGTGTGACCTTGCAAGCAAACTATTCCTCCTGTACTAGGTATAAAATAATACTGACACAATTTTGCTGCTGATATAGCTCACAAATTTAATATCAGCATGGTAGGTCCACTCTTCAGCTCATTTATTCAGCAGGTCTCCTTATTAGGTGTGTGTTTACATGACTGAAGCCAAAAAGCATCTGCCTTCAGCCTTTTCTGACCCATCACAACACTGCGCAAGCTGGACGCATCACACACTGCTTCTGCCAACCCGCACTGTGACAACAGAGCCTTCTTTGGCCACGAGCAGTGCTAAATGGTCTTATGTTTATAGGCAGGGGACCGTGGCCGTAACAGCAGCTTTTCACATTACGACTAAAATCTGCTCATACCCAAGAGAAAAGATTCCTTTCAGTTCTCATACAGTATGTTTTAAGTGATTTAGGCAGCCAAGCACAACATACTTAGAATCCAAAGTAGTGCTCCCTCATACCAGCAGTACGAGGAGATACTCTGTCTACAGGGAAAATTCTGCCCAGCAAAATAAGAGATTAAAGATGGATGGGGAGCATGCAGGGTCTTCTTATGGAATGACTTGAGAGTATCTGCACAATTAGAGCTGCAGGAGAAAGTTTTAAGAAGTGCTAAAGTAACTTAGAAGCACAAGTCACACTTTCAAATGTGATCAAAGGCATCAGTTTCAGAGGTACATAGACTTCTCTGTGTCTACTATGCTTTTTAAAAGGAGCCTCAAACTCCTTTATCATTTAGATATTTGAAATTGTCACCTTTCATTTATACCTCTGAAGCTTATTTGGAGCCTTTTTAACCACCAGACCTTTCAACTTGTTAACATTGTTTAATCTTCTTTGCTGTTGAAAAAAAATACGGTTTTATTCACCATTTTTCCTACTCTCCACTGTTCACACCAGCTTGATGAACTGCATTTTTAGCTACTAATCGGAGATTTGGTCATGATGACTTCACACTCCTAAAAGATGCTTCCCAACAGTTCAACTTTAAAGGTATATCTCTAACATTTTGCTCCTCCATAGCTCTCTTCACTCCAGGGCTTTCAAGTTCACACAAAGCCCCAGAGCTACTCAGTGACAAACCAGGAGCCTGAACACAAGTTCTCATTGCCCAGATGAGGCTCCCTATTATTGTTGTGGTTCATATAAGGGAAGGGACATTTTCTTGCAAGTGAAATGTTTTAAAATAAAAAAGCCTTTGAAATCAGGATCATCTAAGAAGATTCTACTTTGCACAAAAACCCACTACAAAAAGTAGATTTAAAAAAAAAAAAAATCAAGACTCTTTACAAGAAAAATGTACTTGGTCCTTTCCTTCCAAGTAACAGAAAAACTATCACAATATTTAGAGCTGGCCACAGAGAGCAATTATGTTTTACAGCAGCTTCGGAAATTTGTTTTCATTCTTCATCAGCACAAAACCAAAACCTTCTGAGGAATGTTTTTGCAAAACGGAATCATGTGAGAATACTCCCGTATTCACACACATACATAAAGTCTGTTCAACTGGCAGCATGGACGGTTTGAACAGGAGGCCTTTCCATTAGTAAAAGCATCATGAGAATCAATGCAACTCTGGGAAATCTTTTGTATTCAGCATAAGAGCTTGCTCTCACAATGAGAACACAAAGTTTAATAGAAAGCATTTCAATCCACTCTAACATTTTAAAATGCTTTATTGACAAACTAGATTGTATAAAGATGTTTTTCTTACCTGTTAATAATGAACCATGCTACAGTCAGCATTCCTGCCAGCCAAGTCCCACTCATAACCCAACTGGTTACAAACAATGCAGTCACATAAATTCCCTGCAGTCCAAAAACTATACCAATGTAGAAATACACTGGTTCAATAACTTCCTGAAATTACAAATAAAAACGAAGAGACATAGCGGCAACTGAGCTGAAGCTGGAAATTATTACTATTTACTATTTGCATACTGCTAAGAGTGTGCTAGGTGCTTTACAAACAGGTAAGAGACAGACCCTATTTTAGAAAAGTATTGAGCATGCTTTTATTTTGGGCTCAGGAAAAATGAAGCAGTATGAATTAAAAGCACACTTCAGGACTCAGCTTGCTAGTGCCACAATTTTTGTATTTGCTTTAGCATGAACACTGTATGTGTCAGATTTAATAAATCTATACTGCAGTGAGATATAAAGCTCACAGGACTACTGGAAGAAGTTATGTAGGGGAAGAACTTGGAGAAGTAAAGATGTGTCAAAACCAGTTCCAAAATAACTAATTAAAAGAAAGATAAATAAGAGAGGACACAAGTATGCAGCATAAGCAGACCAAAGCCCGAGCAGAGCAGAAAGAGACAAAACGTTTATCTACAGAAGTGTTTTTTGCTTTTATCTATAGGGGAATGAGTAGAGACAGGCACCACTATAACAGACTTCTGTACTCCAAAGGAGCTAACTTTCCCGTTTTTGATGGATAGCACAGATACTCTCCACATTTCTAAGTGGTTTGTAGGAAGTAAAGAATAACAGACAGAAAAGTTTAGTGCATATAAACCTCCACAATTCTATGCCAGAATGATCAGAATTGAGGAGAACCTGGACCTGGTGAGAGGCTTAGCTCGATTCATTCAATAAAAATTGCATGTTCATTGTATGCAGCATAGAAAGTCTCATACACACACATCACACACAGAGCCATAATGAAAGCACAGAAAGTAGGAGAAATGCACATACTTCGCTACCAGATGCTTGATATAAAACACTGGCAATCAACTCTGGATACAAAGTCATTTGCTGGACTGCATTTATCGTCTTCAGTGATATTGTCTTATTGTTGTGTGTCAATTCATAAACACCTATAGACAAAAAACATATATTATTCTTGGAATCACTTACTATTGCTGTGCTTAGAAGAGGTGAAAGTGTACTCAAAGGTAGAGAAAAACAGATTTGATCATTAAAGCTACTCATTCACCACTCCTAATTTTAAAGGAAGGAGATATTTCAGTGCCAGATGCCATTCCACCCTAATGACTTAGCAACAAAGTTATTACCATTTTTTGATCTAAACTTAAATAGAGGGCCCAAAACTAACCAGCTGAAGCATAGCCTTTTCAGTTACATACTGATGTAACCCTGGAACCAGCTACCTACAGATCACCTTCACAGGAAGTTCTTAAGAAGAGAGACAAAGATCTAACAGGGATGAACAGGTTGTATTAAACCTGTCTCTACAAAGAGGTCAGGCGTGATGGCCTCATCCACCACCTTTTTCAGCCCTTTGTTTCTGAGACTTCTAAGAATCACTTGCTTAACACAACACATCTTTGTATAGGGCTGAGGTGAAATTGAAACTGGCATACTTGAAGGACAGATCATTTTGAGATATTATAATTAAAGAAAAAAATGGTCATGACTTAGGACAATAGAGGGAAGAGGAAAAACAATGCAAATTACAGGGTGAAACCAAAAAAACCCCACCAAACCAACCCCAAAAACAATGCAACAGCCAAATGAGATAACTGTTTCCAGCTCTGGACATATCTAGGTGTGTGGTCTGCAAGCAGTTCTCTGCAGGCCAAACCAGGTCTTGCAGGACTTTATAACTGGGTTCAGCACAGCTGTGATACACCTTTGAAAACTGGGTGTCCCCATAATACCTAGTAGATACTTGAGTCTACCTGTTTGCAGAGGCAGCATGCCTGGAGGAGGCAGTCCATCTATTCACAGCATGGGTAATCCCCCCAGAGACAATGAAGAATTGACTGTACCAAAAACCTATTATATATTGCTGACGTGCTACATATCAGCTGGGAAACTATTCAACTCCTAAAACTACACCTACAAAGTTTAACTGGCTTTGCACGAGGTTTCATGAGGGGACTGAACTAATTCAATGGATGACCGCTGCAAGATAGGGCTGTTCACTCCCTCTTCTCTCCTCAAGTTCTTGCCTTTTCCCCACACCCATCCAGGTGCCCTTCTGAACTCACTAAACTAGCATGAAAGTGTTCCATCTTCTTTTCATTGCTTTAGTTTTCTGCTGGCTTAGGGACCTAAGGTCAGTGAGCTCTAGAGCCCCTGCAAGACAAAGAGCAGGAGTGCAAAGGAAGGAGAGGCCACGGCCACCCAGTTTGGTCTCCATCCTGTTGGTTCTGTCGCCTTCACCCAGTGTTCATCAACATCTATTTATCATAGCTGACAGGAGTAAAAGCCTCCAGCACGGACAGGATGGAGCAGATCAACTCTTGACAGAAGCTGTTGCATCTTCTGACAGAGGATGGAAAACAGTAATTTCATCTCCCATTACAAAATTACACATAAATCATGCTTACATGGCAGATAATCCATGATGTAACACAGGGAAAACCAACAATAACTTCCATACGGGGCAGTATGAGAGTAATATTAATCCTATTGCAGAGTACTGATTAAAGACAATCTGCTGGAATACATGATAGTCAAATATTGTTTTTAAAAAGGCACTAAAAAGTTAGGACAGCATGCAGTTTTTAATTAATCTGACTGATATACCTATATAAGAGTATAAAATCAGTCTCCCCAGCCTGCAATTTTTTACTGTCTTCAAATAGAACAGAACTTTTCAAGGCTAATAAAATGAATGGGGTTTGTACCTCTTTCAAAGGAAGGAGCCTTTAGCAGTTCTTTATAGAATGAGTAATAAATGGCGCTGTCACCCTGAAATGTAATTTCTCGTTCAAGTTCCTAGGGGGAAAAAAAAAAATATTCACCTCCCATAATCTCTTCCCATAGAAGACTATATATTTTCAGATAGACTGGTTTTGTAATACAGCACATGGTTATGACTCCACTGTAAACCTTCAAAGTATTCCACAAAACATTAATCTTCACAGCGCCTCTGTGCTCTCTATAATTTAGCAAACATGCTCGGAATCAGAGCAACTCAAATCCACACTGTAAGTCAGCACAAGATCCACAGGATCCTTTCATATTCCCAAACCTAAATTTCATTCAACTTTCCATACAGTACAGTTCTTAAAAACAAACAAAAACCCTCAAATAAACAAAAAAGACCCAAACACCCAATATACATTCCTGTGGTTTAGCTTACGCAGTGCCAGTATGCTTCAGTATTTTCTTCAAAATTTAGAAGGGTATTTCAATGATAAAGGGTGGCATGGAAAAACATACAAAAGCATGACTAGACAAAACTACTGTTCGTAGGAGAAACACTTTAAAGAAAAAAAAGACAAAAAAAAAAAGACTGTATCAAAGACAGGCCTGAGTAGAAGGACATGGGATTCTGCAAGCAAGTAGTTCCAACCTGACATGGATCAGCTTTGATTTCAAGGACACAATTTGGCTTTTGTTTCAATAGTTTAACTTTTTCTTTACCTGCCTGCTGGAAAACCAGAATTTCCGTTCATGATATGTTGAGAGGTACACAGCATACATCATTCCACTAGTGACTGCCGCAAGACAACCAAAGAAAAGTTTCGCAAAACGCTGAATTAACATATCTGAAATAGGACAGTGAAAAAGCTAACACAGTCCAGCAGATTCAGAAACAAACAGTATGCCCTACATACAATGCATTTCTGAACAGCAAGTAAACTTAATGGCATCAGAATTATCACACCATCAGCAGCACAGATACATCAAGAACTGGTTTGTTATTCCTGGCCTACACGGTTTCCTTTCCCAGTTGTCACCATTGCTTCATAGGACTCTCAGATAAAATACACACTACAGTGCAAATTTCTCTCCATTCTAGTAGGAATTTCCAAGAAGGAAAAGTGTCTTCCAAATAAACAGACCGAACTCTAGATTTCACCCAAAACACCATAACCTTCTTAAAGACCTTAGCAGAAAGAAGTGCAATACCACATCTAACATCAATACTGAGGCATTCTATTCTCCATTCAATTTTTAAATATAAAAGGAAGAAACTAATCTGAATTTTACCTCATTCAATGGGTGTCTACTTTACCTGTAGCTCTCTCAAGTTAGTACACACGTCTAACATAAAAGTTTTTGGTAACTCGGTAAACACTTACCTAAAATTACACCTAGTTTTAGTTCTCTGTGTTGAAAAGCTGTAAGGACTTTTTGTCTGTTCATATTTCACTACCACTACTTCATGCCTTTCGGCTTCCCAACAAAAGATCATTCCAGGCACAGTTGAAATATTTATCTGTACTCAAATAGTAACAACAGTAAGATTCTTAAGCCGTTTGTCTGTCCCCGAACTGAAATAATCCAAAATTACCATTCTACTCTGCAATATATAAAATGTCTTTATTAAAGAATTCTAATGTGCATGGCTGTTTTTTCTTGAAACATTCAAAAACCTAATTCAAAATAAGTCTGTTATAAATTACTGTGCTACAAACATCCTCCCATAAAATGTAAAAGAATAATGCAAAAAAAAATATCAGAGGTTGGCTAAAAATTCTGTAGCTTACATTTTGGCGATCTTCCCAGCTTTGAGTTTTCTTTGTTTCTCTCCTCTGGAGCCATTTTGTCAGATTCTGTGCAGTTTTGCTTCTTTCTCTGTCGCAGGTCTGCTGCCCCTGAAGACATGTTTTATAAGTTATTGCAACACAATACCTAAAATCGCACTCAGAAATATGCACAGCAGCAGGTAACAACCTGCAGCAACTACCGCTACTGATTTAATCCCACAGCAGATATATTTGACAAAAAGACTCAATTAAAGTATGTCATATGCCTAACTAAAATAACAATATCGGAACACAGAAATCAATTATTTATTGTTATTTCTTAGACAATCCAATAGTATTCTCTTAAGGCCATACTTTGAGATCACCCAGAACTCAAACTGGAAGCTAACTGTTTATTCCACAGCGAACATATTACACAAATGAAGGAAAGCAGTAGTTTAGGTAAGATGATACAGACACTGAGCGAAATTGGTACCAATTCCATTCCACTGTCATCCTGGCTTTACACTGCTACAGTACAGTAGTATACTAGGCATATTACTGTAATACAAAACTTGGGCTAGTCCCTTACATTGAGCTACCTGATATTCATATGGTAAAAGCCTTTAGATATAATATCATACTTTTTTTCTGCTTCCAGATCTATTGGAACTAAGCAGATTTATGAATTATTAGTCTAATATGTCATGAAAAAGCCCAGTCAGCTAGGCCACGCAGACCACATCGGAAGACTGAGGGCTTCTTCGACTTCCGTTTTCTGTGAACAACAGCAGTTGGAAGCCCTGACCCATTCATTTTACAATCAAGGCAACAAGGCTAATTCAGAGTGCAAGCCTCCATACAAAAAGACTCATTGCAAAAAGTCTGTTATAATTACTATATTAAAGATGACATCCCACAATGTTTATGTCGTTTTAGAAGTGTTATGAAAAGGTTTAACTGCAACTCATGCTCCGGAATTTTTAGCTTTCCAGTTTGACCTACTGTCCAACATTGCTTGAAATTTTGAAGCCACTGATTTCCCCTGGCCTTAAAACAGCTCTTTCATAAAGCCATTCTACTTCAAACTTGAAGTGTCAATCTTCACATCCCTCAACAAAGCTTTTACTCCGGTTGCACATTACTCCAAGTTCAAATCAGTCTACTTTTAACTCCCAACTATTTGATTTAAAAGTTAGAAACAAGAAATAGTAATATAAATAAACTGTTTAAATGGTGTCTGCACGTATCAGGACACCTGTATTTGTGCTTTAACAGGGTTTTCAAAGCAATTTAGAAATTATTCTGAGCAAACCAAGATCTCAATGATAACATTTTTCATGGAATGAACAGAAAACATCTACCTTCTTAAACAAGACAAGAACTGGAAAGATACTAAACAAAACAAAGTTTAGGGTGTTCAGTATCACATTTATCATTATGTCAATCCAAAATGAAATATGCACCAGCATCTCTTCATGTCATGTATACAACCTCAATCAGCAACACAAATATGGAGTGCACTACAACTAAAAATCACTTGTACTACACAAAATAAAATGGGGGGGAAAAACCCTAGATCACCAGAATGGGCAGATAAGCTCTTGGGAAGATAACTCTCTGCCCTTGTCATTCTAGTTACGATCAAAACAACAGCAATGAGAATGCTGAAGGAAAAGGCATTTCTTTTGCTTTCCCGGCAGGTAAGTGAGCTGTATTAGAAGCAGAAGCATAACACACTTGAAAAGTCTAGGAGTTAGCAACAGTAATAGAAAACTCCCAAGGAAAGCACTAAAATTCCAATTCTGAAACAATTACACCTCCGTCAGCAAATGATCTTCACCTCAGTTTTGAAGACTGACCAATAGATTCCCCCCCCCAAAGCAATAACAATGCTACCTCTGTTTCATTTGCAGCTGCCTTAAACAAGAAAAATGCTGTTTCCACTTCTACGAGTCCTTTAAATGCGGTGATATGAAAGTCAAACAAGGTGACAACTAAAAATAATCTAGGATTTTGAACTGATGACACAGCCTCTAGTACCTCTCTATCCAACATGCAATTTTTCATCCGAGATTGCTTTCTAGTTCCCTGTAAGTTCCCAGTATGCTTCTTTTCAACTCGTGTTCAGACAACATGCATCCCACTTATTTTGGTATATCTATTGCAGAAAAGCATAACTCATTGCTCCTTTGTGCCACTATATTAATCCATTTTTCATCTGCAAATTGAGTATTGCTGCAATTCTTGTCCTGCGATTTAAAGAAAGATAAGACAGAGCTAGGAAATGTTCAGGGAAGGGCCACGAGGATGATCAAAGATGCACAGTGGCTGCCACACGAGGGACAAGGAAGCAAGCTGAGGATGAAAAGAGGATGACCAACAGGAACGTGCTGGTCTACACACTAGTGAAGTGCACACACAGACTGAACCGTGAGCAGCGGTTCACCTTCTTTTCTAATACTGGAACACAAAGTTATCAAACCCAGTGAGCCAGGCTGAAAGGAACCAGATCATTGCACATCACCTTCACGTAGACCACTCCTACCCAAAGAACGTTCTGTAAATGAAAAGTTTACCCAGATTCAAAAGAATAGACACATTTGTGGAGGAAAAACTAAATACAGAGAAACCATGTCCAGCTCAGAAAGTACCCCAGCTGAGAACTGCTGGGAAGATGGAATATGCCTTGGAGTATCACACACGCTTGTTTTGCTCTTGCATTTCTCAGGGTGCCTATTTACAATCATGTTTCTGCCGATTTCCCCGAGAAAATTAAATGCTATCTATCTTCTAGTTGCCACAAAGGGGGTTAGCCCAAAGGCACCTGGAGAAAAACAATTGTGTGGCGGGCTAAAAGCGAAACGAGGGCGGAGACAGACTAAAACGCACAAACGGGGATACGGAAGGGATGCCAAAGAAAAAGCACATTCACAGACGTACGCGCAGAGCCGATGGACAATGCCCCGGGGTGCTCTGCCCAGAGGCAATGCCGGGCAAGGGAAAACAGACCCCAAGTTTCGGGCTCCCATCCGCCCAGCTTTCCCCCGCGCAGTGCCGCGGGCGGTGGGCTGCCCCGGCCGGGGAAGAGGCCTCGGCAGCCGGGCCCGAGGGGGCCGCCGGGGAGGGCCCGGTCTGGCCTGGCCCGGCGCTGCCACCAGCCGCTGCAGCGGCTGGACCCGCACCGCTAGGGGAGACCGGCCCCGTGTCCTGCGGGCGGGCGTTTCACTGTGATACGCGCCTCTCCGCCCCGGCGCGTACCTGACACACGCCCGCGGGCCCCAGCCCCGCGCCGGGGGAGCGGCCCCAGCCGCGGGGCACCGCAGGCGCCAGCCGGAGCCGAGCCGCACCGCCCGCCCTTGGGCGCACGCCCCCTCACACGGTGCCGCCGGGCCCGGGACGCGGCGGCCCCCAGCCCCGCCGGCGGCGGAGGGGGATAAGGGTGACACACGCGCCGCCGCCCCCCTCACCTTCCTCCATCGCCAGCCTACGGCTGCCGCCCGCCGCCGGGGCCGGGGCACCCCGCCGCTCTCTCCGGGGCGACGCCGCCCCGCCCGCGCTCCTGCCGCTGTCGCCCGCCTCCCGTCGGCCCCGGGGGCGGGAGCGCTCTCGCATAACAGGACGAGCGGCGCGCAGCGGCCCCTCGCTTCCTGCCGCCCCGCCGTCGCTCCCGCCGTTGGGCGCCTTCTCCGGCGGAACGGTGGTGGCAGAGCGGGGGGCCGGCCGGAGCGCGGTGGCGGCGTACCGCGGCGCTTCCGGCCGGCGGGGCTAGGGGGAGGCGCCCCCAGCAGCCGGACCGGGCCCCAGCCCGCTCGGGGGGCGCAGAGCTCCTGTCAGCCCGCCGCGCCTCGCAGCCCGCAAAAGCAACATCGGGCGGGTAGTGAGGTGCAGTTCCCTGCCGCGCCCGCCCGCCAAGCCGGCTCCGGAGGGACCGTGCCCCCTCAGAGGGACCCACCCGGGCCGTGAGGCCCTAATCAGAGCATCTGTCGTGGGTGCCCCTCGCTTGGCACCCCTGCTGCCCTCTGAAGAGCCTCCCTCCCTGGGAGGGGAGGTCTGCCTTCGCACAGCATCATCCGGAGAGTCCCAGCTCGATGATCATGTACGAAACTCGGGGCCAGCTGCAAGGGGCCAGCTGCAAGGGCCCAGTGAAGTGGTTGGTTGAGCCTTGACGCGCACCTGCTTTAGGCTACTTTTTGCATCATGGTGGACTACTGGAGCACGGTACCAGCACCCCACTGGCATAGAGGCTATACAAATGCAGGAAAAAAAGAATACCCCCAGCCCCAACAAAGTTACAGGCTGCTTTTGGGAATGTGGGCTGTGTTCGGGTAAAGGGAGGCCAGTGAAAAAGCATAAGGAAGAGATGAAACATCCTTAAGCAGTGGAATAGGTGGACATTTCAGCATGTTGGCAACCTAATGATTATCGTGGTTATTGTCAGCACCCTGGCAAAAAAAGGGTTTGGAGGGATGGGGTAATCTTGTGAATGTGAGCTGGGAATGCCTGCAGAACGTAAAGGATGGCATGGAAAGGTGTTCTCTGTAACTGTAAAAAAAGAGCAGGGGAAGCTGGTATGTTCATTGATGGATGTGATTAGACATAGTAGCTAAGTTAGGAGGACAGGACTGGTGATGAGGATCTTTAAAGTTATGTACTTTATGCTTGAAATCACAATGGAGAGGGGCTCAAGAAAGAGATGCAGAGAATGGGATGACATCACTATGATACATTGTTTATGGCAGTAGCTCTTACAGGCGCCCCCAGTCAAGACCTTGCCATTTTGGTGAGTCTGTGAAGCACAGCATTTGGTTGCACCAATCCTCAAGTAGCAATGCTGCTAGAAAGAGCGTATTTCACCCTATAGCAGTCGCACCTTGGATTTTTGGTGGTGAAAGTCCTGAGTTCCGACCATGAGAATTAGCTGAGCTGATTATATACATGGAGCCAGGTCCATTGCAATATGACAAACCTCTCGTTTTGTTTGTAGCTATGGCAACATGAGCTGTTTCTATGCTGCATATGGGATGCCAAGCTGGGGCAAAGGCTGGCGCCCTCCCTGACCACTGCCTGGGGACACACCTCAGGGAGTCCCACTAAGAAGGAGTCTGCTGACACTGATTGCATTTGCCTCTCCAGACATCTGAATGCTTGATTCTTGGGTTGGGATTGTTAGGGACGGAAGTTCTCACCCTCCCATACCCCAAAGCTGCTTGCAGGTCTCTGGTGGGCTGAGGGCTCAGGGCTGAGTGGGCTGCTTGGACCACAGAGGGAATTTGTGATTTGGGGGTTGGCTACAGCCCTGAGGAGGACCTCCAAGCCTTGCCCAAACTTGCTGTGCAGAGAGAAGATTGAGACTGCTGGTGCAGGAGCCAGCCCATGGGGAAGGGTGCTCCCAAGCAGTATGTTTTCCAGAGAGCACCATGTGGTTCCCAGTTTCTTGCTACAACTGTAGGGGATGGAGTGAGCACAGGCACCACCTTAAGTTGGCAGGCAGCCATTCAACAGACCACAGCTGTACTACAGGCTAGCCTTCCACGTGGGATTTACCTCCACTCATCATCAGATGGTCAGGGTGAGTTCTTTAGTAGGTGGCGCATAAGGACCTGTGCATTAGAGGTATGCTGAGAAGCTCCACAGTCTGTAGGACTGTGGTCTTGGCAGAAGTAGTCTAGCAAAAGCTGGAGGGCTGGAGCAAGATCAGATGCTTAGCTAAATCAGCTTAGATTTTTCTCTGTCTTAGGTCAGACCTGTAGTGTCAAAAGTTGGGGATCTCTAATAATCTCCACATGTATGTGGAGACACACTGAGGTTCACTACCAGGGCACAGACATTGTTCTCAGTGCAAGTGCTCTGGACTAAATTCTGCCACCCTTTGAGGGAGCCTTGCTTTGAACATGAACTGGCAGATTAGGATTGTCATCTCTGGGGGAAGGATGGTATGGACCAAATACTGGAAGATTGCTGAAGACACTTGGGTATTTGCTAGCTAATGGTTTAAAAATAATTAGAGTGAAATAACAGAGTGGCCATGATCTGTTCTGTCTGTGTCTCATTGCATGTATGTGTGGGGGGAGTTCCCCAGGCATGGGCTGCCAAGGGCTGTGCTGCCTGGACTCAATTTTGGGTCAGGAGGCTGTGACCCTCGCAGCTCTCAGCAGCTGACCCTGTCCTGCTGCAGGACTGCATCACTGAACAGAGCAGCTGGGCTTATTTAAACCTCTCATAAGTAAACCATCAGAGGAGATATCAAAGAGGCTTGTGGGAATCGCCCCCCTGGGGACTGCATGTCTTCTGACATGTCTTCCGATGTGCAGTTGGGCCAATGGCCGATCAACTGCTGGAAAACTGATTTGGTTACTGTCTAAAACCAATTTGTGTATCCTATTGGAGCGTAAAATGAGATTTATAAGTTTCCTGGATTTTTTAATAAAATCTAAAATACTTCTGCAGTTTTTGATTTATTGGATAGTTAAAAGTTGCTCATGTTTTTAATGATCCATAAATTATCCATTGCATTTTTAATGTAATTGGTTTTGATCTGGTTTATTTTTTTCATAACTTGATTCTGTTGTAAGTTACTGGAATAAACAAAAATAATCATTGCCATCAAACCAACAATAATAATTTTAAATATTTGTGCTCAGACCATCAATACATGGATGAGAATAAAAAAAAAATTTCTCAGTTATGCTCTATTTTTTTTTTCTTAAGTCTTCTTTGTACCTGCTCTTTCATACTGTATCTTGTTACATATCTTGTGCAACTCCAGTTTTCTACGGATGCTCCAGCACGTGGGTCATCCCACACCCTGAATTCTGTAGAACTATAAATGTACATCAGTTTATTTACATACAGAACTGTACAGATAGCAGAGAATTGAAAAATTCAGCCTGCTTACTCAGTTTTCATTTTTTTCCAAGGTCTTCTATAGAAAAATTGCACATTTGAAGGTGAGAGAACCGAAAGTAGTCTTTTATGCAAGTTTCTTTCTCCCAGAATGAATATGCTGAAATAATTTTTAGAGTAATGTTGAAAATGTTATTACTGCTGTGCTTCAATCTTCCAAAATGCGTCCTGTAGCTAATATGGTATGAAAGTTATTTCATTTGACAGCTTATTATGTTCTCTAAACATTGTGCTGTAATATATTACAATGAATAAATACAGGGATGTTGTGTTCTTTTTCCAGGCTTTCTCTGTACAAACATGCATCATGTGTCTGCATGATGGCATTCGTTCTGTATTTACATATTCTTTCTAAGCCCTACAGACATAACTTTCCTTCCTGTTTACAAGTCTGCAATACTGATACTTTCTAGTTTTAACAGTTTTTCTTTGAGAGATGTCGGGAGGCAAAGAGACACAGATGTACCTTAGTGTAGAGCATTAATACTGGGCATATTTGTCACTAAAGAATATGTACTTGTTCATTTTGTAAACAAATCAAGTTGTAGTTTTTGTATGTTAAAGATCTCATGCCTAAAAATCTTCGTAAAGTTTAGGTAAATGACTGCAGATATTTCAGCTATTCTCCTAATTTCAGCCCTTTGTGGGGTTAATTTTCTGGCTTCTTACTTGCAATTCTGGATTATCAGTATCCCAAGGTTTTGCTTATTTTGATTATTTCAGACCCTTCCCTCCCCAAAGTTGTGTAAGTTTTACCAGGATGTAAAAAATGTTGCCTACATAAGTGTTCCTGGGACCAAAATTTTGCACTGTGCTCTCCCACTTGATATGGGGAATGCAAGGAAATAAGTGGGGGGATGTCGTGAGGTAATGACAATATGGAAGCATTAATTAAAACTGGACCTAAGAAGGCAAAAACTTAAACTACACAAACCATATAGAACCTTTGGGATTTTTCCAGCTATTAAACTCTCTTCCTACTTTATCTCAGCACAGCTTCCAGGGCTTTTGACTGCTTCGGCTCCTGCCTGCCTTGCCCAGGATGTAAGTGAGTCAGGTTCTATTGTCACCTGCTTCATTGTAAAACTTGGTTAATATCCATTAAATCAATGGGACTGATTTAGATCTGTGCACTGAAACTGCGTTGGGGACATGGAAACACGCTTTGTCTCTGTTCTCTCTTTGCTTCAGTCCTCTGGTGGCAAACCCATGTTTTGATTTCTACTGTGGCCTTTGTAATTTTTTTTTATCCTCCACCCCAAAATGGAAGATGCCACTGATGTGACTACCACAACCATCTTCCTCTTATCTTCTACCCTGCCTCTTGTATTTACTATGTCTTCAGTAATGCGTTTTCCAATATTGTCTTTGAAGCAGCATGAGATCCTGCACGTTCATTTTCTTTACTTCTTCCCATCACTCCTGGTGCTTCCCTGTAATCTAGAACTGACTCGTAAGTCAGGCTGTGTTTAGATTTATGTGATGCTGTGCAGCCTCTCATCCTGTCCGCTTTCTCTTCTACTTCCCTCTAACAATCCCACCATCTTCTCTATCCCTTTGTTGTACCACCTTAAATAATTCCTCTCCCTTTGTGTTTTCACCCTCCAAAAATGCATTGATCCTTATCACAATTGCCTTTATCTGACCTGTAATTTTCTGTATTAGTTTCTCACTTTTCATCTTCATAAGACCAAGCCATGTCAGCTGGCTAATTGCTGTATTGATGTTCCAGCCCAAGTGCCTATGGAGCACTATGACAGTAATAAAGTCATGGTAAAAGGACTACAGGAGAAAAATGTTGATATTTGTTTGTTTGTTTGTTTAAACACACACACATACACACATACCCCCTTAGTGATGTGACTTGTTTTCTGTACAGCTTCCCGCTTTCTACTCTTGCTCTAGTTCTTTTTTGTGCTGTAGACAACGTTCCCCAGGGCCAGAGCCTGACCCTTGTATTTGTAAAATATGCAGCTTATTATGTGCCCGGCCAGAAATTACTGTAAGGGAGCGTAACTGGCCGACAGCAGCCTTGCCCTGTGCTTGGCTCTGCCTCTGCTCTATGAGGAGACCTAATGCTCTGCCATTGCCTCTGATCTTTCCAGCACTTCTTTTTCTCCCTGAGCTGTCTCTTTGACTTTTATCCAAGGATAAAGCCCTTTGAGGTGGATGACTCACAGCTCAGCACTTCCTTTGACTCACACTTTGCCACCTAGGACATTAGTTAGCTCTTACTAAACTGCAATTTGTTTTTTTATTGCTTATGACATAATCCCTTGCAGCTCGCATCTCCGATTTCACTATCACTTCTGCTGGGTCAGAGCTATGCTTGTTTTTCTACGGTTGGTCAAAGCTGTATTTCCACCTTTTTCCCTCCTCTTGGGTTTAATAGCCTTTGTTTTTTCAGAGCCGGAAGGCTTTCTTGTCCCTGGAGCCCAGCTTTTGGGGCTGTGTTGCTGAGGCAGAAGGTGCTGCTCCCCACTGCAGCCTGTCCTTCTGACACGGAAAGGTAGCCTGGCCTATTGCCTCCCAGTGCAGCATCCTTGCCATTAATCTTGGCTGCTTGGCCGCGAGCAGCATAGCCTCCCCGGCTCCCAGAGCTGTCCCCAGCGACACTTGCGCGATGACAGTGCAGTTAGTGACATCGCACAGGTGCTGATGATGAGGGCTTAGCAAACACTTCAGCCAGTGCAAAACAAGCACTAGAATCCAGGTCAGTTCCCAGGCACTGTGTTGTCCCTGCAGGGCAGGGCTAGCATGACTGGAAGTCACTGAAGCCCCGACCCTGGCACTGACATCAGCAGGAATGACTGATCACATCCAGGAAATTGCTCTTGGGGTATCGTGCTGGCCCTTTCTTATACAAATATTTTCCAGAGAAATGGTGCAATGCAATCTTTACTGTATTTGTGCCTTAGTGTCTTACTAAATGCACTACTTGGGCACACCTCCCCATCCCAACATTGGACTGTCACCCTTAGCCCCATGTTCAGCTCCAGCTGTGTTACTGCTGGCCAAAGGAAGGGTAATGTCACTGCTTTTGGTGGGTTTCCAACTTGAAGCAGGAAGGAGTTTGGCCTGATGCTGGAAGATTATTAATCAGGAATACAACTCACAGCCCTAACACAAAGCAGACCACTAGATACCTTCTTAAGAGTTACATCCAGGGTTATTAGAACGTCTTGGACTGAAACAGCCCTCTGCAGCTGGTGCTGCTTTTCAGTGGAGTGAGTAGAAACAGACTCCAACACGAGCAAAACGCGCTCCGACCAGGCAGATTAGCTATTACCAAGCTGCTGAACTGTTTGTTGTCTGCTGGGATTTCCTAGACAGCAGGAAAAGAAGTGGATGGGACTATATGCCACTCTTAATGTAGAGTGCAATTTTCATCTGGGATGTGGATTCTTGACTCCCAGGCAACTCTGAAGATCTTAGCTGTAATTTTCCAAGGAGCAAACGCAAGCCAGGCAGTTTGTTATGGAGAGGTGTGATTCCTCTAGGAAGGGCAGTTTTGTTCCCTGAGCTTTTCTTGACTCCTGGCTGGTATTGCCAGGCTTTGACTTCATTCCCAGAACAGATTCTCCCCAAGCCTGGAGTTGTCTGAGTTAAACAGGCACATTTGAAATTATTACTTTTACTGGCACCTACGTCGCTCTATATAACTGCTTTTATGAGACATGGGGCATTATGAAAAACACATGGAACAAATAGACCTAACACGTAAGCAGGACACACATTGCTGTATAATTACGCATAGCTATACAGTTACATAAGTGCTTTTCTTGGGGAATCACCAGTGACGGCAGCAAGCTTTGCCTGTCATGTTTGGGCTCGTTAAAGCACTGATTCATCATACTTTGAATACTGTGTTTCCTTCTTGTTCCACAGTAAATGGATTACTGCCTGCAATTTCAATAGTAATTAATGAAGATGAGAGATTGATCCAGTGATAAAACTGGGTTGTCTGAAGAAGAGGAATGATTTAACCCACATGTCAAAACTCACGACTTTACTAGAATATCACTAGCCCGTTTGCAGACTGACTCTTCCTCTTCCTGACAGAGGCATTTCTACCAGCTGGGGTAACAAATCTAAGCGTATCAGGCATGATTTGGTTCTTTTGTTCCTCCTCTATCTGAAGTCTCCCCATCCTTGTCTTCATGCCACTTGCCTTGGACTCATTTTTGCAGTTACCTAATTCTTCTCAAACTGTCCCACCATCTGATACGCATCAAGTTGGTCAAACCTTGGGCACAGAAAGCAGCACTGCTGCATTGTTGCAACGCTTGCCACAGTCAAATTTGTGCTCTGCTTCCAGTGAAAGTCATCATATACCACTTCTGGTATGCCCGATAGCTTGCTTAGCTCATTCAGCTAGCTCTGGATGAAACCGTACTGCTTAGAGAGGGGAATCTAAAGGAAGCACTACCATGGGAGAGAGCAGCTGGCTAGGCAGGGATCTCAGCTTATTCCATTCAAATGGAAACGCTCAAGGAGATGCCCATGCTGATTATTTAAAACACAATGTGATCCCCAGAGGAAGGGTACTATATTAGTGCAAGATACTTATTATTAGTGGTATTATTACCAGTGTTATAGTGACAGTTATTCTAATACCTCATTGTAATGCTTATGCAAGGAGCAAATACATATTGGCAGGTGGAGGGAGGGAAAGCAAGCTATGGATTTGCTTCAAGCAAAAAGCATCTAAACTTGGCATTTGATATGACTACAATCATCTCAAAACAAAAGCAGATTCTTTGCTTCCTTGTAAATCTTTCTGGGCGTTTTTGAGTTGATGATGCAAGTGCTTTCTGCACAAGTAAAACGGTCTGGATGGTAGGTGGATGAGAGATCTATCATTAATGAGCAATTTATGAAGAGATTAATTTATGGAAAGTTCAGATGAGCAAACATTCAACATGTTGGTGCATATTGCTAGTGAAAGAGCCAAATGTTTATATGGTTTCTACAATGGGAGAATCTGGGGAAACAAGGCTTTGTGGCTGAGCTTGGCTGGCCACGCTACATTTTCCTGTATACATCATGTTAGAGTCATTTGTTAAATATCCTTCCCAGCTTTACGTAACTCTGACCTTACAGGTGAAGAGTTTGGTCCTGCCCTAGGAATTGCAAAGAGAATTATGTTTGTTGACAGAGGCAGATAATGCCTTCCTCTTCAGTGATTCGGGCTGTCAACAGCAACGACTTGGACAGGAATTGACAGGAAAATTAGGCTTAGTCCTTGAACTCGTCATTTTTGGCAGAGATACAAAGGAATGAAACACAAAGATATATAGAGAGAAACCTGGATTCCCTCCTCAAAGAAAGTTTACTTGAATTGCTTTGTCATGGACTAGCTCATTTCATTCACATAAAACAATATGGGTAGTCTCAAGAGAGACTACAAAATCCATCCCATTGACATCAAGGACCCTGAGAAGCAGCAATCACATAACCCTTCCCTGGAATATACTTCAGGAGAGTATAATTAATTGCTGTAAGGGCCCAAAGTGACTTCACTGAATTCAAATAGTCACACAAATATCACTGAAACTTCTCTGGTGAGCTTTGTAAACAGGATTTGACTATAAATTAAAACCAAGCGTAGATGGTGAGTATTCAAAATGTCAGTTAATTTTATCGTGAAACAACTTCTTATATGCTAGAGTTTAAATTTCCATTAGTTCAAATAATGGACTTTTTTTTTTTTTTTTTGGTTCATGTCTTCCAGATGTGCAGGGTTGCAAGTCAATAGCCAGTCCCCTGCAATAAATTTTCGTTTAGATACTTTATGGCCAGGGCAAAGAGTATGTATATAAATGGGGAGAAAACTGATAGATTGCTAGAAAACGAGTGTGCCTGTCTTTCCTTAGAAAGGTTAATGGAAGTATTGGCCTGAGGGTATTACATTTGCTTGTGGAGTTTTCTTCCTTCCTCCTCCTCACCCCTGTTTTTGCAGTTGGCATTTGGAGAAGTAGCGAACTAAATCCAAGCTAATGCATATGTCACGTAACTCTGCTGAACTGAATGGAGGGGCGAGAGGCTTATGAGACCAGTTCTGGGAGATTCTGGCTAGCATTTGTGCCAGCAGTAGGGAGCAGTGGAGGGAGTTCAGGGTCTTATGAGAGCAGAGTCTAAATTAAGGCTGGCTCTGGCATGCGCGGTGGCAGGGAAATGCAATTTGATAGAGACATTGGGGCTCCAAGGTGAGCAAATGCCACCTACACCACTGCCAGCAGGCTCCTGTTTCTTGGAAATGTTATGGCAACATGTTGCAACCTAGATATTTGTTGTACTTTTCAGTTTGCTTTGTCATGTTGAGCAGTAGCTTTTACTCTGGAACAAAAACATACTAATACGTGGTAATGTAATCATATTAATGTGAATGCACATTTTCAGTGACTGGAAAGAAGTGGGCAGCATTCTGGCAAGCACTCTTGCGGTTTCCAGGCTTGATTGCAGTGAGCAGTTCCCACCCTAAACACTGAATTTCTATCGTCACAAAGAAAGGATTCTCAGTAAATACAAAACTGTTAAGTGTACCAGTAACACATCATATTTTTTCTATGGGATTAAATATATAGAAATTGTCAGGACTTATCACTTGCTGGCCAGGGTCAAAGGTAAATAAGCCAAGAAAGCAAATTCAGACAGAAAAAAAAAATATCCTTGCTTCTACAACACTGGCCAATGAACATTTCTTGCCCTGTGAAATCTTCAGTGATGAGGTGGATATTTTCCCTCAATGGACCCTGAGAACAGACACGTGTCAGAAGGCTTATTTATAGCTCATATGTACATGAGGTGCTGCTCTCCTGTTAGCCAGCACTCTGCTGCTCTCGTTTGACCTTATCCCTAGAAGGCTGAAACTTTATTATGGTAATGAATCTTTGTTTCTCCTTCCCTGCACCTGGGGGATTTAAATGTGCTTGTGCCAAGATGCCGTCTCCTTGCTCAGCAATATATAACCTAGGATACATGCAAGTTGATTTCACATGGGAATTAAAAAAGGATGGAAGAGATTTGTCACAAGACATCTGCAACCTCTGTTACATCAGCTTTTGGGATCACAGCCTATCAGCCAAGATAAAGACTCACCCCATGAAATAGGTCGTTAGCACTGATAAACAAGGCTTCAAGAGGGCTTGAGGGTCGGGCTAGTAGCCTGAAATACTGAAGTCATTTGGGATGCTGAATTAATGTATTTACCCACAAACAGGTTCAGGGTGGAGAAGGGCAGGGCCGCCTTCCCCACCTAGCAAACACCGTGCCCCATCTGATGCCAACAGTTGTGGGAGAACCTTGACCTTCTTTGAATCCTCGTTAACCCTCAAATTGTCACTAAAATGTTATTAATTTGATTGCTGCAGAATTCAGTCAGTCTTGGGCTCTTCTCTTTTTCATTCCCAATAGTGCTGGCCTTCAGTTTTATAATGATTCATTGATTTAATGGCTCTTGTCATACCTGTTCTGATGCCCTGTGGCAGTCATCACCAAATGTGTTTCCCATGGAAGCTCTGCTCTGAAGGGCAGCGGACCCCTTCACTTCTAAACTGCTTTATAAATGTGGGTCATTTGAAGTGAGACACACAGTAATTTAGAGCTTGGATTAAATGCTTTTCATCAGCACTCCTGGCGGAATCAGTTTTCTTCTTTGGTTATGTTTCCTCCTTTTCCTCCAGGCCCAAACAGTTCAGTGCTGTGTAACCCTGGGAAAACCAGGAAACCAGAGCTACTGGGAGAGGGGGTGGGATCCCTCTCACCTATGCTGAGCCATCTGGATGCCTGGCATGCCGCTCCAGCTGTCATCCCAGCTCCAGCTGAGCTCATGGACAGAGAGGGACATGCCCGAGCAGCACAACCGCAGGGCTGAGAAACAGAGAAAAAGGCTTAACACCAACCAGCACAGACTGAGGTTATAGATACATAAGGTGAACAGAGGAGAAAAAGATTTTTTCGATGTGGATTTTCTTCATAAGGAAATCCACAAAACTTCTGTGAACATCTCAGTAGTTTATTTTTAAGATATTAGTTATTTTTCACTATGACATACTTTTAATTTAATATGGAAGGTAAATAAATGTAAATTTGTACAATTTTAATACAGTTTTTCTTTTCTTTAAGCTAGTATTTGTTTCATTTGAAACTCTTCTTTCATTTTTTTCCCAGAAAACTTCTTCTTTTTTGTATTTTCAACTAAAAAGAAGGTGAATCACAACTTTACCAACAAACCTCAGAACACCTTCCCAGGAAAGCAAACAGTTAAATCCGTATGACTTCCTTTGCTTCTCAAACATTTTCAGCAACCAGAGGCCAATGCTTCCACCTCCACCTGTGGCACCCTTCATGCATTATTAACTCTCTTCTTTTCAAAACACAGCACTGCACATTTACCATATGTAAACACAGTCTCATTTTTACTTACTCCACATAGTACTGCAGTTAAAGAGCTTTTAAAGTGCATGTATATTGAACGTAGTTTCTTAGAAAATTTAGTTTATGTTTAAAAATCTAGACCAAACCTAGAATTTTTTAGTGTAGATTATCTGCAACAATCATTATTTGCTGTGTGACCTCTGAGTTTATTTACTTGTGTAACACAATAAAACCCACCCACAAATTAGTCTTTGCAGTGGTTCTGCTTCCTGTGACTTCTAAAGCTTTATATTTGTTTCATGTTTTGTTTTTAACTTGCATTCCAAAAGTCACGTGCCTGGGGAAGAATCTCAGTTATCATTCTGGTCTGCTTTGTTTTGGTGTGTTTTTTTTAAAAAAAGCAAATTCCCAACTTTCACGATTAGATAGAAACTTGGAAAGACTCATAACTATGAAGGCAAAATGTATACCCAAAATATACATACCTCTCTTCTACGTTAATCCCCTGATGTGAGGTTTCTTAGTGCACGGGAGGCTCCATGCTATGCTGTAATCTATGAAACCCATACTGCCACACGAGTAAGCAAAAAACCAACAATCACAGTGAGGATTTAGGGTAGAGGTGGCAGGTTGCTTTTTACGAAGGCTGTGAGGTTAACTGTGGAAAAGGGAAAGGATACAGAACTCAAGAAGCAGAACAGATGAAAAGCACAGGGGCTGGACCAAGGCTCCTTATTTTCCTTCGGCAGCATGCTTCAGCAGTTGGTAACTAACAGTAATGCAGGGCCCACCTAGGCTTTGTGGAGAAGGATGCTCGGGGCTTGCCAGCGGGTGATGTACTGACCAGTACGAGTGCAGGGTTGTCCCATGCATGCTCCTGCCTCGCTCCAGGAAAGGTACTAGTAAAGCACAAGCATCCCATTGTGCACCGAAGGGGTGTTTAAATCCTCTGATCACATCTGAAGCATCAGTAGCTGCTTTGTTATTGGAAAGAAGAAAATGAAAACAATAACATTCAAGCTGTAAATTAAAAGCCCACTGCAGATGTAGATTTCATGAGCAAAGTTATTAAGAGCATTACTATGCATATTAGAAGTAATTAAAAACAAGCAAACAGGAAGAATGCCAGGCAAGAACACGCAGGTTGGAGGAGAATTCTCCTCTCAATTACACAAGTGCAAATGAATATCTTGTAAATAAATCCACCATCATTTCCATGGGTGAAGTTACAGTCACGCTGTTTATAAGCAGCTTAACCATAAGCGCTGGAAACCAAAACAACAGCGTACCATTTACAGTAACAAGAAGACAAAAATGAAATGGAAAAGAAAACCAACTTGTCTGTCTGTTCTCAGTGGTGCCCTGGAAATGAGGTTATCCTCTCTGAGGATGCTGATAATTGGCTGAAGTCTTTGCAAGGCTGGGACCGGTCTGATTTTTTCCGAGTAATGTCATAACTGGTCGGTTGCTTGAAGATATGTGTCTGAGAAGCCTTGCTGATACTGTTACTGGCTTTTAAAATGTTGTTTACAGTTATAGTCGCTCATACTATTTCATTGATTAACTTATTCCCTTTTAAGTATGCATAGTGGTCCCTATTTTCTCTACATAAATTCTTTATTTGTGAGTGTTCTGCAAATAATTCATAGAAAAATTCCTCATTTCATGTCATGTTTAGAAATTCTTTATTCCTTGTGTTTTATAGTTAAGGTGTAAAATGCATCATTGCACTCACTCCTGAACAGAAAATGAAAAGCTTTTAAAACCAGATATAATCAACAACAATGCTCTTTTGATTAAAATAAGTAAAGGGTTTAGAAGTACTTTCAAGAAGTATTTTCAAGAAGTATTTTAATATCTGAAAGCTGTCCGACTAGTCAAATAAAAGATGACTCATAGGTCCCACTAGGAAAAAAAATATCCATCTTGCTTGCCCAAATGCCAGCCAATCTTTTAATCCTCTTCAGATTAGTTTACTACTGTGAAATTGGTACTTCAAGGTGCTGCGATACCTGCCAGAGCAAATAAGTTACTAACCAAGCCAGGCTCAACAGAGCTGCTGCATTCCATCTGGTGCCACAGGGAGCCTCGGCTGGTCTACGCTGACGGGACAAGTTAAGGCCAGGTGAAATGCCAAGCTCCTTAGCTCATCTGCTGCAGGGAACAGGTCTGCAGTGTGCCCGCTCAAGTCTTGTTAAGGGAATAAATCCGACGTGCCTGTCTTACTAGGTCAGAGAGAGTCTGCAGCGCCTCGATACGCAGTGTGCTGTGATATCGTGTGTATCACAGAAGCCAAAAGCACGATTAGGTTGCAAAGACAAAACTGGAAAGTTAAGAAATGCCAGAATTAAGGACGCTTACTCAAGTGACATGTCTCCTGGTGGCAAATGGTTTATGATACAACCTTTAGCCACATGATTGCCCACTGGTGCCTTCCCCTCCTGCAGTGCCCAGGATGAGGAGTTTGTTTACTCTGTATTGAGTGTGCCCAGCCCATGTTTACCATACACTTCAAACCCTGCTTTGAAAACAGAGCTATTTATTCTTATGTGGGATTTTTCCATATGATTATGTTGCTGGAGTAGCTCTCAAAACCAGAAGATGTGCAGGGAGTCCCCACCATTTCCCATCTGCGGATGTTTGAGCTGGCAATTGCAATAACACGCCTGAGGGAGGGGGAGGAGGGTGGGGGCTTCACCTGTGCAGGGGAGGGGGCAAAACAAGCCAAGGGCAATTCCCTCGGGCGTTATTGCAGTGAAGCCCACCCAACTCACCAGCAAGATTCAAAGCCTCCTGTACAGACACTCCATTTCCATCCACAATTCCTTGTCCTGGTGTAAACCTCCTCTCCCTCCTTCCTGCAGTTTATCCCATCTATATCCTATAAATCAAGCCATAAATTTCCCACTGCTCTGCATTCATGTCAGGCGACGTTTTCTTCACGGCTGCCTTCACAGATTGCATTAGGGATGTAAAATCACCATTTCCCCTTAGTTCTGGTATCTAGACCTCACCAGACTGACAGCAATTCCCACCTGTAACTGCAGGTAGAGTCATGGCCACCTTGGGCTGGAGCACACCCCAGGAAGTCACAAGTGATGCACTAGCATCTCAACCGGGTACCTGCCAATTTATTTTTCTCCCATAGAGCATAATTTGTCAGATTTCCCTAATTTTCCTGTGAAATTGCAAAAGGTAGATCATTGACTAGAAATAATGCTGCCATGACAGAGTTTTGAGTATAGAGAAATTAGTCTTCCTCAAAGAAAAAGTCACCAGTATCTTATTTTAACACAGGCAAAATGATGCCTTTTCCTCTAGCCTCACAGCTGGACACAGCTGCACTGATCTGCCTGAAATTTTCCACAGTAATTCAACAGGAGACAGAGATTTGGAATGAGAAATTTCCATTCAAGTTTGACAAAATCATAAGGAACAGAAAACAAGGCTCCTAATAGGACATGCTGGAGACCTTAATAACACATGCTCAGCAGCTCTGCTTATAATAAGCTGTGGGAATTGATGATGCTCATTTTAAAATGATTTTCACATTTACGTTTCGATGGGACTCATTGGTCAGATACTCTGTGCAGGGCAGATAAAGCAAATAGTGTTGCTAAGTCATCGACAGTCCTGCAGGTGTATTTCAGACAAAACTGCCTTTGCATTTAAGAGGATGATGGAGTCTGCCCCCATCACAGCTTCAGATTTGGAGTATGTAGGTCTGTTCTGCACAACCGTTTTAGTGTCCCATGTGTGACACACGCCTGTGCTCCATACTTGCCCTTTCAGCGATCAGTCCCCACATGGTATATAGGCTTACTCTGCAGGCTTGGGCATTTTCATGGTGCTGGCCAGTAAGGTGCTGGTTAGGAAGCCCCAGCAGCACAGCTGGAGTGACTGATGCGCATTTTCAGTTGCCTGGCTGGGCAAACCCAGGCTTCTCTTCAGTTTTTAGAAGAGGGTTGTAAACTATTAGGAAGTGACCTCAGCTGACAAGTATATCATGTTCTTTCGTTCCATTCACTTACAGCATTTACAACATCTCCCCATTATCGTTTAGACTTTTACAACTCTTAATGACCCTTTTATCAGAGCAGCAATAACCAATAAATCCCCTTTGACATTTATTGCCCTGTATTTAATACATAAAAGCCCAATTTATAACATCTTATGAATGCCGAAGATTATTTTTCAAACTGCTAGTACCGTAAAACTTCTGTGAATATCACTACAAAAATAAACGCTCCGATAAAGGCTTTGTTTCTGTAGGTCACTCTGCATCATCCCTAAATGAAATTCAGCCACAACCTGCAATAAACTCTGTGGACTGGATGCTGTATGGCAGAGAGAAACCAGAAGGCCAAAATGCCTTCCCTGTGGGGAGGTGTCCCATCCTGTGCCTGTCTCTCACCAGGATCAGTTTTGTCCTTAACTGCCAGGAGGGGTTTCAGGTATGGGCACATTCAGCAGGAGCTCTGGGGACAAGCAGACACAGGTTTCGTTGCCAGCAGCCATCACAGACAGTGCAGGTAGGGCTTGTCCACCTGACATGGTCCACTCAGAAGTCAGGTAGCTGAAATCAGTTTGCTGGGCTTTTTCTGAAAGTGGTGGAGAGGAACAGGCACCACCAGGAGAGGCTTCATTCCACCCTACACAAGGTGTTCCAGGAGGGACACCTCTGAGGTGTACAGTCCCAGCTGCCTTCCTCCCTTTGACACAGGTGGAGCTATGTTCCGGGCTGACAACGCTCACCTAACTTCAAAACAGCTAAAATTAGATGCCACAAATCTCTATGTCTTCGTTTGCCATGATGACAACATAACTTTGAAGTTATCTCTGTGTTATTACAGGCAGAGACCAGACTCCAAAGGTACCTTGTTTACTCACTGTTGTAATTTTTGTCCAACACTCAGTAATGCCCTGCACCCGCTGAAGGACATTTAACGAATTACCATCAGTACAATTTGAAAGTGTGCCTTGTCTTGATTTATCAGCAGGTACAATACACGCAGCCACGGGCCCCTGCAGAAAGGAGCAGGATCTCGGCTCCCCCCTTGCTGAAACCCTCTCCCGCACTTCCGAACCCCGGCAATCAGAACACAGCAGATTAGTCCTTAGGAATCGTTTCAAACTGAACTGTTAATGAAGGCAACCCAAGGATACTATGTGTTCCTGGCAATGGTTTCAGTTTTGCTAACTCTATTTCTAGATGCCAGACTTGGGCTTGATTCAAAGCCCAGTGCCAGGAAGACTTGACGTCAGCGGGTTTTGGACAAGCCGGTAGATATTTCTATGTGGTGAATGCAATGCTGTATAAAGACACCCAAGCTAGGTCCAAGTGAGCTACTGCCAGGGCTGGAGGTCTGTATTGCTGTTCTGGTGAGACGCTGTATCCCAGCTAATTAGCCTTGATGAGAAACGCCTATTCTGACCTGGGCAGAGAGCTCAGCTAAGGCAGCGGCTTTCCTCCCGATGTGGGCTAGCCCAAGCATCTCTGTGCCATGTGAAGACAATTTATGTATTGGTGCAGCAGGGTCTGCACTGAACAGAGCAGACGTGCTCAGCTCATCTTGTTTCCCATCTTCTCAGCTGCCCATTCATTGCCCTGCCCGGGTCTATTGCCAGGTCTTCTCACTACCCACTCTCTCATTTTTCTTCTGGCTCCTGCTGACCCTCTTCTCCTCTGCAGAACTATAAACCCAACAGCTCCCTAAAGAACTTTTCATTAATACAATTTATTAGTTAAATCATTCCTCTGACCTATTTCCCGTCCAACTAGCATGTCTCCCCATCCACTCAATATAATTGGTGCAGTGCCTGAACTCCGCTGCTGGGGTTTAAATGGCCTGACATATATCACTGAGTCACAGGATATTAAGAGAAAGGTGAGAGGATTATTGGCACGCTGCCACAGGGATCAGGTGGGATTTCTTGTCCAACCACTGAAACATGCGTTGTATAAAGAGGGTTTGCACAGGCTTGGTTTAGTCCTTGCCTAAAGCTTGTCTGCTTGAAAGCAACATGAAGGTTTCACTGAAGGACTGGGGGCTTGGCCGTGTAATGAAACCCTCCTTGTGTACATAGTCCCGTTGATTTTTGGGAAGGGATGGTCTGCGCGAGGCTCTGTGGGATGGGGCTGGCCAGGAGAGCTGTGCCAACTTGCTGTCTCTGGAGCTGGAGTCACATCAACGCTCTGGTACTGCCTGGCCATGCTGGCCCGTTGTAAGAGCCGGCACAGGCAGCCTGGCCTCGCCTGCCAGCCCGCACGCGGCTCCAGGTGTTCTTATCGCTGTGATTTCTTCTTTTGCATCATGGTTCTCTCCCCACTGATCCTCTTGTTTCTAATTTTAAGGAAATATTAAACACCGGGCTGCAGGTTTTCACAAACAACTGAATTTGTTGCATATTCTTCTTCCTCTTTTTAATTATAAAACCTGAAAGGGTGCAAACCACAGACACCATTTTTGCCAAGAGACATCCATTCTGCCTTTTTGTTCTTTTTCCCGGGAAAAAAGCCTGCCGACATCATCTGCCTCGTTCAGGATCTTTGCAATTGGCTCCCATCGGTTTGGGGCTCCTCCTTCCCTCCCCTCATCTTCCCTTGTCCCCCACCCCATACCGAGGGGTAACCAGGGAAACCGGGAACCATGGCAACCCAAAGCAGCATAATTTGTCTCTGAGGGAAAAAAATATAAGCATGCAAAATCCTTTAATGTTTATACCAGGCAACTGGGTCCAAATCTCTTTTCCCTCCTCTTTGGAGCAAGGAAGCGATGGCCCTGCCTGCTCTTTGCTGGGGCTGCTGGTGCCGCAAGCCCCAGGTGATGCTCACCTCTTGTCACTCGCTTCGCCCAGCCAAAGTCCCCAGCTCCTTGTGCCCCTGCAAAGTCCATTGTGGCAGCAGGGCTTCAGTTTCCATCAGCATGGTGGTCCTGTCCCATTAAGAGCAATGAGACACACTGGGACAGCTCTCCCTGCAGCATCTTGCTCCCTGTAATTAGGATGGGAACTTGGTTGCCCCATCACTGAGTGCTCCTTAGTTTTGAATGCATTTCTCTAACAGGACATAGGGAAGTGCTTTTATTGCCAACCAGAGACTGAGAGCTTGGGCACAGAAGTTTTAGGGTCCAGTTTTCAAAGGATGAGCGAGCTGGGTGCTTCTCTGTAGCTCTGGACATCTCTTCCTTGTCACTAAATGAGTCTGCAATGGAGGAGAGATTGCCTAGTACCACCGAGGCATTCACCCCCAGGTTCCAAACACTCCGGATGAGGGACAAGGCTTTCTCCCTGTCTGCCAAGACTGAGGACACTAAGTCCAGAACACAGAATATGTAGTTTTATTACTATTTACTATAAACTAATGACGGCATCGGAGCAGTGCTATCATCACTGCTCCTCCAAAAAGTGGGAAGGGAGGGCAGCTGGGGAGGGAAGAACATGATGGCCTCCTTCTCTCTCTCCCCCACCATGACACTTTCTGTTTTCCCCCAAAACGGGGAACGGGGTGGCACTACCCCACGGCCGCGCAGTGCCCATCAGCAGGGTTGTACATGGGGAGGGAAGGTGAGGGCTCTGTCACCCTTCGTGCAGCGGCATCGCCCTGGGGCTAAGCTCTTGGGGCTCAGCCCCTGCTCCTTGTTCCCTCGCCCCACAGCCAGGCCAGTCTCTTTGGGGGTTGATAGTAAGATCTCATCCCCTCAGAAACCCCACAGCTACTCCTTCTCCAAAGGGATACTGCAAATGCTGTTCTTGGTGGAGTACAGGAGGGTTTTGGTATCAGCTGTGGAAGCATCAGGCAGCATTGCCCAGCACCGCTCGGAGGCCAAGTCAGCAAAGAAATAACTAACAGGTTTTGCTACTCTAAAGGAATGCAAGAGACAAACTGCTTCACTTCTAGCTTATTTCCAAAATAGAACACTTGACTATAAATTGCCTTCTTTAGCAGAAGAACGATGACAGTAGTAATAAATTGTACACATTTATTTTTGAGTTTGCAGATGGGTGAATGTCGAGCGATAGTTGGGAAGAAAACAAACAAACCCTGGCAAGCAGCTATTTTTACAGGATAGTTTTGTGCTGAAATTTGTATAAGTTGGCAACAGAGTCACCATGAGACCTTTTATCCAGATAAGACCATGCCAAAATCTTCAGGAAACATCTTGCACGTTTAATTTTTTATTTACAAAAATAGGGGCAGGGAGGGGAATGAAGGCTCGGGGGAATGTTTGCAGTCGTACAGTGCCTGCTCTGTAAGGCACCAAATACTTTTTATTCTGTGGATGTAAATGGGACTTTTTCCAAACCTGCCACTTACTGAGTTCAAATCTGGGGTAGCTCCAAGTCAGGCCTTGCACCGGATTTGCTTGCAGGAGGGAGATGTCACCAGCCAGCGTAAGGCAAGTTCACAAACCTTAAGGACCAGTCTGGGATTTCTCACCTTTAAGGTCAATAAGACTGCTGAGAGGAGACTGGCCCTCTAGTCTCTCCAAGCACAGTCATTTTAAAGGGACAATTCAAAAACGCTGCCAGTCATGTTGTCGCTGCCTCCTGCCTCCCTGCCAGCACCCAAACAAGGGCTGTTCATGAGAAGCATTGAGCCAAAAGGATGTCTGCTGCCTCTGTGACTGCAGCTCCAGGCCCATTCCTCTGGGAAGTGACTTCTTTATCAATGTTTGCTGTTTATGTTTAATGTCTAGGAAATGTCTGGACTTTCTTATAGCTTTGTGCTATGTCATGAAAGTGTTGTTGTGTGCATGCATGCATGTGTCCATCCCTAAAATCTGTCCATGAAGAAAACATTTTAGAATGAAATGCTGGCTTATAAAGTATTTTATGCTAAAGAAAAAATCTAGAGCCCTCGATGCTGCCCCAGATAGTTTCTGATTAATAAGACATGTCAAAATTCTTTTTATTAGAGTATTCTGATGAAATCTGTCATTTGGTCTGCCTGCAGAGGGGAGGAAAGGGTTACCTACTCTGCAAGAACGGAAATCTAAGACGGGAGCCTTATAACTGGCTCTGTGATGTGAACATTAGATAGTAATGTCTCAAAACTAAACTATTTAAGCAGATCCAGTTTCTATGTTAAATTGACTTTGGCATGTTTGTAACCAAAGGGACAGCTGTTTCCTGAAGAGCTTTTCTTAACATTTATAAGGATTAACTGGTTTTGTGTTGAGATTATTGAGATCATCTTGATGCATTTATTTTATTTTGATTTGTTGTCTTGTTTTCTTTGTAATGTTAATAACTTAGCTTTAGAAGCATCTTTTCCTTGATTTTGCTCCCTTTGTTTAAAATCAGTTTCTTTTAGTAATAGGGGCAGAGGGGGGATCAGAAATTGATGCCAGTTGGCCATCTGAAAGCTTGACCACTTCCTCCAATTTGCCCACAGTTTCCTCTCTAAAGATTAATAGCAAATTCCACAATTTTCACGCACATGTGCAGTTGCAAGTAGCTCACCAGTGTTCCCAATGGAATATGTTGCAAGTTTGAGCACGGAGGGGAATTTTCAAAACGGTATGTGAGTAGTGCACAGTAAGTCTTCTGAGAGTTTCAGAGGGTGTTTGCAGGGGTCACACCTGGGCCTGAGCAATGGGATGGTCCCTGCTGAAGAGCTCTCAAAGGACCCCACATGCTCACCCAAAAGCTTGTGCCTTATTTACATTCAAGGCATGGCTACACCATGAGGTTCAAATTAAATCCCTGAGGCATCAGTCACTAATTAGGTTCTGTGCTCATTGCATACCCATGGACCCAGTCTAGGCAGATGAAAGACGTATTCCAAACACTCCGGAGAATGAGGGAGAGAGAACTGAGAGAACAAAAGTTGGGTAAGGCAGGAAGAAGAAACATCATTTTTCAGGTCCAGGATGGGGAGGGGTCAGGAACCCTGAGGGAGGAAAAAAGGCTGTCTGAAATGATCAGCAACCACTAACCAACACCATAACCCTGTCCAGAATGAAGGGCCATAGAGATGAGGTGAAGAAAAAGAGGAGGATAAGACAAAGTGCCTTAGGAGGTGCCCATGTGCTCCACCAAGAAGCCAAAGAGGGGCCCACTTGAGCTTGGTGCTAGGGAGTCTTGCAGTACGGCTCCCTCCTAGACGTGGTTCACATGCAAGGCACTGAGGTAGCACTCATCCCGTCTCTTTCTTCTCAGGATGAGAAGACTCCTTTGACAACCTGACTTCCAGCCTTCACAACAGATCTTCAGGGGAAGCTTCACAGCTCTAGCAGAATGACAGCAAGAGATCATTTCATTTTGTGACACAGGACTCATCTGCCTCTGATGGACTTGTGTTTTAGCCTAATGTGCATCCTCCTAAGTACCTTTGCTTGTTTTCTTCAGGATGTCTGAACTTCTTCCTTTGAGGCTCCATTTCCCTTACAATCTCCTAATTCCATTATAAAATATATCTAATCATTCCTTAGGCTGCTGATACCACTTGCAACCAGCGATAATGTATCTGTATTATGGATCTAGCTACAACTGGCTGGGATACATCTGGCTGTCCATTAGCCAGCGTGAGTAATCATTGGCTGGATGTTTCTGCCAGGGTGTTTCCCATCCAGAGGGCTCAAGTGCACGCTCGCAGTGAAGAGGAGGAGGAGGAATTAATCCCCCGATGAGAGGTTTGGTGCTGGAGCTGGAAGGCGTGAGAAATGATAAGACATTGGTTGGGTCTCTGAGTCAGCAGCAGACGCACCCTCGCCACGCTGCCGACCAGCCTATTCATTCTCCCGCTTGTTTGTTCCCTGACTTATCTCCTTGGCTCATCCCAAACCCAGCTGATACCAGAGATAGGCAAACTACACACCACAGCCCCTTTGCCAGCCTGTGGTGCACCTTCTGCTGCCCTAACTCTCACATTGGGAACAACAACACAGCAATTAACTTTTCTTTGCAAAATTGGAAGAAAAAGCTGAAAACATTGGGCGTCTAATGAGGAGAGGGGATTCTGGAGAGGAAAAGTGAGTTATGAGAGCTCCTGGGAGAGGAAGAGCATTCTTTAAAAGAGATATTTGCGTTTGATGCACGTCCACTAAAAATGTGTCACGCCGGCCCCAGTCCCACGTTTCAGTGATGGTGATGTGTTCACCATGAGTGAGGCAGTAACCTCTGTACCAGCAAGGACATCATATGCAATACAGTCTTTCAGCTCTCTCTGGATGTGACAGGGTTCTGTAAATGCTTACTTTTTTTGTTTTGTTTTCATATCAGGTTGACATTTCACAGTGTCCCATTAGAGCAAAAGGACCAGCATGGTGCCCACAAGGCACCTCAGTCCTGGAGGTCTGTAAGCATCAGCACTGCTTCCAGTTCCCACTCCTTGCTGGAACTGAGCTCAGCCATTCAGACCCAAAATAGTCTCCTAAGCTCTTCTGCAGCAATTGCTTTTAAAGTAATGTGCTGTGAGGTAGGTGCAGCTGTAGTGGGCACAGATGTAAAAAGGAACTTGAGGAATGGTGCAGAACACTTCCGTCTTCTTCCCTGGGATCATGTAGCCGCAAACAGTCATGGACAGCTTTGAAAAATGAGTTTCCGTCTTTCCCTGAATTTGCAAGAGGAAAACAAGAGACACACTGTGTACTGCTGGTTGAGATTAACACTGGGATCTCACAGATCTCACCTTCCAGCACATGCTGCGGGAATCCAGTCAGGTCCAGGGAGGCTGCAAATGGAGATCGCATGGGCTTTGTCAGGGCTTGACAGCAGATGGAGGTGGGGATGGGGTTGATCCAGGTTTGATGGGCATGAGGGAGCTGGACCTGGGATAGAAATGTCCTACGGCTGACGGGTAGTAGGAGAATAGGATCTGTGGGGCTGTGATCCTGCACGGGAAATCAGGATGCGCCATGGGAAAGTGGGGTTAGGGGATTGAGATATTAGTGATCAGGGTGGAAAGCAAAAACATAGTAAAGGAGGGCGAGTTGGACAGCGTGGGTATACCTCCCCCTGTGTGCACACACGCTAGCTTGCAAAGAGATCACCAGAATCTTTTGCTCTGCGGGACCTTCAGCTTTCCTTAGCACCTTGGCCTGAGGAACCCTGGAACAGTGGCACCCCCCATGGACCCACAAGCTCTCCTGGAAAGAGTGTCTGCGCTGTGGTCACCTAGCTGTGACAAAGCCAGGGAAGAACTGATGTGCTCCAGGATGCTGTCTCAGTGGGGAAGTCAGGCCATTTGCAGGCTGGTGGGACCTGCCTCATGGTCACTGGCCCTGCCCCACACTCACCTGCTGGTGTCACACGCACACCCCCGACAGCAAAATGCCTAATGTTAATAGCACCTCGTTCCAAACAATGCTAATCCCAAATAATGCCTTGCAGTCTCTACTTTCTAAAATAAACCCAGTCTCTCAGCCTTGTGCTGCCTCCAGCCCTCACCTGGGGTAGAGTCATGTACAAATGCCAAGACTTCTTCTCTCTGATGGTCTCTTCTGCCTTCAGACAGGTACGAGGGCTGAGTCTGTTCTCCAGGAGGGTGACAGGGTCTGCTGGAGTGAGCTGCAGAGGTGCATCATTCCCTAAATAAAAAGGATTACAGTTCTGGCCTACAGATGTGGATTATATCTACTCTGCCTGTTCAATGTCCAGGTTAGTCTGGTGGCTCCATGTAAATTCAGCAGCTCCAGGCTGTCGTTCTCAGTGCAGTGTTCCTGCCTGCTTTGTGAAGTCCCAGTAGCCTGTGCTGATCTCCAAAATGGCATCCCAGTGCTTGCAAGACTTTACTGGTGACCGAGGTGTTTGTTCAGCAGCACTTGCCCTCAGAAACAAGGAGGCCTGCCACAGCAGCCCTCCCTCCTCTAATTAGCAGCCCCCAGTGTTTTACACCAGGCATAGCTTGAACGTCAATCTGTTCCTTCTAGTCTTCGTTTTTGTTGCCTGGGGACAAATGCCCACAAGTCTCCTTTCGTGTTTCAGTTTTGACAAGGACACCCTCAGCAGCGCTGGTGTGAGGCAGGTCCCCTTTCCTGCCGCTCTGGCGGCTGTGGGGCTGATACGGAGTGCATGTGAAATGCCCAGCCTGGGAGTATGTGCTGCTGCTATCGCCCCTTTGGAAAATGAATCTGAGAGACTCATGGAGAAAGATACTTGCTTTCATTCTTGCCCCCCGCTGCTGCTCTTGGAGGCTGAGGCATCCATCGGAGTTGGATCAGCGGCAGGCGGCACAGCTGGAAGCCTGCAGGCTTTCCTGCTTACCAACTCATAAGCATGGGTGCAGGCTTTTGTGTCACAGGCTCTGCCTGGGCTGGCAGAAGCTGGTGCTGGCTGGGCACAAGTGAAATTTCAACTTCACCTGCTGTCTGAAGGTCTGCTTCATGCTTTGTGGCTTCTAAAAATGAAGGGAAATCTCTTGTTCAATGTCATGCCTGCTGCAGTCAATGGAGGTTAAAGATTCCTCACTAACAACCTCTGGAAGGGTATTGTTAGGTGTGTGATCCTGGACCCTTGACTTTACCTTTAGATTTTATTTTTTTTTTTTTTACTTTCCTTACCTTTCCACCCATATTAGAAAGCCCGTATTTTTCCACTCACTCTGCAGCTGAAGGGACACAGGAATTCCTACGGAAAAATATCCAGGACACTATTTAAATAGGCAGCTGTATCTTGTAGATCATTAGCTTTCCTATGTTGCAAATGTTGCATTTTGAATTGTATGGTGTACGTTGTGGATATGTCTTGCATCGAGTCTGGGATAGGCCCGTGCTTGTCATAGATGGCAAGATACAATCACACTGGACCAGATTCACTTCTCCCAGTTCCTCAGCAGGGTTGGATTTGTTTGTGAAAGCAGTACATTTGCACACTATTCCCAAATACAGGGTTATCTGACCTAAAGCCAGAAAAGAAGTAGTTGTCATGATGATTGCTAAAGCTCAGTCTCAGTCTTTGTTTATAATGAGGTGGAAAGAGAAGCACTTAGATGGTCGTAGCCCACCCTATTCCTTATCACCTGCTTGGCTGTATTGGTAAATTAACCAGATGGATCCAAGTTATCCTATGGCCTAGTGTGAAGAAGGAACATGCACAGCTCCAAATCTGGATTCCAATCTGTTTGCAGATGACAAGTTTATGTACTAAAATGACATACTAAACCCTTGTACTCAAACAGTCCTTCCACTTGGATGTTCAAAGTCCTAGTCCAGACTGAAGCTAAGTGCTGGGGCACTGAGCAGCACTGCGGTATTTCCAGAAGATGCTCAAGGAAGCTTCCTCCAGAGCCTGAACCTGCCAGGTGCCAGAAGGTTCTGGGAGCAGCATCTGTTTGGCCAGCTCTTGGTATGACCCCCCTGCTTGGTGGGATTAATTAGGCCTTTAATGGCTACAGAAAGGCTTTGGAAATAAAGGTTTGTATGTACATAGTACATTTCATCCCAAAGGACCCTAAATCACACTGTACAAACTTTACATAAACAACAGAACTGAAATGCAGCCGTGTCAGGAATGGAGGGTGGCAGCCAGCTGGCATACATTAGCAGGACAAAAATAAGAGAAGTGACTATTTTTGGCCAAGGACACCAGGGCAAACCCCTCTATTGCGAAAGTGCCTTCAAAACTTCAAAGTGCAGTTTTACTCTAAACAGTGATTGTGGATAAACAGATATTTTGTAGTCAATTGACTTGTTCCCAGGCACATCTGGGGAATTCACTCACTGAAATAAGGGTTCGCTACATTCTGTGCCTGCTAAGGCTGCAGAACTTCCTCACACAAGACAGCATATTTCTGCTCCAACTGCAGCCACATTTGCAGACTTGTCAGCCTTCCTTATGCAGCCCTTGCTGCTGAGGGTGGGAGACCCAGAAAAAGCTACTCTGGCTTTCGCCACTGATCTTATCCTGAGCTGGCACATCTGGAAATGCACGTTTTCAGTTGTCAGCTGGGAAAATCTGTGAATTGATTAGAAAGACAAATTTCCATCGTGCCTGTCAAGGTAACTTCTTAGAATATGGCTGACCCTTAAATGTTAGTATGGAGTGGCCAGGACATTTGCAGGTCTTGCCCCAAAGCCCCTCACAGAAGAGGCTGTGCAGCATCTCTTGGGTCCCTTAGGGCTATACAAACACTTTGCAACACTGAAAGGCACAGTTCCTTACAGCAATGTCACTGAAGAAATGCACAGTATTTTTACAGACAGATTTTTACTTTGGGGCCAGGGGGATATCTATACTTACAGAGCACATCACATCTCAGACAACTGAATAACCCTTCAGGATTAGGTGCCCCGTGGCAGCCAGTGGCTCCCTGTGGGCCTTCTTCTGTATGTCCACATTGTGTTGCAGCTTGTCCGCAGCAGCTGGATCCTTGCATGTAAGCCACCCCTTGCTCCAGCACCCACACTCCCAAGCCATCCTATCACACTGTCACACCACTTAAATGCTACTGGAGCACTCCTTGGCATGATTTTGGCTCCAGACTACAGTCCAGCCCAGTTTGGGGGATATGAACAACACAGGGACCATTCCCCACGAGGCAGGATGGATGAGGAGAACCTAGCCATGCCATCTGTCCTTAGCGCCAAGGAAGAAGCCCCCAGCCAGTTGATTTGTTAACTTACCTATGGCCCTTGAGAGCAGAGCACCGCTTTGGTAGCACACTGCACATTGGATGGACAAGGAAGAAGTTGGCCAGGAACCAGGTGTCTTTCAAGGAGCCTTCCATGCTGGGACATGACTCTGCTGGACCTCAATTTGACATAATTTGGGGCTGCAGCCATCCTCCCTGTCTCCTACCCCCGGCACCAGCACTGGCACCAGTGCAACCACACGGTGCCTTGGTAAGGGAGCTGGTTTATCTGAAGACTCATCATTTTTTTCCCCATGGTGTTAGCTTTCAGCCAGCTCAGCTGCCTGCACTGGCTTCCTGCCAGCCCTGGGTGTGCAAGGCTGGTACAGATATGGCCAGAGAGGAGGATGAATCCCATGGCAGGCCCGTTTTAGGTTGGTTTATGCTACTATGGAATAACCCTACGTTACAATCTCCCTTTCTACAGACATGGGGTGCAAGAGGGAGCCTGCCTGCCTCAGAGCCACTCCTCATCCTCTTCCCTGCCTTCCTTTCCCACCCACCCCATTGTTGTACTCAATCCTCATACAGCCTGTTTGCCTGCCAGCCAGCCCACCTCTGCCAGCGCAAAACCATATAAACCTCAGATGAACATTTTCTATTGCTAACAATTTCTCTATGAGAACTGTAGGAAGTCGGAGTGGGGCATACACTGCAGAGTGCTGTTAGTTAGGCTTCGATATGGTTAGTTCCACTAGTCTTCAAATTCATCACAAAGCAGCATTAAAGGCCATTGGGACTCCGAGCAGGGCTGCAAGGGAGGTAGATGGCATTTCAGGTGCCCAAAGCATGGAGCTCCTGGCTGCCTCGCCTGGGATCCCAGGTTCATGACTGTCTCCTACCAGCCAAGCAGAACATCAGCCAAGACCTCCTTATGATCTAATAAAAACACAGATCTCAGTAGGTTTCCCACAATCTGCGGAGATGTGCTTTTCTTGTCCTCTCGTGGTTTGTTTGTCCTGCAGTGCAGTCTGTAGTGCAGCCCCATGCAGCTGGACTGCAGCTAGCACGTCCCCTACAGCAGAGGTAGCTGCCCTTTCCCTGTGACGGCTGTGGATCCTGCTCTGAGGTCCAAAATCATGGCGGGGGAGAGGTGGGGAGGGTTCACCGTTTCATGAATTTCCCAAAAGTGGGGCAAGGCTCCAAGGTGGGGCAGTGAATCCTTTCCCTTAACTCGGCTGCTGTGGGGAAGGGACAAAGTCTTCCCGTGACTTTTCTGACTCTACAAGATCTGTGCCTGAAGCATCCTGAAAACACCCAAGAGTGAAAAAAGGGAGAGACAAAGAAGGAAATGTTTGGTGACCTCATTTGAGCTCTGAGAAATGGGGAAATGTGCCGGACAGAAGCATGATGCTCTTGGGAGGAGCAGAGGCTGGGGAATGCAACACAGCTCTCTCCCTGATCAAAGAACCAGTGTAAAAATGGTTCATGGAGGTGGATCCACCTTTGATGTTGTAAGCAGATTACAAAGCCATGTCACACCAGTTCCCAAGATTCCTAGATAGGGAAAGCTGATCACACACACTGGAAAACTCTTCACAATGTGCCGAGAGCTCCCAGCTCTGTATACCAAAATCTCCCTTGTCCCTTAATTTAGCCCGCTTGCCTTTGTTCTGTTTGCAGAGCATTAAAGCATTGCACTTTCCAGGGGGAAAGAAAAAGTTTTGCCTAATATTTTTATTCATTTTAAAGCTGAATTTCATTTTTTTTAATGCACCAGCATTATCCAACATGCAGTCCAATATATAAAATCGATCATGACCTAGAAAAGGCCTACAAAGTTTGTGGAACGATGCTGCAGGCAAGGAGGGAAGCCCCACAGGCCAGCACTCAGGCGCTCAAACTGGTTATGCATAAGTTCCACAATTTTATACATTCATGAGTGTACTCAGGCACTCAGAAGAAAAAATCTCACCGAGCAATAATAGAAAGCCTCCCCCTCTTCTCCACCCCCTGCCTCCCAACACAGGGCCCTGCAGGGAAATGCGCTGTGCTGCCGTTGACGTTTCCCCCAAGCAGACTCGCATCCATGACTATATGAAAAATTAATAAAGGAGTACAGAGTGCATTAACAAATGCTGACATATCTCCCACAGTTAATTGACATCCACCATTCTATTTAAAATTAATAAAGGCTTGCCAAGCATGCAGAACTTGCACCTCATACCAGAGGAAATGTCCCACACAGCTCAGCAGGTCATGTCACCATATCAGTGATGCTACGTACCACAAATCATTACAAATATTCCTAGTATTATGTCAGGCCTGTATTCAAGGTGTTGCTCTCAGCATCAGTGTAGGAGGGCTGTCTGATGCATGCTCTGGAAATTACCACTCTCATGGGTGCATGACATGGGCTGCTTAGACAGCCTAGAAACACCTGAACCTCTGCTCTCCAGCTGAGGCAAGTCCCTCTTTCTTTCTGGTGCAGTGAGGGGGCAGCTGTAGCTGCGGACTGATCGTGCTTGGCTCCTGAAGCCCAGCTGATGCCTCCTTACAGCTTGTGACGATGGGGAGCTGCGCTGCACTGCTGTCCTAGTCATGGCTCCTGCAGTCATTAAATGGACTTTTCTGTGATCCAGATGTCCCACCACCAACCATCTTACTCAGCCATGCAGCGACGGTGCAGACAGGACCTTCCAGAAACTGAAGGAGAAGCTCTGGCACTGCTAATGACACTCTTAAGTGGAATGGTAGTTGTCTTTTTTCTTTTTTTTTTTCCTAGCAATGGAGGCAGGTGACAATCTGGTGAATTGCATACACTGTAAAGACCAAGACCTCTGTAGGCTTTTCACAAGGCCTGAAGTAAAGCAGACAACTCCTAGATGAAGTTCTACTGGAAAGCTGTGGGGCTTGAGGTACCACCAGTGGCATAGCCCAAGATGGGACTGGCCCAGGCGAGCAGGTGTGATCCTCCACTGGTGTGGTCTGCCCCATCAAGGTCAGGGCTGCTCCCAGGTACAGGTACTTGGTTGTATTTATTAACTCCAAGCCTTGGCTCAGGGATAACAACAGCAAGGGCTGTGCTGCCAGTCAAGCCAGTGAAATTAGGGGCCCTCACAGGTGACACAAACAGCACCCTGGGACCTGGGGACTTTCACATGCTGCCCTGAAGACGCCTTTCTGGATGGTGATGTCTGGCTGCTTTTGAGTAGGCAGCATGATGTGGTGGCTCTCAGGTGAACCGCATGTGGAAAAGTGCCTCTTCTCACCTTGAAGCACGTCCTGTGGGCCATTGGTGGTCCTCAGCATATTCCTCACCCACCAGGGACGGAAAGTGCATGATGAGGAAGGAAAACATTTGACAGGCAGTTCTTCCAGGAGCACACCTTTCTTAGCCATATTGACCTCCTGTTCCTCCTCTGCATCCTCGTTCTGGCACTGCCGTTGGCGAGGAAGAGGAAGGTGGAAAAATAACAACCAAAACTGCATGGGAGAGTTGTGCCTGGTTGGAAAACTTGCAGCTGTCCGTCATTGACATGCCAAATATCCCCACACTGATTGCCATCTACGCCCAGTTACCACCCCAGTTACCTCAGGGAGAGCTGGTTTGTTCTTAGTGATTTGTTTGGAACTTGAACAGCGATACCACCCAGAAGGTCAATCACAGGGGTTTGGCAGTGTGAACATCTGGGTAGAAATCAGTGACTTCTGGCTACACTCTGTCACCTGCCCCACTGGGTGCCACGAGAGCCATCCCATAGCCCAGCAGCTCCACCAGGTACTGTGGGGTCCCAGCTCAGCATATGGGCTAAAGTATCCTCCCTCCCTTTCTGCAGGCAGAAACAACTACTTGGGAAGTAAAAGCTGTGTGTGCATTTGGAGACCGCTCCTGCATACTAGTTTATATCCTGCATACTGGTTTATACGAAGCAATTACATCGTGACACCACACTTCAAAGTAAACTCATTTGTGTAGCCAGCTCTGAAAAGAGAAAAGAGATGCTTCCTACATGTCAGCTGGGATTTGTACTCGGACTTCTAAGGGAGATACCAGCTCTTCTCATTTAGGCCATGGAGCTACCTCCTTGAAAAAGGTACCAAGCCCCACTTTGATTTTCAGTTTCTAGTCTCTGCACAGGGGCTGAATCAAAGTAACTTAAATCATGTCTTTGATTCACGTTCCCAGAGCTGGCTTATGATGTAGTTTCATGGACTTCCTGCTATTTGTTATCGTCTGCTTGCTGGAGATTCATACCTCCCCGGCAGAGCTGATGGACCTGGATGTGTGTGTGTATCTGTGGGCTTTGATGTTCACAGCTTCCCAAGACAGTATTGAAACACAAGCACTTGCGATCAGGAATAATGGTGAGAGTTGATGAATTAACATATGCCTTGAAATGCTCTCATTCTGTTCTCCAGGATAACACACTCAGTATTCTGGTTTAGTAATGTTTACATATACCTCTATCCAGTTGTTTACATCATACTTGATAATTACCTTCAGAGAGCTGTTTGGTTGTTTCTGGGGATGATGTAATCTTTGCTTGTACTGCTTTGCCCACACAGTTTGCTGTATTGAAGGGCTTTGGAATACTTCCTCCAGTGATTCAGTGATTTTATTTCACGGGCTTTTTAGAAAAAGCCATAGCTATTTTCTCATCTAGCAATGCCCAGAAGTTTTGTCTCAGTGAAGAATATGGGGACAGCCGACTTCCTGCCATTAAAGAAACCTCTCATTGTACAACCGGAATTGAGACAGATTAATTCAATCTACCCTTGCTACAAAATAGTCTGGATCTTCAGCTGTGCTAACTCACTATTTGGTCTGAAAAACTGAGGGGACAAAGGTTTAAACAAACCTTTAGCCCCTCCCTTCAACTATCTTACTTCCCAGAGGTCGCGAGGCTTCCATTGTAGCCCATGTGTAATGTTGCATAAGTTTAACTGAAGATACCACATTAGCCCGGGATGGATAAACTGGTGTGTCTCAAAGGTTGGATGCATCCCATCACATGCCTCTGGGGTGGGTGTATGGGTGCAAGTTGTGTCATATAAAGCCCCTTGTGCATGGTCTGGGTGGTGGAAGGGGGCCTAGGCAGGGCTGGGACAGGTTTGGTTCAAATCTGATGCCTGCCAAGGGAACGGGAGGAAGATGCAAGCATTAAACTATGGTCTGTCTCTGCCAGAGGGGTTCTTAGTTGGAGGCACTGTCATGAAGTGAGCAGGTCACTGGAAAGGGTCTAAAGTGAATTTTTTCCCCAGTTCTGTTATCTGCTTGCTAGGTAAGCTCCTTCTACCTGAATCTTGATTTCTTTCCTATCAGCAGGTAATAAATCGTGGGATGAGACAGAGAGTGTCCCCTTCTCCTCCAGCTATCCCACAGCTGTGTGGCTTGGGCATGCTGCTGGGGCGTGAGAGAGGAGCATTTGAACTCCCTGGGGCTGTGGAAGCAGCTGTGCTGACTGACAAAGGCTTACAACCCTTGCTGCTGTGTTCAAGGAGTCCCCACCCCAGGTATTTACTCAGCGTTTGTGCTGGTCATCATCACTCTGCAGTGAGCTGGCAGAACTGAACCTCCCTGTGCCCCAGTTCCTCTGGGGCAAAAGTCCAGTGTTCTCCCACAAGTGGCTGACGGAGGCAAGTGCGTGGGAAACTGCCTGTTTTTTTCACAAAAGCAGCCAAGATGAGCACCCAAGGCGAGGGCCACCAGCTCTGCTGGGAGGGACAGACTTCTGGCAGAAGGATGGGAACAGAGAGCTAGGAACCTGTGAAACCACACCTTGAGCTGGCTCTGGGAATGCAAATCAAAGCCATGATATAAGTTAAATTGGTGCAGCTGTTGTGTTCAAATGAGCTGTCTAATCTTTGAGTTGCCAAAGGCCTTGAAGAAACACTATGTTAGGTAAAGGTTACCAAGGGCAGGCTGCTCCAGCCTCTTCTTGCCCTTGACAGGGGGGGAGAGACTGTACAAGGATGGCAGGGATGTCTCTGGCTATCATTTGTGAGGGGTGCCTTTGGATGAACAATGAAGGCAGCTTTCTGACCCTTTTCTTCCATCAAAATGGCACAGAAGAGCTCCATGGGGACCAAAAGCTCACCTGGGCTTTTTTTGACTTTTAGAAGGATTAACACAGATTTATGTCTGAGAAATCAGACTAATTCCAGTCTAAAGTGCAGGACAATTCCCCCAGTTCCCAGGAGGGTAACATCATAACCCATTATTAGCTGTGCCAGTTACAGTTATTTCCTTCCCACATTTCCTTTCAGGTGTCAGACTAGAATGCAATTGCTTTTCTTCCTGAGAGCACTGTTTTCAAAAATGAAGAATTGAATGTTATTCATATAGTGGGTGTTGTACTGTGTGGCCCATTCTATAATGCGGTGTTTATAGCACTGATGCTCTTACCCAGTCCATTCGTAATCAGAAGTAATAGTACCACTTCACCACTTGCTCTGCTTGAGGATGCTGCAATAAATCCCGATGAGGCATAGCTTGGCTGCAGCTGGCGGGTGATGTAGAAGCTTTGTGCATTTTTACTTCTTTAATGTTTATAGCTCTTTTACATTATATGAATATTGCCAGTCCTGAGGATTCAGCCATCATGAATCAAGCCTCAAAAAATAATGAGATTCTACAAAATGTGTACATTTGAAGCATGTTTTATAGGCTTTCAAATGCTTCAGCCTTTGTGTCATGCTGTCAAGCTTCCCTTATTTTCCTGCCACAAGCGTACTTTAAGAAAGGAAAAAGAAAGCTGAGATTCGCATATGATCATCTGATTCCAGCAGCTGGCCCCTATCAACATCACCTGATATCACGAAACTCGAGATAATGTTGTAAGAGTAGTCAGCACATTCAAACAGATCCTCATCTGTGTGACGGGCCAACATAGCTCAGCTAAAACATCACATAGACCTTACACACCCCTGGTTTTCTGTGGGAATAAAAGCTTTCAGGTCCAGCTGTTTGCTGCCATGAACTCCCCGCATGGAAGGAGGACATGGATTTCATTTTTGAGGTCTTAAGCAACAGAAGCCACTGGCCAGCACGGCACGGGCTGAGCAGAGCAGAGCATGTGCATACGCTGCCCTTGTCTTGTTGGCAAGGAAGGTTCAGCAGCACATACGCCCCAGCCCCCAGCTCATCTCTGTTGCCTGCTCCACCAGTGCAAGTGTCTGCGAGGCTGCAGCATGAAGTAGGTAAGGGAATCGATCCAGGTTTAAAAATAACCATGCCTCTTCCTCCCTCTCTCCCCTTCTCCTAATTTTAAAACATTACTTTAAACCTGTATGGGTTTCTTTTCCTGCTTGGTGGTTGGCACCGCAGCAGTAGTGATGATACGGCTGAAGGGATAGTGGGGTTGCAGAGCATTGCGAGTGGGAAGCATCACTTTGCGTATCCAAGGCCTTTCTTAGGACCCATTACAGACCGCAGGGTGCATGTGCATGCATGTGCATGGAAAGACAGGAGTAGAAATCAGAGAAGGGCTGTTGTGTCATCTCTGGTGGCAGTAAGGAAGAAACCAAGAGTCGGGAGTGGTGTTTGTTGGAAAGGCAGGCTTGGCTTTCTTGCAGTGGTTGAGAGGCAGGTCTTTGAAGAGCTTTTTTGTAAATGAGGAAGACTGTACCTAAGAAATGCCTGATCCTGGCATTGTAAGTGCCTCTTAAAACTCAAACATAGCCCCGAATTTAGTTTGGGACTTCACTGAAATAAAGAACAACTGCAAATGGATTTGACTCTGTATTTTGCACATTTCTTAGCACTGGGATGCAGGACTGCTTGGATTGAGACTGGTGCCCTTAGGAGCAACTACTCTAAGAGCAGACCTAACAAAGAGGTGCTGATGGGGAAGCAGCATGGGAGGGGGTGGCAGCATCCTCTTCTGTCCTTGCCTGGGTAGTGTCCCTGCCTCAGTCTCAGTGGTCACTCATTCCTTTATGGTGCTTCTAGAGCTCCTGAGCCCAACATTTACACATTGGCTATTTTTCACTCTTCCTAAACTACCACTGACAGTTGTCTCTGCTCGATGCTGCTCTTCTCCTGACTTCACACACACCCTGTCATCTCCCCATGCTAGCCTTCTCCATTGATGCTTTTCCATTCCTATTGCACTCACCTTCTTTCTTTCTGTTCCTTCTTTATCCCCATCTCCCTTAGTTCTCTTATCCCCTTACTGGATTAAGCACACACACCCCGTCATTTCTACTCTGATGAGCCTTTCCTGACTCAAAAACTGGATTTCTTAACAAAACGCTACAATCAGGAAAGCTAAGATTAACAATTCTGCTACAAGGTTATTTTCCCAGGTGTGATCTATGAGCGTGTGCAAGAGCTCTGATCATTACCTTGGTATATGTTTGTAAGCCAGAGTGTTACTTTCCCCCAGGCTCCACCTCCTTTATCTTTTAAAACTGTCCCCTAGTGACAGAGACTATACTTGCCTATCATTATGCACGATTTCCAGCTCGTCTGATCACTCCTACAATATAAATGCTGCGTAATCATCAAAATAATACATAAAGCCCTCATTGCCTGCAATCTTAGGATGTCTAGAGTTGTGCACTTCATAAGCATCTCTCTCTAATGATCTCCCACTTACCTAGTACTAAGGAACTTGAAGCATCCTCCAGAAGTGACAAGGTGCTCTTATCCTCATAACACGAGCAGCAGTGACATGCCACAGGATGTGTAGCGTGTCCCTACAGACAGGGTGAAGGGAGAACCAATGTCTGCTGAACCCTTGTGCTACGATTTGAGCATCTGGCCTCATTCTCCTTCCCGCATGGTGATGGGAAGCGAGACATGACTTCAGAGAGGAACCAGAGCCTCTGCGGGCCAAGTGATTTTATGAGTCCCCTGAATGCAGTCACAGCACTCGGTGGATTGGAAAGGGGAAAATGAGAAGGGAATAATAAAAAGTCCACCTATGTTTGCTGACGTCCTTTATTTCTTTTGTAAATAATGCTCTCAGCCAGTGTTTCCCAAGGGAGGATCTGGAGGGAATCACCATCTCCACATGGACTCATGTAAGAAAGGAAATAGCTGGTCCCTGACATTTATTGCTGTATTTCAGCTTGGAAACTTTGGTTGAAATACTGCATGAAACCACATTTCTCTGGGTTATTTCCATTCTCCCTCATTTTGTTCAATTAAGTAATTAATAAAAAAAAATTCCTCATTTCACCCAGGATAGGGAGTGCCAGAGCATAAGTGGAGGTAAGGTTGAGGTGCTGTCGGACACAGGTTTATTCCTGTTCTTATTTTAGCTGAACCAGTTCACCCTCCCCAGTAAACAGGTGATAAGGCAGAGTGTTTATAGTGAGTATCCCGCGTGGCACGGCTGTACTATGGATTAGGTAACATTACTGACTCACCACAGAGTTATTGGGTCACCTCGTCCCTTCCCTTGCCAGGGCAACAGTCTTTATTGTGTACTCACTGATGGGCTTTGCACACACTAATTATGCTTCACAGCTTTTCCATGAGGTTAGGTGTAATTACAAGCAATTTTCAGATGTAGGGACTGAGAAACAAATCTTCCCCCCAAGAGACATCAAGTTATTTCCTCTGATTTTTTTCTAGGGGTGCTGAAAGCCCCATTCAAACAGCCAAACCCTTGCGGGTTCGAGCAGGAATTATCCTTCAGTATCGCCACACCTAGGGAGTCCCTGGCCAAAACTGCAACACTTACACTGGATATTGGGTAGATCCAAAACAAGCCAAAAATAAGTGAGGTTTTAGTAATCCTGCTGTAAGCATGATCTACACACCTAAAAGCCCCATTGTGTTAATCCCCAGGCGCTGGACCTCCTTCGGTTGTTTTGGAGAGTTGTTCTCCATTCTGTTCCAATGCAAGCGGGGCTTTAATGGATGTACTGACCTACCAGTTGGGCAAGTCTATGATGGCTTTTAGAGGAGCCAGCATGGGACTTTCCCTGCACAACTGCTAAAGCTACACAAGCATGGAGTATGTGGCCAAGCACGGGGGAGAGGAGGGCTGGATGCTCACTTTCAGCAGACATGCCCCAGACATCCAGTGCTTTTTTACCAGCCTGAGTTCTCGGCTGAGCTGAATGCACAGGAGCCTCTATCAGCCACAGGGTTGTTTTTTTCGCTTTGATTCAGATTGACGGGACTTATTTTCGTATTATTTTACATCATCCCTAGTCACAGCAGAGACCTATAGCTACTCTTGTAGAATAACAATAACTGCATAATGCTGGTGAGTAAGCCAGGAAATCAGAATAACTCCATGGGTTACTACCCAAATGGCCTTTTAGTAACGGCTCAAAATGCCCTCAGGTGGGAGCTTCATAAACAACATCAAAACTCAGGTAAGTTTTTTACTCTAAATGCAATTCCATTGAAATCATGGGGAAAAAATGCTCACTAATTTCACTCTCACCAAGATTTGGGGTTGCGATAGCTAATTATTGTTCACTGAAGCCGATGGAAAAAACTGTAATAACTTGAGCCCGTGGTTTGGCTTCTGGTATCAGTGCTGCTTTGGACTGGCTAAAGCAGTTGCTGTTTACCCTGTCCCCACCAGCCGATCCCTCTTGCCTCCCTACTGCCTCTGGAGTTGCACCAGCCCAACCGTTTGTCTAACCATGCAGTAAACCACCTTAGGAAATAACGCAGTAAAACGATATATGTTCCCTTGCACGGTTCACCACATGACTGCACAAACAGCTGTGCTAGCCCAACAGAGAGATGGCATGGGGGCCAGGATGAGCGGGGAGAAGCAGCTGTTCAACACTGCTACCAAGATGTGCCCCTTAGAAGATGCTCCCAGGTTGGTCATGCAAAGGGGCTGAGCAATGTCAACAGGCACTGCAAAGAGGGTCTTTGCTCTGGCCGTTTCGCTTGTGTTGGCTCTAGCATTTGGATGCTTCACCAGAGTGACTGAACTTACTAGCCTGGCAGAAAACTAGGCTGGCTGGAAAAAAAAAGAACCTAGTTTTCTATGGAGCTGTTAGATGGCTTAGCTGTCTTGTATGATTTGGTGATCAGATCTTTGACCTGTGTTACTTATACAAGGACACACGGTTGTATCCATGGCTCTCCCCATGCTTGATGGACACAATCCATGTTTACAATGGAAATACCAGAGAGCAGAAGTTAAGAACGTGGTGACTAATTATATTCCTTCAGCATTACTATATCGGTATTTTATTTGTTGAGCTTTTCTATTCCAGTTCAAGATTCAACATACAGGTCCGTTCACTGCCTTGTAGAGGACTTCGGCTGAGACAGCTTTGTACATCCTCCACTTGTTAGTCCAAAACTTTTATTGAGTTAACATACCCGTCCCATGCAACACTCCCAGCAGTTTCACATTTATATGATTCAAAGGCAGCGTAGCCAGGGGTGGGTTTTTTCCTAGTTTCTCCCTTGTGACTTTGAATGCCGAGTTTCAGCCTGAAAAAATATTTACAGCTGTGTTATATAAACTAATGAAAAACAGTGTTTAAAATGAAAGTGCTGGCACAACTTTATGGAGAACAGCAGTGGAAATAGCCATATGGTAATAAACAGGCTACCTGATATGGTTTATTGTTTAACTCCTTGCTTACTTTTAGAAGCTTAGGCTTATTTTTTTCTGATGCTCAAGTCCTCTGAGACACGTGCCTCTGTTGGGTAAGTCACCCAAACCTGAATCCAGGTCCCCCTGTGAATACGTAGCCTTGGAGTAGCTAAGCGAGAAATTAGCTTTCTCAAGCAGGGGCTGCCTTTATTTCCATACGCTTCACAGCACAGAACACACCGTAAACAAAGCCTTGGTTTCTAAGCAATTTTGGTTTTGAAAAAAGAAAATGTCTGGACATAAGCAGGTTTTCCTTCTTGCAGCTCTCCATCAGGAAAACAAAAGAGAGTGGGAGATTTTATATTACTGCAGTGTTGCCTTTCTTATGTGTAGCTGTTATAGTTTCCTAGCCTGTGATTGTAATGGCATGATGAGATATTTATAACATGCTAGGAAAAATGTTTCTTTTTTAAAGCCTATCACAGTAGCATAATAACAAGCCTTGAAATCTGTCTTTCCCATATCCCAAAATCACTCGATGGAAATGATTTTTATATGCTGACTGTTGGCACGCATATTAAAGCCATTTCTAAGGAAAAGCTGTAAAACATACATCTGTACGCTGTGCTGTGCACACATGACTGCACAGCCAGATTAGGCCTCATGGCAGTAAAAATGCCCCTGCCTGGTCAAACACGAGCTTCTGCAGTTGTTACTGCAACTGCAGCCACTCTGGTACCAGAGCAAGGGTGGGAACAGCGCGAGTGCAGATAAACCTTGACGGTAAATCAGCTATAACATGATTTGGCTCCCGGCCCAAGTAATAACTAACCAGTTTTATGTTAATTATTTGCTACCCTTTTACTTGTAGCAATAGTTACAAGGCAGTACTAAGCATAAATGACTGCAGTGCATAGTTGGCTTTCGTAAAGTCTCTACTTTTTTGACATACTGCATCACTTTCTAATTGACAGTTGTGGATGATTCTGGTTTTTCCTTTTGCTCTGGCATCTTGCTTGCAGCCTCTCGTGAAGTAATATTTTAAAGTGTGTTTGTAAGGATAAACAGAGGCACTTACATGTTTGGATATTTCATTCCATAGTTCCTGTGCATGTTATATGGTAATTCACCCTTACACACTAACTGCAAAACAGTCATTCTCTCCCAAGTGCCCCAGTAAATCTGCTCCAGTTAAAATATTATTTCCATATCTGGAATGTAACGACCAAGAAGATGGGCAGCAAAACCACACAGCCCCCTCAATCCTTTTCCATCCCTCCTGACCACAAGTCCCCAGTCCCAAAATCACAATGCACTGGCCCATCGGGGAAGCCAACCCAGCTCTTTGTGGGAGTGATTGAGCAACTGGTCCAGCTTTGAAAAGTCAGCACATTTTTCCCCCAGGGTTACTTTTCTAACCTGATGTACCAAACGGGCATTCTGCAGCAGTGCTGGCAGGGGCAGAGACAAATGTCAGGGAAAGGAATACCTGTAATAGTGCCTTGATGCTTCCCCCCGTAGAGCCACAGTCTGAGACCTGTCTCCATTCACAATAAGATCACAGTAGAAACCTATGAGGTGCGCTCACTCCCTAGACATTTCCAAAAGACTTTCTTCCCCCTTCAAAATCTCAGCCTAAGAAGCCCTTTACAGAGGCGTACATGTGTAAACTTCTCTGAAGTGCTTGTGGAAGTGTTGCTCTAGGACTTAGCAGCTTAGTCTCCACCAGTAAGAATCTTGATTGCCTATCATGACTTACCTAGTCCTTCAGGGCTCATGTACACTTGGAAAAGTTGCTAGCATAGTTCTACACTTAAGGCATCCCAGTGACCCCTGCAAGTGGGAACACACCAAAAGACATCTTTGGCCAGGAGTACAGTATTGCCAGCAATGACTTTTATGTCGCTGTAGGTTTTTGCAGATGTAGGTAAAATGCTACCAAATGCCAAATATGCACTCCTCCTCATATTTGATGTACACCTTGCACAAGTAGAAATGGCTAACAAGAAATCAAGACTCAATTCTCAAGAAGAGAATTAGGCCCAAGGGAGATAAGCTTTAATAAGTCTACAGCCTCTCCTGGGAGGTAATTTGTGCAGCCATTAAATAAAGCAAACACTATTGCAATTTCACAAATAATATGGATTAGTAACAGGAGGAACCATTCTCCATTATCTGAGTGGGATTGGTATTGCTACAGTGCAAGGAGACTGAAAAAAATAGTGTTTTAAATAAAATAAAATATAAATAATAGAAGGCAAAGGAATCACTAAGGCTATTCCACAGTACTCCAGAAAGTGCCGCTCTTGATAATGACAGGCAGAGCTCATCAGGGAAAAATGAAAGGTAGACAAGTCAGAGGAAATAAAAAGACAAAAAAAAAAAAAAAAAAAAAAAGAAAAATGGAATGGAAAATATTCTGAGTCAGGCTGACAGCTTGGTTAATAGAGTTCTGTGCTAACTAATATTGGCATGTATGTGGGCCCACCTAGGCATTGAAGCATTTGGGGTGCGGAGGGATGGCTGACAGCTTCGCTGCTATTACAGTGTACCTGACTCCCTGCAAACCTGGGTTCCCCATTAAAGCAGGCGTGGCTGTAGTTTCAAGTCACCTGCAAAGCAGGAACAGGACAGGACTTTGGAGAAATTATTCTACAAATCAAACCCTAATGGCGGAGGAACACAGGGTCTGTGCTGAGTGCTTTGAGCTCTCACAGGTTTCAATGACAGGGCAGCTCTCAGGCTCTAAAAAGGAGCTCTCTGGCACACAGATGGAAGCAGCTGGCCACCAAGGCACCCCAAATACTCTTGGAAAATTGCTGTGTCCTGACCCCACCAGCCAAACTCACAGACTCTAACAGCAATGTACTGGAGTCTTTCAGCAAACTGCATCACAAGAAGGAATAGGACAGAAAACTTTCCACGTGTCAGGCTGCGGACAGAGTAGCACCGAGAGCTAGGACGTGCATTAGCATACAAATGAAATGATGACTTTGAAAAAAAAAAAAAAAAAAAAAAAAGCAGGAAGAGTGTTTGGAAGGAGCCCAGTTCTTGCAGCCCTCATTTTTCTGAATGTGTTTATTTGTTTTATTCTGTTTACAGCCTCTAGTTTTTGAGCGTGTCCAATTATGTTTCACCTTGGAGCTTCCCAGCCTACAAATGCCGTAGTCAGGTGCTGGCTGCCACCCAGCTGGCCTCTGCCCTAGTTACTCCCCGTAATGCAGTGAGGGCTGTCGTATCATTCCTTTTCAGGGCTAAACCACATGACGGACTTTTGATCATTAAAGGAAATGAACTTGAAATTACATTAAAGTAAGTAAATAAGACTTGTGTACAAGGGTGTTAAGATTACAAAGCAGGCGATCTCAAAGGTTGGAAGACGCAGCGCGCAGTGCCGCTGATTCAGTAGCATTCTTTGGCAGGAGTATAAATGACAACAAGAGGTATGAGGCAGCAGAGAATAAAATCCTGAGTATTCAGCTTTCAAGGAAATTTGCAAAAGCCACTGTCTCAACAGCCGAGATTTACATGCGTCTTCCAAGGAAGAATTACTTTTCTATGGGAAAGTAATCGTCCCCTGCACTGCTGAGCTAATGATGTATAAAATAACTCTGACAAGCCCGAGTCCCATGGTGGCACTAGCCAACAGCAAAGAGAAAAGGGAATCCAAACAAACTACTGGTGACCAGAAAACAACTTGAAGCAGATCGCTAGCAATAAATCTTAACATGACATTGAAGCTAGGCTCATCTTACAAAGAGCAAAGAGTAGAGAGAGAATTGCTGAGGGCAGATGGCAGTGCCTTTCCTGGTGATATAAACATAGATGAATGCGGATCGTTCCTGAGTACTGTATATGGCCCTGCCTATCTCAACAGCATAAATAACTGGAAAGAACATTAACACATTTCTAGGGATTAAGTTTTAATTGTTCTGTGGTTTGCAACCATCGGTTGCATCTAATTCTATTTAATGTCTTCCATTCTATTTATCTTCAAATATTCCACATTATGGAAATCATGACGTTCAACTGAAGCATTTTACCTGCCAAGATCTGAATTTCATGTTAGTGGTTATCCTGCAGTAGCTGGTGGCAAAACAAACCTACTGCAGTGGAACAGGAGGCTACATCCTTTACACGGTTATATTTAATCTCTTCTGATGCTTGTCTGAGTTGTACCTGAGTACAAGGAAATACAGATTCTGCATTCAAATCATTGCAAGTATGAATAGTAATGGCAACAGCCATAAGCATAATGCATAATACTTGCATCTGCCTGTCCAAGGAACCCAGGAATTTTTTGTATTTTACATGTAGTTAATCCTTTGTTCAAATATTTCCCACAAAAGCTGTTGTGTGGAAAATCCATGAAAATCAGGACATCTGCCTCATTATAAGGAGTTCTAGAAGACCTGTGAGCCTGATCATACTGAACATATGATTACATGCATGAAATGCACAAGCTAGAAACTACAGTATATGTTCTTTCTCTTTGAATTTGCTTACAATTCCTTTTGTGTTATCTGTAGCAACAGGATGTAAAAAAATTTCAGATAGTAGAGCTACTTGCCAAAAAACTATGTCCAAACCGTTACATATGAATAAAACTTTCATCTTGCTATACTATTTATGGGTACATTTGTTTGTAAACCATTTAAAAATGTTCTTTCCACTTCTTGAAATTTACTTACACCATTTCACAGTTCTTCTGTAGAACAAAGCTGACATCTCCAGATGGCAAATATAAACATCAAAAGATGGACTGCCACTCAAAGACACATGAGAAACATTTGCCAAAGCTAAATACAGCCTTATAAGAAGTTCAATAGTAGAGTAAGAGTTCTTCTGAATATGCCATTAATAGTGGTGCAATAGATATAGCTGACATGTTGGAGGTGGTGAGCTGCACTCAAATACTTTGCTACCCACAAAATGGCACTTATTCTGGGATTGTTACATACTTGGGCAATCATACAGGAAATCAAAGTTAGAAATTACACAAACTGCTATAAAATGCAGCACACGTTACATGACATACAAGAAACATGCACATGTGCATGGCTAGGGAAGTGTGTACGGGATTCTGCCTTTTTGCTGAATAAATATTTGAGAGTTTTACAGTTCTTCAGCATCTCCTTTATATAATCAGATAACTGCAACTACAAAGTCAACTTGAGGACTGACATTTTTACATTACAATGGCTTCTTTGTTGCTCCAAACAGCAATATGCATACAACAAATCAGAAAGAAAATGCCTTCCATCATATTCATGTTTGCCTTATTATCAGAATGAGAAACTATGTGCATGAAGTTCTTCATAATTTTTTTACCAGTAGTATTAGCCTCCATTAGCTATTGGCAGGGATCAGAGAGGATCTGCCAAAATCCATTATGCATTTTGTCTCGGCTGTAGTAAGAGAAGGCATTCATTGTGAGCTGGGCAGTTCAAACATCTAAGGACAGGAGAAAGAGTTCACTCAAAATAGTGAATAATCAGTTTGAACTTTGCCACACTTTTCAAGCAGAAACTGTTTTATAAACAAAACATTTTGTGAAGTTTTCTTAGCAGGAGAAATGTAAAAAGCTCACTTGTCCCTCACACCAGCCTCAACAGAGATAGCTCTTTACAGTGACTGGTCCTGGCCTCAGACACCAGTTCTGCAGGTCATATGGTTGCATCAGAATCACACCTCTTTTGGAGGCTTCTCTGCACACAAACTCCCAGTGAAACACTAGGTTACCTGTGAAGACCTCACCCTCAGGCACTTGCGCCCAAGTCTAAATATAGGTACTCTTAAGGCCGTTTTCTTCCCCCAACATAAACTATGGTTTATTGTTAGCATGGGAGAAATTGGATTTTTGTTTATTCCTAAATGATGATTAAGTCAATGGATTTTGAAGGGCTGTAACATAAGATAATGAGTCTATATTGAGCAGATCTGCATGGTTCCATTCTGCAAAGGAGATCTGCAGCAGTAGAAAGCCCTGGTAACTACTGCAGCTGTATTAGGGTCTTCTCTGCGATGCCTGTCTGTGCTCCAAGACTGAATGATGTACAACCATGGTGTCACATATCAGCCCACAATGCTATGCCATAATACTGATGTATTTATTTGTTCCCCCAGCAGAACATCTGCTGTGGAAAAAACTGAATCCACTACTGTAGCTGCCACACAGAGTGTTTTCTTTAATTAATAAGCACAGAAGAACTGCAAGCGCTGGTGAGTTCAAGAAACATGATCCACTGAGATCCCTCCAACTGTAGTTTCATGGCTCCAGCAACCATGTTGGTTAAAGAAGTTCCTGCCCTATAACCTCCAGCTACTCACTCCTGGTCTTACACCACAGCTCATCACCCCTGCTGTTGCATAAGATATGATATACCTTGAGCCACAGCCCAATGTATATTCTAGCCCTATAGAGGGTGGTTGCACAGGCCCTTCCAAGGAGGCTGTGAACTTCAGCACAAAGGCAGGAGCAAACAGCTGGGCATGGACCAGGGCAGGACCTTCTTAAAAGAGCTTCACTGCCAAAGTCAGTGTCTTGGGGAAACTCCACCTGCAGGTTTATGGTTCAATTAAGCCAAACTTACAGCTGAAAGGGGAAGTCCCCCTCTCCCTCCTGCCTGCCAGCCATGCTTTCTGCAAGCTCTTTCCTAGGGATGTACATCAAACCGTAAATAATCCAGTGCAGAAAGCTAAACCAATATAGAACTCATTGCCTTTTTGCAGGCTTAGTCTTCTGTTGGCTGAGCCCTCTGATCTGACTGGCTGTGGCTCCAAAGAGCACCAGGGCCAGCACGAGGGCTGTGTTAGGAACACAGGGAGGGGTGCAGGTGGGGAAGGGCTTCCAAAGGTAACTTGACATTAGGTTGGCTTAACCAGGTTAGGCCATTATCAAATGGCATCTCCACGATGAGGTGCCAGCTAGACTACCCACAAGTTACACAAGTCATCTTACAACACCCCTGTGAAAGCTGGGGTACCTCAGCGCAGGAAATATTCATGTGGTAACTCCCTTCTGCTCGTCGTTTTCAAGGGGTTTCTTATTGAGCAATGCAACCGTCTTCCTCTTTTGGCATTTTAGAAGAGCTTTTCTTTTGGGATTTTGGGACTGCACAGCTCTTTCAGAATGGTTTTATGAAGGAAGAGCAATTTAGATTCACATTCTTTTCGAGAAATGTCTCCAGTTTAATATCCTGCCTACTTCAGTTGCAAAGGCATCAATGAGCACAGCATGGAGAGTTCAGCAGCTGAATGATGGCAGCAGTGATAATAAGAGTGCATATGGGAATCCCAGGAAAACCTTAATCATCATCATTAACATTTTATTTTCTGCAGTGCAATCCCTACTCTGATGTACCACAATTTGCTGTAGCAGACTATGCAATGCCCAGTGCTGATAGGAATCTGCATAAATATGAAGAGTAAGAAAGCCATGAGGAAGAAATTCATCACAAAGCTGGAACTGCTACAGGAGTTTTTCTTTTTGATATTTAAAATTATTTTTGCTCTGCTGTGTGGCGGTGTTTCAGGTCAGGTATGAGTGTGAGGTAGAAGGAAGGTAGTCTCAAGCATACAGACAAATCATGTCTAGCTTCCCTGATTCCTAGTTTTGTTGCTCATTTATAAGCTTGCATCTTTACAAACCGGTTGCAACTTCTGGTTTTAGCACTGTTTTGCCCAATTTACTATCTTATTCAATTGAACATGGAATGAAAGTAGCAAAACCTACCAGGCTGCAACAACAATGAAATTTGGCAAACGCGGTGAAGAATTTTCCTCTTGCAGCTTGACATTCAGTAGGAAACACAAACTTAAAGTAGGGACCATTTGAAAATGGATTTCATAGGTAAAGTTGTGAAAAGAGCAAAGGAGGGAACTTCTGAAATATATGAACTCATAATGCCTATGGTACATAATTTGAGTGATGACTTTCTAGGTGAAGATGGTGACCTAATGTGTATTTTATAGCAAAGTTATAATGAAAGTTAATAATATTAAGTGCTTTATAAAATGGTTCATTAACTGAAACAGGGTGTTTCTTCCTTGGACAAATTGCCTTAGAAATGTTGGCCTTTGGGGTCCTGTCTTCATTGCTAAAATAGAATTGTGCCAGCAGATCTACTTTATACAGTTTTAAATCAATTTTGCAATCAAGCTTTCTGTTTACAAGCTCTTTGGGCTTAATTTCACTGCAAAGATAACCTGAGTTATAACTTATTCCAGCAATAACTTGAAACCTTTTTACAAAAAACAAATGAAGTCTGGGCCTGCGATTGCTTTTGATTTGAGGTAGTGAGTTTAACAGGAAGGTATGGGCTGCTATTAATGTGTCTATCTTATCAGCTACTCTGTACTGTAAGCACAGTTTTGCACCATCTGAATGCTGTCGATCTTCCAATGCTTTCCCATTCCTCCTTCCTTATTAACAGAGGGCTCCTGCTCACACCTGGGACAGAATCAATAGCACAGCCAGCTCATGGTACTGCTAAGAACCATTAAGGTTGGCAAAAATCTCAGTCCATGGTTTTGTGGTGTGAAGTTTTTGTGAGTAAAACCCACTTTCAGTGTTTCTGTCCCATCATACTCCCTCAGCCTTGCCCGCCTCTGCCCCAGCATTGCTCATTTCTGCTGATCCAGCATTTTTAGAGTCCTGAAAAAGTTGTATTTTGAAAGAACAGCTCAGTGGCTCCCAGTGCAGCTAGCAAAACGATGAGGGCTCCGACACAGGCATGGCATGCAGGCCTGCAGGGTCAGAAAACTTAAAGCAATATTGTTACTAAACATTTTGCATTGTGAAGCTGTGGCTCTTGCAGCAGGCGACAGTGAAGGTATAAAGATGTGCTCCTGGGGGCAGAGGTTGCAAGTGTCCCTTTGTATATGCTAGCAAGGGGCTTGGAACAGCTACTGCAAGAGCACGTAAATCACTTGTAAATCCCAACAAAATGCAGCCAATGCTCAGGAAGTATTGGAGAGGGCTAGTTGTAATTTTTCTGACAAAAAAGCACTTGAATCCCCATGACTCACCCCTCTGAAATACAGTCATGTCAAAAAGGATGTAAAGTAGGAATCAAAATGTCCAAGAGCAATGGTCGTTGTGTTGTAGCAGTCACTGCTGGGAAGAGAAAACACAGAGTGAGGCAGGAAAGTTGTTGCTGTTTGGCTTTAAAGTATTAAAAAAGTTTCTTCATAATCAGCAGGAATTTTGTTTTGCTGCTCTTAGTTTAAACGATGCTATCGAGAGGGAAAGGAGGGGGATTATTCCAAAACGCTGAATGTCTTCAAAGAGAGGAGAGAATATTTGTCGACAACAACAGTGAGAGTCAAAAAAAGAAAAATTAAAATCATGCAAAAAGCAGTAACTCCTATAGGACTTTACCCATAGAACTTTAATCCACAGGCCTCCATTCAACCCAAGCACAACGCTCCGATCCCAAGCGGGAAGGCGATGCTCATACTGGGGCATGTGCCAGAGCTTCTCCCACCCACTTCCCCACTGCCTGCTCTTCCCACTTCAGGGGCAACTCAGCCCACTTCTCTGCAGCTACGGAACTGCCACAAATCCAAGCCTTGCTATAAAGGAAAATTAATATTTGGCTTAACTGCAAGCTTCTGAGCCTGCTCAAAAACAAAAGAGACACATACCAGAGATGGAAAGGCAGACAAATACCCATTGAGAGCCACAAGGGCATTGCCAGGGTGTGCAGAGATGCAGCTAGAAAAGCAAAAGCTCAGCTCAAACGGAAATTGGCCAGACATGTCAAAGACTACAAGGAAGGGTTCTTCAGGCACATAAACAACAAGCAGAAACAGAAGGGAAACGCTGGCCCGCGGCTCAGCGTGGCGGTGCGTTAGTCACCAGCAGCGCTGCAAAGGCAGAGGTTCCCAGCGCGTTCCTCACCCCTGTCTTTGCCAGCGCTGCTGGGCCCCAGCCCTGGGAACAGGAGCCCAAGTTGGTGCAACCACGGACCAGGGTCAGCGAAGGAAGAGCCAGTGTGTGCACGGTTACAGGAGCTTGGTCCTGCAAATCCACCCAAGGGTGCTGAGAGCTGGCTGGTGTCGTGAGGCCAGAAGACTGGAAGAACCTCCTGTCACCCCCATCTTCAAGAAGGTCTTAAAGGAGGATCCAGGAAGTTCCAGGCCCATCAGCCTTACGTCGGTCCCTGGGAAAGTTGTGGAATGATCCCCCCAGGAGCTACCGCAAGGCAAGTGAAGCACGTGGCTGGGAAAAGCCAGCACGGATTCACCAGGGGCAAATCGTGCTTGAGAGACCAGATCGCCTTCCACGACAAGGCAGCCCGCTCGGCTGATGTGGGGTGAGTGGTGGGCACTGTCTACCTGGATTTCTCCAAGGCTTTCGAGTTCCCCACAGCTTCCCCCAGGAGAAGCTGATGCTGCGGCCGGGAGAAGTGGCCCAGCGGTGGGTGGGGAACTGGCTGCCCGCGCCCAGAGGCTGGTGGTCAATGGCTCCTCTTCACACTGGCAACCTGTCACGAGTGGGGTCCCCCCGGGTCGATACTGGGCCCAACGCTGTTTGATATCTTTGTAAGTGATCCAGATGATGAGGTCAGGCGTACCCTGGTGGAGTTTGCTGGTGATTCCAAACTGAGTGGGGAGGTGGCCACTTTGGAAGGGAGAGCCACCCTGCAGGAACAACTGGATAGGCTGGGAGAGTGGGCTAACAAGAGCCTTAAGAAGTTCAGCAAAGACAAACGTAAGTCTTGCACCGGGGAAGACACAATCCAGGAGCGCAGCACAGCTGGCATCTACCCGGCTGGGGAGCAGCTCTGTGGGCAGGGACCCGGGCCCTGGTGGACAAGAGCTCAGCGTGATGAGCAGTGTGCTGCTGCGGCAGAGCAAGCAGCGGGGTGCTGCGTTGCATCAACAAGGGCATCACCAGCACACAGAGAGAAGCCATTTTACCACCCTACCCAGCACTTGTCAGGTCACACCGGGAATACTGTGCTCACTTTTGGTCCCCGCTGTGCTAAAAAGACATGGACGGGCTGGAGAGGGTCCAGAGAAGGGCCGTGAAGATGACCGCAGGACTGGGAAGCCTGCCATGTGAGGAAAGGCTGAGAGAACTGGGTTTGCTCAGCCTTGAGGAAAGAAAGCTTAGGGGAGACCTTATCACCATGTTCCAGTATTCAAAGGGTGGCTACAAAGAAGATGGAGACCCCGTTTTTACAAAGCTCACATGGAAAAGACAAGGGGTAATGGGTCAAAGTTACTTCTGGCGAGATTTTAATTAGATACAAGAGGACCATTTTTCACCATGAGAACAATCAGCCATTGGAATAATCTCCCCGGGGCAGTGGTGGATTCCCCAGCATCGGACACTTTTCACATTCAGCTGGGCAGGGTGCTGGGCCTTCTTGTCTAGACCGTGCTTTTGCCAGGAAAAGTTGGAAGAGATGATCCTTGAGGTCCCTTCCAACCTGATAGTCTATGATTCTATGATTTAAAATCACAGCTGGTTTATGTGGGTGCCCTTGGCCGTGAACTGTGGCAGTTCAGCAGGACCCTGAAGAGAGGAAAAGTGGATGAGGCAGGAACCTCTCCATGTCTCTTGCTGTAAGCCAGAGATTTTTTTTATCCAAAAGTCTTGAGAGCCCTACATCAGAAGGAGGTAAGCAACATGACCTGTGATACTCTAAATTATGCATGTATAATAGCACCCAAGGATCTCATGAAATCTATTTTGTTGGACATTGTAAGCTGAAATATTTGCAACCTAAAGGGCTGTTTTTCATTATCCATTGAGGGTGAATTTAGCTCTAAACAAAATATGCAGGAAAACACAGTTGCTAATGTGATGGAAATTATTACTGTGTAATAATTTATGTATCTTGTTTGTTGACTTTGCTATTGGGAAATTCACTGTCTAAATATATTGGCTTGATTTAATAAGGGAAAATCAGGCTGACCTAATAGGTGGCTGGAAGATAAAATAAGCAGACAGGGTGAAAAACAAAAGCTTGAAATAAGCCAGTTCTTCACAAATGCGTGTGGATTTTTGAAAGTTAATGGGGGAAAAAAAAACATGGAAAAAAGGATTGCAAGCAGATCAAAAGGACTAGTTTAGGTAAAAAGGGGGGTGGTACAGTGGAATCAGGCTGTCACATGCATAATTTTTTTAGAGAGAAGGGGAGGTGTTTCAAGAAGCTAGACCTACCTGCCTTGTTCTGAGGGGCTAATCAGACTTTCAGAAAAATTGATATGAAGCTTGTTGGTTTTAAAATCCTTTGCAAATAACGGAGTCTCACAGAGAAAAATGGCAGGGATTAAACTTCTTACTGAGTACCACAAATGGACACCATAGTGTTGTGCTGTGCAGGGCGCAGGGCTACAATAAGCAGGAAGGCTGAGGAATTCATGGTGAGATGAGAAATATATATAAAAAAAAAATACAAGGGAAAAAAATAGATGAGCTGTGGTCAAGGGGCAGAAAGAAGGAAGCATAACCATATCTATAACCACAGATGCCGCCCTAAGATGTTTCTCACCTGAAGGTTGATCATGGTCCTGTGAGGAGCCAGTCCAGGCCCTAAATTACACAAACACCACAGTTCAGTTTCAAAACAAGAAGGGATTATCAGATCTCAGGTGGTGCCTGGTTTTTCTTTTTCTTTTTAAGTAACAGTCATCTTTTTCTAGCGGGTTTAATGACGAAAGTATGCTTAAATGAGGGATTTCAATGAAGAAAGCTGGCAGTCATGCCCAGGTTCCATTGATTCAGTGGAATTGGTTCCATGTTTTGTGGGACAAGTGCTCCCTTAATTTTAGACAAGTCTACTTCAAACACAATTAGACAAGAACCTTTTTTTTTTTTTTTTGGCTTACATGCTGAGTGAAACACATTACTTGTAATCATTATATACTCGTTTATTGATTGTGGCTTTTCAGTATTCACTGTAGATAGGCTTGTTTTAACAGAACTGTCAAGAGACGTGTCTGGTTAACAAACAATTAGTGATTCAAGGTACAACAGCAAGCACGGGGAATTTGTCAGGACATACAGAAATGTGCAGGGAATTTTGACAAAAGGTGAATGGGATTTTCCTTTGAATCTCTGGTATTTTTCAAGAGAAATCTATTTAATGGGATTTTGGGGGTGTTTCGATATTTCATTTTTATCTCTGCTTCCTATATTTTAATTTTTGAAAAGATCAGACAAATGGGAATTATTCACAGGAATTGCATATATGGAAAACCTGTAAGAGCCCACACAACGGATTACACCAGCCCACTGCTTATAATATAATGTTACCATTAAAACTTATTCCGGCTATTAGGAAAGCTGGAAGTGAGTCAATTATTTGAATAAACAAACAAAGACCTGGTTGCCCCATAGTTTAGTGCATCCCTGAGACATCTGCAGGCTCTTTTCCCACGCCTGCTGTCTCATTCCTAAACTAGTAGAGGCTGTTGTGCAAGGCAACCTGGCAACCCCTAATAAACAGGTGGCTTAACGCATTGTCCTGAAGCAATCCCTGCACACCGGGCACCTTTGCACATTTGGGGCAGGCACAGGGAGTCGGCAGCATCTTGTGTGTAGCAGAGGAGGGAGAAGAGGTTTTGCAGCTTACAGAAAAGGAAGGACCAGTGTATCAGGCCAAAGGAAGGCTCCTCTGGTGCCTCCAAAGGGGACACGTGTCCTGATCGCACGGACGAGCTCGGATACAGCAGTTTGGTGTGTCAGACACTAGAAGAAGGTGAGAAGGTAGAAGGTGCCAGTGTTAGCTTTTCCCCTAAAGACCGTTTTTCTGTGTCTAAAAGATATATGAAACAGTCGTAACTAGTAAAAAGAAGTAACAAAGCCTCACAAATAACAACGTAGTTCCCAGCCTTGCTAGGAAGCAGTATCCCTATAACCAGTTTCTTGGGTAATTGACTTGGGATAGACAGAAACAATACATGAAAGAAACAAATCCCACATGTCTGAATTCAGGTTCTTGTGTTGAGACAAACAAATCATGCATATTTGAATTTCCTAAGACTGAATTTCCTAAGAATTCATATTTGAATTTCCTGAGAATTTCCCTGTATTTTCAAAAGCAAGTAATGCTTCCTGTTTCCACTGAGGTCTCAGACTGGGCATCTAAAACCACATAAAACTGTTGGCCAACAGGTTTATATTTAACCTGGGAATCAGGGTAAGATTCACGACATTTCTGCTTATGAATTCCCCTGCTTTAATGTGTTTGGCTTTTGGAAGTTATGACACAGTAAATACATCTGTGTCACTTAGCAACCTCAGCTGTTTCTAAAGGAATGTCTTTTGTTCTTGGAAATCTATTATAAATGCAGGTTGCAAAATGATTATTGGGGAATCTCAGCTCATCCTATTTGAATGGTGTTCTGGCCTCTCCCCATTCTGCATTTAAAGTGTGCACAGGAAATTAATTTACTTTGCACAAGCAACCTTCATTGACACTATTGTTACGAAGAGAAGCTCTGCATATTTAATAGATATGACAGAAGTTTCTGTTGAAAATAAAAGATGTGAGAAATGCCTGGGGAAAGAAAGGACTAGTCACTGGGTTCATCCAGTTCAAAGCCCTCTTATTGTTTTGTAAACAACACTATAAATACTTTACCATTGTGATGCAATACTACATAGTTTCTGTAACAAACTCATTGGCCTGATTTATTTCTATTCACAATGCTGAAGTCCAAGACCACAGATCACACAGCTCCAGCATAAGGGTTTGAGTTGTAAGCACCTGTGCAAATTAAATATTATTCCTCATTTCACATTGAGTGGGTAACTGGGTTTCTGTAACAGGTTGTGTGTGCATAATCCTGAACACATACATGTAGCGGAAGGACTAAGAATACACTGGATTGCCGACGTCAAAGGATTTAAGGGTTTTCTTTGTCCTTAATAGATTTAAAGCACAGAATTCACATCCAATTGTCCACCTTGTCAGGATAAGTACAAAAGGTAAGATACATAAATTGATCTTTATATTCTGAAAATAACATGTATCCTCAGGAAATGCTATAAAATTATGTCAAAATTTTATGGACAGCCACATAATTAATAAAATTAGTACTTGTTTGTGAAACTCAGATGTTGTCCTCTACTAGGGGTATCTGAAAGTCAAGTATTACTAAAGATACCTTAAAGAATCTTTTCTAAAAATGTGAACAGATAAAGTAAGAGTGCAGACGAACAATAATAATATAAAGGAAGCAATTATTGTTTACAACTGTAACATCTTGCTAATAGAATGACTTAGACAACAATTTGCAGCAGAGATTTTGGCAATCCCAGAACAGAAACAGACAATACAGGGAAATGTATCCAGAAAAAAAAAAACATCCCGGCAATGCTCATTGTCAAACTACTGCTCAGAAAAATGTTGTCGGTGATCAGAAAAATCCTGTCAACAGTTTTGCAGCTCTTTGCATCTTTTTATTTTTAAAAGAACCTGCCACTATCCTTAATGTTTTAGGTTTGGGGTATTTTTTAACTGAAATTATTGTGGTAAACTGCTAAAGGAAAAGCAGTGCTGCAGAAGTGCTGCAGAACTCATCACTAGCAGTAGAAGACAAAGTATGGTAACCAGGCCGTGATTCTCCCAATCTAAACGAGAACACTTTGCTACAGCTAACTCAGGACATGGCCAAATGACCTGATGGCTACAACAGAAAACCCCAGCTTCTTCAGAGTCGGCCTGGCAGCCAACTCTGTCCCTTACATTCACGAACTCTGCATCAGGGCACCTACATGAACGACAGCCACTTTATTGCAAAACCCACCACTGAAGTTGTTCTCATTTCTACAGAGTGGCACTAGCAAACAGCTAACAATTCATAAACTGATGCAGTGATTTCTGCCGGGAACATCTGATGGTGGCTGCAGACAGTTTAGACCTGCTCCTGGCATGGGTTGGGGTTTAATGCCAGAAAGGTCTCTGAGTGCTGACATGACACGCTGAGATCTGCTCTACATATGTGAGTGCAATGTAAATTCATACTGAGCCCTCTTTGGCATAGTTTTCCCGCATAAACGAATCTTTGAGGGGGAATTTCAGGTCTGATATGGGATTATACTATCTTCCTCAGCGTTTCAGCTCCTGTCTTTCACTCCTACTGTGAAGACAGCTATTAGAACACCAAAGTAATGGCTGACCTTCCCAGTTCCTCTGAGAGAACATAGTTTGAAAGGCTCTTCTCCTGATACCACCTTAAGATGTGCAAATCTACAACACTCACTTTGTTGAGGGGGTAAAACAGTTAACCTTCATTAGTAGCATTCAATGTAAACATTTTTGGTGTGTTTAGTCCCCATATCCTCAGCCCATACTTACTCCATGGATTGTCAATCAGTTGTCACAGAAGTTTTGCATTAAAAAAGATCTGAGGACATCAGGATTCTGCTAATGACTGCTCTCTGAGCTCCCTATCTGTGGCACTGATCTGTTCTATCCTGCAAACTTTTCCCAGAGCTGCTGTTGGTGAGGGATGCAATGAAGCGCGATTTGCGATTATCATTGCTGGGCTCATGAAAGCCCCAGGTGTAGATGTAATCACAAGCAGCATTGAGCTTTTGCTGGTATAGCTTATTTTGCTTTTGTGGGAGGAGAAGAAAAGGCTGGAATAAGCTGTACTGGTTTATTGCAGTTTTGCTTGTACAGAATACCAGATTACCTACTCAGAAGTGCTCTGAATATAGATCTCCCTTGGAGTTGAAGGAGATCCATCCACTGCATCTCTGTAGGCCGGCCTTTATTTCACTTGAAAAGATAATGCATATGTAGAGAATAGGGGTAGAAATGTTTTCTTGAGAATATTTTGGTGTGGGGAAGCAACGTCTCACTCACTTTTTCATCATCTGTTGAACACCAAAATCTGAGTTTTAATTGCCAGCTACCAAGAAGGCGCTGAAAATAACAAAGTATCAGTACATTAAGTATACATATGAATAAATAATATGCTATTAGGTAGTACGCTTTTTGTCCAGCTCATATAAATCCAGCCTGGAGATGTAGTGATGGACTCGGACACCTGGGCTGGAGCCACCAGCAACACGTTTGGTACGGGCATATTCGCAAGCACGTGAGGGTATGCACAGAGTCTTTTGTTTTGTACAGCAAGTGAAAGCAGCTCAGGAAAACATGGACAAGCGGACCAAAGGACATGCCCTCTCCTTTGCCTTACTGATTCGCTTACTGATTAATCAAGGGCACGGTGCTGATTGCAGTTACAGGTGTGAGAAACTTCCATTTCACTAGCGGTTCCCCAGCAGTGGTGACTGCGTGCCTGGTTACGTGAAGGAGCATGTCCCGGACTATGCCCCCGGAGCTCTGACATCCAGAAAACGTTATTTAAAGCTCATTGTAGAAACTTCAGCACTCGCTTAAAGGACGTGGTGATGGATTCAAGGGAAGGAATGGGGCCGGGGCGGGAAGAGGCAGGATCGAGCCTCGGTGCGGGTTATGAAGTAAACCGCAGGCAGGTAGAAAACCCGAGGGGCGGCTTGCTTCACGCCCGCTGGTTCTAGTGATGGAAAATACGACCCCAAAGGCATTTCTGTGCCGCGGAATTAAAGCCCAGCTCCGTGCGCTGCCGGACGGGAGGCGACGCAGGGATGCCAAGCAGCACCCGGTTGGGGCGCGGGGTGCGCGGGGCCCCGGAGCCGGGCGCTGCAGCCGTCGCCGTCTCAAAACTGGATGTCGTCGGGGACGCCCGCAGCGGGGACGGCAGCGCCGCGCCTCGCTCCCGGCGGCTCCAGCGCGCAGCGGCCGCGCTCGCGCGGGGGAACGTGCAGCGGCGGGAGGGCGGGCAGGAGCGCGGGCAGCTGCCCCCCCGCCGGCAGCCGGCACCGGCCCGCGCCCGCACGCGGCGAGCCCGTCACGGTGTCCCGGGGCGGGCCAGCGAGGACAGGGCACCGGGCGAGGGGGAGGCGGACCGGGCGCCCGAGGGGAGCCCCTGGGGGGAGGCAGGCAGCCGGCCCCCCCTTCCCTTCCCTTCCCTCTGCGCCCGGCCGCCGCTCGCCCTCGGCGCCGCCGCCTCTCCTCCGGCACCCGTCCCGAGGCGACCGGACGGCGAAGGGCCCCCCCGGCCCCCCGCGGCCCCTCAGCACCCCCTCCCCGCCGACCGGCCCCGTCCCTCTCCGCCGGCCCGCCCCGCCCCCTCACACCCCTCCTGCCAATCACCCTGGCCCCGCCTCCGAGACCCGAGGTGCGGGGTTTGAAAGCGGGCCGGTCCACGCGGCACGTAGACGGGGGGGAGAGGGAGCGGCGTGGCTGGTGGGCGCGGGGCAGCCTCGCCCCGCCGCCGGTCTCCGGCCTCGGGAACCGGCTCCCGCGCCGCCGGGCGAGCCTTCCTTGGGCGCCGCCCGGGGCGCGGGCGGCGGGAGCGGGCGGCGGACGGTTGACGGCGGGGGTTCCCCCCCCGCCCGGCGCAGTGGGAGGCGCCCGGGATCCCGCGTCACCCATTGTTTACAAACCAACGCCAGCGGGCCGAGCTCCAGCTTCAACCGCAGCCGCCGGAGCCGCGTGTGCTCGCGTGCGCGCGGGGCGGCGGGCGGCGGCCCCGGTCCCGCTGCGGCTGCGGCACGGCAGGGCGCCGGCCGAGATGCCGTGCCGCCCGGGCGAGCGCTTCCTGCTGCTGGAGCGCTCGGTGGCCGTGGGGCAGGCGGGTTCCAAGGAGGTGGACGCGCTGGTGGCCAAGCTGGGCGAGGTGCTGCAGCTGAGTGCCCAGCGGGCGCCGCCGCCGCCCCGCGCCCCCAAGCACCTGGGGCCAGGCAGCGCCCGCGACCGCGCCGCTCCCTACTCGCCGCGCTGCAGCGGCGGCGGCCTGCTGGCGCCGCGGGGGCCGGCCCCGCCGCAAGCCCACCAGCAGCACGCCGAGCCCCCGCGGCCGGACAGGAGCGGCCACCAGCGGGTGACCAAGCAGCTGTGCGGCCGGGGCTGGCTGCGGAGCGCCGCCCGTCGGAGGAAGCAACCGCCGCCGGGGCCGGGCGACGGGCCGGCGGAGGAGGAGGACCCCCATCGGCTCCTGCAGCAGCTCATTCTCTCCGGCAACCTCATCAAAGAAGCCGTCCGGCGGCTGCAGCTGGCGGCGGCGGCGGCGGCAGCGGCGGCCTCCACGGCTTCCAGCGGCAGCGCCTCGGCGGGGAGCAGCGGCGCGGACGGCGAGGCGGCCGAGGCGGCGGCGGCGGTGGCGGTGCAGCCCCGGGAGTAGCCGACGGGGACAAGCGGCGGCCGGGGCAGCGGAGCGCGGACGGGGCGGCCGCTAGCGGCGGCGGGGCCTCCCGCCGAGCGGACTGCGGGAGCGCGGCGCTGGCTCCGCCGCGATGTAAGTCTCCCCCCGCGGCGGGGCGGCGGCGGGCCCCCCCCCCCCCGCTGCCGGGCGGGGACGGGACGGGCGCGGCGGGGTCGCTGTCGGTTGGGGTGGGGCGGCTGCGCCCCCCCCTCCCCCCCGCCAAGGTCACCCCCGGCGCGGCGCCGAGCCCCGCCGCTCTCCAGTCGGCGAGGGCCGCGCACGCCGCCCGCCCCGGGCTGCTGGTGTGTGTATGTGTGTGTGTGTGTGTGTGTCCCGCGCCGTCCCGGGAGCTCCTCCTCCCCCCCCCCCCCTCCCCCCCCGGCCGGGGCCGGGGGCCCCCTCCCGCCGGTGCCCCGGCCGCCGCGGGGCTGCTCCGGCTCTCAGGAGCCATTTGCAATAATTCTCGCTGACCCCGGCGGGAGGTGTTTCCTTTCCCCTCCCGGGCTGGTTTGGGTTTTGTTTTTCTGTTTGTTTTGTTTTTTTAATTATTATTATTTTAATGTTTATTATTATTTCCCCCCCGTTGTGACTGTACGGAGCATTTTAAAAAAAGAAATGTGAATATCAAAGCTGGAAGGCAGCTGGACTTATAATTGTAAAGCCTGATGAGTGAATGGAGCCTGAGACGCATTGTTCACATAAGGTAGCCGAAACAAGTTTTTTCTACCAAAAAAAAAAAAAAAAAACCCAACAAAAAAAACCCTGAATCCACCCTTCCCTGACAAACTCAATGGCTCGAATGCAAGATGCAGCTGTTGATTTTAAATATATGCACTTCGTACCGGAGTGTTTGAAATGTGTTCCTGATTTACAGGACTTACTGTCTTAATTAACCTGTCTGTATTGAATAAACGTTGGTCTTGTTTTTATTTTCGGATCTGTGTTTCATTGTTAAGGGGAAGTGAATTTTGATTCATGAGAACAAAACTGGATGATGCTTCAGTAGGCACGTTCCCCTTGATCTCTTTCAGTTGTGAGATCTCCATTTTGCAAACACACACACACACACACACAAAAAAATCCCCACAACAATCCGCATAGTCTATGCAGTGGGACACCGGCTATTAATGCACGGAGATGCAACCGAGCCCCTTTGTTTGCCAGCACTGTTCGCTCGAAAGCCGTGAGACACCCCTTTGAGCAGCCGAGAATGTGGCTGGTGGAATTTCTAAGTCGAATCATACTGAAACTAAAATTAGGTATCTTGTATTGGGGAAAGAACAGAGCTTGTGTTGGTTACTTACTTGTTTGGTTGGTTTTGGTGTGGGTTTTTTTTCTACCGGGGAGGGTTTGGGGGGGGGGGGGGGAAGACTCTACAAAGAAGGGGGGAGAGGTCTAGGCAGCAATGTGAAGGAGAAAAAACCCCCAACCCTCTGTAAAATGTAGAATTCGATGCTGGTGGTGATTAAGTTCTGATACCTATTCTGAACAGCTTCCTTGGTAAAATCCTGTGTTAGGTGTTTAGGAGTCAAAGAATGAACCTCAAGATCAGAACTAAGCACATCAGACAGACTGGAGCATAACAATCTCCCAACCCCCACTCAATTTGAGGTAAAAGCTTCTCCTTTGAAGAAGGTAGCAATCCCACATGAAAGAAAATGGAAGATGTTTGCCTTTGTCCAAGAGAGCAATTTGAGCAACTACGTTTACTTGTGCGATTAGTTCTTTCAAGAACACATTAAATCCACAAAATATTTCAGATTTCTTTCTGTGCTGTCAGCTACTGATGGAAACTGATGCTGAAGGTTTTTATGTCTCACTGAATTCCTCATGCGCTAGGAACAGTATGTGATGTTATTATTAGCTTTATCTTGATTAATTTATAAGTAGAATGCTGTTTTTCCATATCAAAGCATGTAAAATGCAAAGGAAGAAGTTCAATGCATTTTAGAACCTCCTTAATTACTAACATCTGAAGTCCTTTTTCTCATAACTTATGCTGCTTTTGTGGCATTTTGTACAACTTGGAAAGGATTCAGATCTGCCGTTAGTTCTTATCCTCTAATACAATAATGTATAGGTTGTCCTTACTTCAAATGAATTTTTATTTGAAATTGTTCTGTTTCTTTCGTAATCCAGGAAAAAAAGTTCAATAGAATGTAAAAAGAAATCTTAGCTTCCAATATAACCACTAGTCAACGACTAAAAAACCAGTTGTTCTTGTATTTGTCCTTTAACTGCTCAGTCAAATAGGTATTTGCTGTGCTGACGCTGAATTTGAACCCTAGGATAAGTAGTTTAATTATCTTTACTAAAAGAGCTGGAGGAAACAAGCTAAAAACCAACCATAGCCAATGGACACAGAGTTAAAAGTATATGTGTGGCTGTCAGCTGAAATTCTGAAGGCTGGCGTGGTTGACTTGGAGCTTTTTGTCCCCGATAATTATGCATTGATTCTGCAACCCCCTTCCCCCCTCTTCCCCCCTCCCCAAATCCTAGCTTCTGTATACTAATGAGAACAGCTAACTTTACAAGTGTCCTTTGTAGTCATTGAAAGCCTCGAGACATTCCTTTTCAGGATTTTACTAGAATAACACTTTTCAATAAACTGGCAGTTGAAGTGAGGCTTAGAAAAGATGCTAATAAATTTCACAGTGACTGGCTGGTTTTTAAGCTTCCTAAATTACTTCTAAAATAGCTTTTACTTTCTCCTTTGTGCGAGGCTGGGAGATATATATATGAAAAGGGTTATAGTAAGCTAAGTGTTATGTCGAGTGTGTGATGATTTGGTAAAAGGAATTTTGGCACTTGTTTCAGATAACTCGCATAATTCACCGACGCATCTTCATCACTTGTAACGCGAATGTCCTAAGCTCGTGCCAGCAACCTTTATCATCACATCTTCCTTATACGTCTTTAAAGTTGTCGTCTTCAAAATAGAGCACACGTCGCTTCTTCATAAGGGAACAGATCAAACATGGCTTATTTTGGTTTGGAAGCAAAGTTTTACAAGATGTTGGACCAATTGAAATGTTGCCAGAAGGTTTCCATTGATTCACCACAAATTCTCTTTTTCACATACTGCCTTATGCTACGCTATGCAGGTATACAAACAGAAAGGAACTTTAATATAAAAATCACTGTCTACTTTGTTTCCCAAATGGGATAAAGCTGGAACAGTGAAGTAACCATTCTTCTAAGCTTTAAGTATCTGTGGTTTATAGGTAGGGTTTCTTTAATACATTTAGCCTGTGCCGGTCTTCAGATACCAGTTGTTGATTTCTAGAGAAGCAAGAAGCAAATTCAGGTACATGCTACATTTGGCCTTCACAGTATGCTTAGACTATCTTAATTTGTCAGTGAAAATACAGTTTACTTCAACTTTAAATTTGGAATAAAATTGTATTTTCACAATAGGCATTTAGCTAGGTTTTATCTTTTTTTTTGTCTTGTGAAGAAAAAAATTGTTCAAAACACAAGATTTTGTATTGGATCACATGAGCTGTAAGATCAAAAATAAGCCATTTAGATACCTGTAACAAGTGATACTGCAATGCATTGGGGAAGGAGTTCATTATATTTACGGTGGGCTGTATTTTGGGGATAAACTTGATTTTAAATAATTTTGTAAACAAATGCAAACAACTCACAATCTCATCTTTCAACATGCCTCTCAGTGGTGTTGCGCTAGTTAGCATGGCACAAGGCTGCCACAGCTTTTTCATTTATAGTCTACATTGCAGCTTAACTCCTCATGAGTTTTCTCTATATGACTGAACAAGTGTTTTCCTGACCCCTTGCCCAAGACTTACCTTCACTTCCTTGTTAGATCTTGCTCTTTCTACTTTCACATTCCCTGAGCTCTTGAAAGAAACTCAGTTTAGCCAGAAGTCTGGCAGGTAGAATGACTTTTCTCTGCTATTCCCCTTGTGTCTCCTTGTCTGCCTTTTAGCTTACTATTGTGTATTGCACCAGCACTTAGAGACTCCTGTAAAAGTTACGTTGGTATAGTACTCGGCATAACATACATGATAGGAAAGCAGGGACTCTGCCCTAAGTCCTTAAAATCGGGTTTTAAAGAAAATTTTAATGAAAATAGGAAGTGCATCTCATGGAAGGCATAAGGGAGAAGAAGGATGTGGGCTGGTTAATGCACAGCTTAAGTTCTGGCCAGCCAGGGCCAGTCCCAGTGTCAGCAGCTTCTCTGTCTCCATCTTCATTTCCATCATCTCCATCTCCACCTTCTTCTCCACCTAAAGAACATCCCTCATTCCCTCCTAGTCCCTGGCCCCATGATTTTCCTCTCTTCACCTTGCATTCCCGCCTTACCCAGGCCATTATTTACAGTTTGTGGTTGTAATCTTTCACTTTTACATGTCTTTTGTCCATGTCATATTGCTCTTCCCAAATATTAAGTAGCTCTGTTCTCCTCAGCCTCTTTTTGGTAGGTACTTTCAACTTGCTTGTTCATTTGGCTTCAAATGATCTGGCTTGGTCACTTCTTGGTAGCCAAGATCTGTTCAACTTCTTACAAACCTTGCAGTGTATGAGTTGGAGGGCCAGTTACAGCTGTCTTTCATCCTCAGTTTGTACAACATAGGGCAGAAATCAGAGGTGAAATACTAGCTGCAACGAAATGAACAGATGAAGTTAACAAAAAAACCTCCTCTCAGCTTTTCTGGGAATTTCCTCCTGTGTTTTTTTTAGAAGTAGCTGGAAGACACCACTTGAAGTGCTACGATAACTACATAAACGCCTTTGCAGCAACACAAAAATGACATCGACAAACTCATTTCCTCAGTCAATGAGGTTCGTTTGCTTTTTCTTTTCCAAAAATTATGCTTTAGCTGTGTGACTAACCTTGACCACCTGTCAAAGCTGCAGAACTTCCATTCTGCAATTTCCATGGCAAAAGGCAACTGCCAGAGAAGAAGGAATTGGCACCCTTAGAAAGAGGAAGGCTGCAGCGTTCCCGAGCTGTAGACTCCACAACAGAGGAAGCTACAGGAAATCAGGCACCATAAATTCAGAGGCATGCAGCTTTAGCTGTGCCTTATGCAATATCCTGTACCTAAATTGTATTATTTTTGCTTCCCATTATCTAATGTGGTGGTGTCTGGTAGAATAATACAGTCAGCTAAGGGTGCTCTTCATCACTGTAGGCACTAGGACATCAGTGGTCACAAGAAATCATAAAAACACCTTGTCTCTGTGTGCCCCTGGTCATCACTGACTTGGCAGGACTTTCATGAAGAGGTGCTAAAGAAAGGCTGTAAGCTCTTCAGCTATATGAAGACATTTAATACATTGATTTCCAGCCCCAAGTACAGGTTTTATAGCAGCAACAATTGTAAAGCTAGGGAAAAAAAAAATCCTGCTGGAGCTTTTACACTTGGAAGCCATGTGGTAAGTTAGAGCATAAACAGCCCTGCATTTTCCTCCCATGTAGGTACTGTCAGTCCTCATCCGAGGAACTTTGCTGCTCCCTGGCATGCTGTGCCATCAGCTGCCCCTCAGAAGGTAGTCTCTGATTGATTTTACAGTCCAGAAAGGTTATAGTCTTCCAGGTCAATGGGAGCACTTTTAGGAGCAGCACTGAATTAAAGAAACACATTTTTCATTTGGTGGTATGTGATGAAACAGCATCAGGATGAAAATGGTTTAATTAGAGAAAATGGGTCCTGGCTGGCTTAATACTAAATATTTGCTGCTCTAAGCATTTTACCACAAGAGGCCGGGGCTTATTCTACCTGTATTACAAACATTGTCCTATTTTCAAGGCTTAAATCTATGGAAGCCTGGGCTCTAAGTTAAGGTGCAGATTGGAGTTGGTAGCGTCCTTAAATCCGCGTTGCGATGCCTTTTCATTTTTACAAAACTTGTAGCTTTCCACAGGAAACCAAGCAGTGCTGAAGCAGGTGGCTGTGGGTACATACATCCCCAGCTTCTCCTGGAAGCTGGAAGAGGAGGGGATATCTAATCCTCCCCTGTTGTCCGCCGGCAGCATTGGCAGTTGCTATTCTGGCAATAATCTATCTGTCAGTGCACAGGTATGCCCCAACAGTGCAATATCTCATCCACACATCTACATTTTTGGAAGGTAAAAAAGCAGATATTTATGTTTTTCATCTTGCTGCTTTTCTGTTAGCTTCCACCAAGCTACTTTGACAGCTGCTTTCCTACAAGGCCTCCGATGCAAACTTACTTGGCAGCTTTCAGCTCTGGCCTGAACAGTGGCTGGATTCTGGGTCACAGGACACAGAAATCGTGTTCCCATAAAAAGGGAGTATGTCAGCCTGGAGCATGCAGAATGGAAACAAGCGACAGAAATTCCCACCTCTGCATTTGTTTCGAAGTGTTCTTCTCCCACCACCCCACCCCTTTTTTTTTTTTTTTCCTTTTAAGAAGCTATGGATGTCAAGCACCTCTGAAAGTCAAATTGCGAACCTCAGAAGGGATTTGGAAGTGATCCACCACCCCATTTTTCATTTTTCCCATTATTTTTCTGGAGACCCTTTCACAGTGCATTTGGTTTGTGTTGGTCCTATTCTCCAGCCTGTGGTAAGACAGAGGTGCTCCAGGGCTAAAGAACAGACAGGTATAGAATGGGTGCTGTGTATGTGCACACATAAGCACAGGGTCAAACGTGAGTCGCTGAAACAGTACTGGCACACAGGGTCAAATGTGCAGATATTTTATTGACACTAAGAATAAAAGATAGTCCTACACAAAGGACATGTGCTATTAATTAGCTTTAAAATTAAATTTTTAGGAACATTTAGGTCTATAGCAAAAATCATGGAAGCATACCATTGTGCTTTTTGTCTTGCCAAAGTTAAGGCAAATGTATTTTTAGTGCAGTACTGCTTATGTCCAGTGCGTGCGTTGCCTTGATAGCTGCTCCTGAACAGTCTTAGTAAATGCAATCTTAGTAAAAGCAGATCAGAACCTATCAGAACAACTAAATTATTGTAAGAAATAGAATTTCAAATGGGTTTTGGTTCACCTGTTTCTTCCTAAACTAAAAAACAACAACAACATATTGTTGGGTATATATCGACGCTGAATAACTCTTTCAAGGATGGCTTCATGCAGGAGTGACTTGAAGTTTGCAGCCAGCACGATACAGATCGGCCTAATGATCACAATGGCTTTAGCTTATCTATTAAAAGTCTCAATTCTTCTGGCTTCAGTATTTTTGAACGTGGTTGAAATGTTCTTTCTCATTTGCAAGAGTGGAGATTTTTCTCATATTTTCTAGAGTCAGAAAAGTTTTCCTTCAGGGTGAGGAGGAGAAAAAAAAAAAGAATAGAAAAATTCAGCTTAAAATTTAATAGTGAAAAACATTTAATGCTTTAAGATTTTATCTTCTTGGGGAAATTATATTACAAACTGATCTTCACCTTTAAGTACAGCAAGCACAGACACCTAGAAGCTGAAACTGTGTTATCCAGGAGGCACTACTTTTAAGTCCATAAACTTTAGAAAGTTTTAAATTGGAGATGGGAAGTTAATCTGAATGTTGAAAGTAAACAGAAAAAGCAAAGATGTTCAGAGGGTGATTTCAACTTCACAAGTAGTCCAGTCCAATTTATTTGAACTTCTGTGACTCAGCAGAGGAGATTAAAAGATCTTTCTTAAGTGACAGTCCCACATAATCACACCTTTAAAAGTCATGGGATTGTCATACTGGGTAAGACCTGAGCTCCATGTAGCTCAGTATCGGATGGTGGTCAGCTGCTTCATACCAGCTGCTGCATGGTAAGGTGGAAGAGCCCCAGCAGTTCTTGTCCCGATGTCTGGCAGTTTGGCTCCCTCTTGGTTATGTAGCTTACGATGTTGGGTTTTGGAGCTTTAGTCATGGTTACAGTTGATTTTCTTGACAGCTGTGCATGATGGTATGGGTGGTCCAGTGCTTTCAGGGCCAGGAGACCTGATCTGCTGTGGTCAGTCGACTCATGTATGCTTGGCTGCAAAGCTGGCTTCTGCAGAGGGCAGTGGGAGGGTGGTCAGGGGAGCAAGGTTCCCTCTGTGAGAAGCAGAGAGCCTGGCCAGCCTGTCAGACATGCTGGGACGTTGCCTTGGCTTCTGGGTGTAATGCTGAGGACTGATGATGAAACAGCAGGAATGGATGTTGCCTGTGGCAGCTGCCTCCAGAGAGGGGTTGTGGGACTGAGAAACAGAAGAATGAGCAAGAGAAAACTCTCCCCAAAGAGGTGAGATTTGAACCAACACAAGGAAGAGAAGAACTCTGAGGAAAAACACTCTGTACTGAAGGACTTACACTGAAAGCCAGAAGTGTGCCTAAGCCTCAGTCCCCCTTACTAACACCCAGAGAGGGTGATTACTAAAGCTTTGACAGCAGATTATGGAGCCCCATCGTGAGCGGGAAGACTGTTAGAGACCCATCTGGAGAACGGTAGGTAGAAACAAGCTTCCTGATGAGGAAAAACAGTAGCGTGGCCGCAAAACCAAAACCAGGCTCAAGCAGCTTCCCCTGATTGTCTACAAAAGGGTGCTGGCATGTGGACACTGGCTGTGGGCAGCATTGACTCAGCTCTTCCTTCTGTTCTGGTGCGCTCCTGGCTTCGGCACCTGCCTGGCTCTCGCTGGGATTTTGCCCCTTTCCTGTCACCGGTTGCCTCCAGGGCTGTGGGTCTGCACTGGCAGGACAGACGTCATGTGGGGGCTTGACCATATTAATTTCTGCATCAATACTCCTCGGCACCCCGGCACTTGAGATCTGAATCTCCTGGCTAATGGCTGCACATAGAAGCCTCAGGCTCCTCCGTCTGCCCTGCAGAGAAGGGGAAATGTAGCGCTGCCCAAGTCTGACCTCCATAGTTGTGGCTACAAACCAGAACCTGCCTGGTGATTGATCCCTCAGTTATTCCAAAGCACGTGATTTTGAAAGCAGTGAAGTTTAGCAGTTACACCTTCCTCTTTGAGTTAGTTTGGGGTTTTTTTCCCCATTTGTTTAAGCAAGTTAGTTGTTGCTGCACTTTAACCCATTTCACAGTGAGCAAAATTAAGTACACAAGGTATCTATTACTGTCTTGCAGTTCTTCTGACTGTACATTCAACAATGATGACAAAACCTTGTCAATACCAAAGACCTCAGCACTGCCGATCTCAGCATGGGCTACCTTTGCAATTTTGCACGTGGCACTGAGTCTGACAGCTGAGATTCATGGCCCTGGGTGATGCTGGCATCAACAGCTTCCCTTGAATAACTGTTGTTACTCACTTGTTAACTCTCACTGGTAACACTTGATGATGTTTCTGAGGCACAGAGAAGCTGATTAAATGCTTTACCACATCCTTATGTCCTGGATATAAGGATAAACCTCTTCCCCATGAGGACGGTCAGGCATTGGAACAGGTTGTCCAAAGGTTGCAGCCTCCATCCTTGGTAGTTGTTAAGATCAGACAGGATAAAACGTTGAGCAACACTGTCTCATCTCAGAGCTGCCCCTGCTTTGGACAGGCAGTTGGACTACAGACGTCTTGAGATCCTTCTGACCTGAATTATCCCATGATCCTATAAAGTTGGCACATCCACTTGCCATGAAATATTCCATTCTAATGCAGTGCATGGAATTCACACAGTGTTTCCGTAAATCTCAGCTAGGAAGAAAGAATCCAGGCTATGTGAATGTAGCCCCTTAGCAATTTCAAGACTTTTTTTCTGCTGTAGCTTCATTCATCCTGATTCACCTTGAGTACTACTCTCATTTAGGGTCCTATGGTTGACAAGACCATTCTCTGTTTCTTCTGGATCTAGACTCTGCCCTTTCTCACTGAGATCTGTGAGGGCTTGAAAGCAGTAACAGCCTTTCTCCAGCCACCAATTGCTCATCTACAACAGGGAGGACATCCACTGTTCAGACAGACACGTGCAGCTTTTCCTCCAGCACTGGAAAAGGCAGACAGAAAGGACCATATGCCATCCTCCTAGTTCAGGCATTCTTACTGTCCCCCCACAGCTCACATCTGGATCATCTTTGGACTCAAGAGGGAACAAACCAGTGCGATGTTAATGTGTGCCTAAGGGTAAGCGTTATTCCTAAGAGAACAAGAAAAAAGCCCTTTCCCAGTCCTTGAAGGACCCCATCCCTTGTGTTCTTAGGATTGTGTTCATAACGGCAGCTCTTGTCTCATCAAACCTAGTGCCCTGGGACTCGGCAAGAGCTGACAACACCCTCCGTATCAGGAAGCAGTTTGCTGCGAACCAGTGACTTCTCAGAAAATGTTCTAGTCCAGTGCCCGTGTCAGGGGTTTCAGATCACTGTGCCTGGACAACAAAAAAACTCCAGTTATGATTGTTCAAACTGAAAATTGAATGTGAGGTCAAGTTTCTGTTTGCTACAGAATTAAATTCACATCCTTTGTTTCAGATAAGCCGCAAGCCTGAGACTGCCTTTCAGACCTATGTCTGTGTGCTCCGTACGCCTCTGGTCTCCAGTGCACACCATCCCATTCTTCTTTTAGCAAGGGCATTAAGAAATTCTGGTGAGAGCCCACATGTATGATCATAACAGGGCAGAGGCAGTTCAGTTATCCAGATCTCCTGAAGCTCCCAGTTTAATCTTCAGTAATGTGGCCAGGCTGTTCAGACACCCTTTCTGAACGAGACCATCTCTAAACCTCACCTAGAATATCAGTTGGTTGGCTTCCATGGGGACAGCTTCTTTGAAGTCAAACAAAACTCCCTCAAGTCCCAAATTACACCAAATAAATTAATTTTTTTTTAAAAAGGGGGAGAGTTCGCTACGGTGGCAGAATACTAGTATTTCTTAGCAGAGTCAGACATTTGTAACAGAGGCACGTACACTCCAAGAGCAGAGTGTATATGGCCAACACATCTCAAAGAGCCAGCTCTGAGGAACTAACTTTCTTTCCTAATTAAATATCAAAAATGAGAAATGATGGATGGTTTAATCAGGCCCCTTTACATAATTACTCTGGGACAGAAGATCATTCACAGGTTGTTTCTTTTTCAAATGTGTCTTGGCACAAGGGCTTTTCTTGATCCTTAATTCTTCTTCTCCCTCTTATCTGAAATGCCATCATTCCCTCCCCACTCCCACCACCATCCCCCTCTGTGGGAGACGTGACCGGTGCCTCAGCACAGGCAGGAGCACTACTGCCTGCTATGAACCACTGCAGTCCTCTCCCGTGTCTGCATCCCTGCCTTTCAGAAACTTGAAGAGCTTGTTTGGGTTTTGAGCAAAACTGCTGAACTGTCTCCTGTAGTGCCCTATTATCCTACCCGGCTGCAATGTACTGCTTTTGATTTTTGCTTGGCTGGTTTGCTAGCAAACTCCGTTTGCATGTAGATGTACTGTACTGGCATGCCAGGAGGTGAGCAGAGATGTGTCTATCCGGCTACGTGTTTGGCAAAAACAAACCAATCCTTTTATCACCAAATGAGATGTCATTAGAGCCACCCTCTAGCCTCTCCCTTAGCAAAATTAAGCTGTAAAAACCCCAGCAGGTCTCCAGCCTGTCCTATTAGAGTTAACAAGAAAAACCCAGTCAAAGTCAGAGGTGCAGGAGCCTTAACCTTTCTTAAATTGGCGGCACAATTTGCATCGCTGACGGTGTGGTGAGTCAGCATGGATGGGATGAGTTGGTCGGTGGTTAGCAAGCACTCCATGAGCTGGCACCGACACCGGCTGCCGTTATGTCATTGCCGGGGATGTATTAACACCTTGCCTAATCTGTGTGCTTTCTTGAGGGGGTTATCCTTGCACCTCCCTCAAGTGTGAAATAGAGGCAGAGTGCTGACAAACTCAGTCCTGGAGAGCAGAGATTCAGGATCCGTGCCAGCAGCTCGTGTCAGCCTTGAGCATCCATTTTCCTGTGTCGTGGGGCTGTGACAGTGCAGACGGGCGCTTCCCATTAGATATCACAGACACTGAAAATAGACACTCCATTACTGTAGCACATTAGCTGACGGTAATGATAGGGCTCTGCTTACTAGTTCAGTTACATACTGGCAATCTGGCCACTTTGCATGCTTTATTTATCAGGTATTAATTGCAACTTCCACTTATCACCTCCAGCCTAAATTGCTGCATCGTCCATTGCAGTGATCAGACATTTACTTATTTTTGCTTTTGCTATTAGCATCAGGAAACTCAATTACAGGCGAGCAGGCATGCATACACAAACACACAGTAGTAGGTTTGTGCTGATGTTTTTAAAGATACACATCTGCTGATACTAAAAATAGGTCCTTGTCAGCAGCTTGGTAATTTTAGGCTCAATGAGAATTCATCCCCATGGTAACTGTACAGTTGTTGAATCATTTATTATTTGAGCTTCAAAATCACAACAGTGCCGGCAATTTTCATCCTCTGAACATTTTTAAGGACCTTTTGCAGTGTTGCAGTACTCCTTGCATCACCATCAATATTTATCAAGCAAACAGCACTAGGCCTTGAGCTGACTACTGGCTTTTCCTCGTCCATGTCGGGACTGGGATACTCGATAGCAGGATGGCAGTTTAAATAGGTTTCCCTTTTGAGATACCAGCAGTCCTGCTGGCAGGGCTGTTTGGCTGGGGATGGTACACACCAAGCCCTGCAGACTCCTGATTGGCGAAATGAAACTTTCCAGCACGGACCTAAGGCTCAGTCTTCGCCTCGAGAGCCAGAAAGCAAGATAACTCAGGCCTCAGTTGCAAGAGGTTTTGCAGATAAGGGGCTGGTAGTTTTTAACCACGTAGATAGATGCGGTTGACTCCAGGCTGGTGGGGGGACACACTACCTGGCTTTGTGGAGATAAAAGCTGTTTGTACTTTCCCTCACTTACAGATAATGCTCATTAGCCATCTCGTGTGAAAACCAAGAGAAGTCAGATGACTTGCCTAGCAAAGCATAAGGTGAAACTCAGGTCCCCTCTGCAGGATGGGGCAGGGGGCCTGCGACCACTGACAGGCTTGAAACAACAGAAATAACGCAGCAGCAGAAACACTTTCACAGCACACAAATTGCATTGAGATGGCGTTCCTGAGACCGATTTTGGGATGGATTAAATTGCAGGCATCAAGTCCCTCACCAGCTGCCCACGATTTTTGTGGCACCATTGCTGGCCATTAGATTTACTAGAGTGTGCAATACAGAAGGCTGTCATGTTTTAGGTAAAAGAGGCTCAGTCCCTTTTATTCTAACAAACTGGGATCTGAAAGGCTGACCCAGAAACACAGAGGCTATTCCCAGGTGCCAGCAGTTGTAAAGTGATATGCTTAACACAGCTGATTCCTCCTAGGTTAAACATTATAGCTATTATATACTGTCATGAGTGATGCCATATTTTTAGCTCAAATGCACTTTCATTGTGTGAGCTTTTAAGAAGCTCTTGGACAAAGTAATCTGCAAGGCGCTTTTAAATTGCCTTTCACCTTATTAGTTCAGTTGAGTTGAACACAGGGAAATAAGGATGTGCAAGTGCGTCGTACAGCTGCCGTACAGCTGCCTTCCACCTTAAGCAGCTTTCTGTAAATCTGTCAGTACCCGGAGTGTGTTGTGCATCACCCATATGGGATTAGTCAGGTGATCCTGGTGCGCACTGTGGGGAGAACTAGCGCCTGCCATCAAGGGGAGCTCGGTTTCCCAGTGTATGATCACCACTGATGTCATCCACGTGCCAAGGGACAACACAGTGCTTTCCCCAAGGGTAGGAGCAGGAGAAAGCGGCCCATCCATGAACCAGCCCACAGCATTGAAGTTTTCTCCTGGGCAAGTGGCAGTTCTTCTTTATTCTTTATTCAAGCATCTGGTTGCTCAGTCTGTTCATTTAATTAAACCAGAAATTTCCTTCCCTCCAGTTGGTTTAGCCACTATACATTTATCCCAGAGATAAATTTGGAATATGCTGCCTGTTTTTTATTTCCACATACCAGCCTCCATCTTCCTGGACTGGAAAACATGCTCTGTGGCTGTGGCCTCAGCCGGCAGAGGCGATGCCAGGTCTCACCACTCCACGGCCAGAATGTTTCAATAGGAGAATTACTTGCCTGTAGCATCCAGAAAGCTGGTCACAGCTCACAGGTTTTATAACGAATTGGGAGGGGGAGAAAATCACCTGCACAATAGACCAGAAGTGGCATTTATTCCCAGACCCATTGTGGCCAAAAGCTTGTTTCCAAGTAGTTTTTTCCACTTGCCATGCAGTGCTGGGCAGGCAGCTTGGCTCTGCCCTGCAGGCTGCTGCCCATGGAGATGGGGTGACGCTGCCAGAGCGCCGCAGCTCTTCCCAAACACTGTTTTTCCCATCAGGAAGAATGAAGATCTGAGTAATGACCCCGAATATGCTGTTACTGTGTAACATCCAGTCTTACATTTTCATTATTCATTTTTGCCATATTACACTTTCTTGATCCTGCTTGTAGGGGGGATGACACAGTGATATTGTGTGATACCCCAGCAGTGTTGCTGACCACAGGCCCCTGCAGCCCACGAGCTCCCAGGGTGGCCATCACCCAGGGTACCTGCACATCTGTAACCCAGGGTACCTGTACATCTGTACCCCAGGGTATTCACACATCTGTAACCCAGCGTACCTGCACATCTGTACCCTAGGGTACCCACACATCTATAACCCAGGGTACCCACACAGCCATCCCCCAGGGTACCTGCACAGTCAGAAGCCTTCACCAGGCACCGGTGAGGGCATTATTAACTTGCAGAGCAGCTGCGATTGGTGACTGTGCATGGAAAGGAGACCCAACCTGCTTGAGACTTGAAGACCAGGCTGGGTTTGAAACTTTAGGTGCAGTCTGCCCCAACGCAGGATGCTTTTTTTATCTGAAGTTGGGGAGAAATGATGAACGTGTGATTCCATCATACTATTTTTGCAGTTGCTCTCTGAAAAATAATCAAGTGTTAAAGCCCATCTATCAGCTCTATCTTACTAGCTTTTTCCATCTGGTTGTAACCATATTTTCCATCTGAGATGTTGGTTAGTAAAAATAGCTCATCTACGATTTGTATTAGTGACAAGGGTCTTTTAACCAGGAACGTCTCCCGAGCAGCGGGGTGCTCTAGAAATATTGTCACTCCATAACTTTGTGCTTATGTATGATCGCTTATGAGACATTTATTCCATGTAACATCTCTTTCCTCTTCACCCTGCAGGCAGATTTGCATAGGCTGAAACTTAATAAATGGGCTGCTTTGTGCTTCCTTTGGTGTATATCCTGCACCCTGAGTTAGAGAGCAGTCTCCTCAGAAATGCAGGCAAATTGCTGTTGTACCCTTTCAGGTGGTGTGCGTGTGGCCAGACACTGACACTGCCTGCTGGAAGCTGGGTCTGCTGGGGAGCTTGCAGCACAGGCACCTTCCTCTGTAACCTCACACTAGCTTTGATGCAGGGGCTGAGACTGGAAGCAAAGCAGGGCCAGGGGTGATCCCTTGGTTCCCAGCAGCCAGAGGAGCTGGTGGAGGGACACAGACAGCAGACAGAGCCAGCAGCCCCCAGACCGCAGCAGCCCATGCAACTGCCCACCTGCATGGATAGACACAGGACATGGGGTTTGACGTTAAGAGATCTGGAGCAAACACTGACAAAATCCCATTTTTGCTGCTGATGCTTCTTTATACAATGATGGATAGATTCTCTCTACAGGCACCAATGTGTAACAGCTCTCTCAAAAGCAAATCAGGTTTGCTGATTAATCTAGGCCATCTTTAATTTTCTCTGCACTCATTTCTGTGCATACTTATTTCATTCCTGTGCTATCATGGAGGGCTTTCACGCCTAAGTGCACTGAATTGTGACTGCAGCCATGTGAGAGAGGGCCCCCCTCCCTCCCCATCAGGATCCAGCTGCAGTGGGGCTGGCACAGCCTCAGCCCCTGCCCAAACTCCCCCCATTCCAGCAGTGATTCAGAGCAGGGCCTCGGCACTCCCACCCCAGGCTCCACGCGTGTGGTGAGCCCAACACCGCTCTTCTGTCACCAGTCCAGCTCAAAAATCAGTATGAGGTCAGTTGTCGATTGCTGGGGTAGGCAAGGCTCGTAGCCTTTGTGGTCCAAACCGTTCCTGCATTTGGGTTCTTTTCTGTGGTGCAATGAGACCGGGTGGGATAAGCTGCTGCCACCTGCTTGCCCCTCACGGGAAGCCTTGGTTGAGTGCGGGATGCTTTGACGTGCTAGCGTGATCACCAGAGTGAGAGCAGAGCGCTGTGCCTCCAGCTGGCCTTCCCTAAATTTCACCTGGATCTTTCCAGACTGTTTCATTGCCTGGGACCCTGTGATGCTCTAGTGACAGCTCAGTGTTGATAGTGGTGCTCCTTCAACTCCCTGCGCATTCCTGGCTTTGCACTGGGGCTCCCCTTGGCTGTGCAGCCACTGCTCTTGGTCCCGCTCCACCCTGATCAGTAACAGGAGCTATTGCCATGGTTAAAGATCTCTGTTGCTTCTCTATGCTCAAGAGTGCCCTTGGAGCCTCAGGGCTGTGCCCAGGACCCAAGGTGGTGTGCGGTGGCACAGGGCTGGGTGCAAGCATGGCTAAGAAGAAGGAAGGGGGTTTCAGAGAGCGTTGGTTGCTCTCATACTATGAAATCGTAGCCCTAGGATATAAACAGGGACATACCTTGCAGGCAGAGGTGATACCTTTCATTAAGTGAAGTCATAAAGTTGAAAAAAACCACAAAGTTTGGGTCTCCAGGCCCTTTTTTGAGCACGCGGTTTCTCCGTTTCATATATCTCATAGGCAGTGAGTGCCAGTCAGGGTAAAGTTTACTGGACTTCGTGTGGGCTTCTTGCGCAGTTATGACCACTCAGTCGGTCCTCTCCATTGAGCCCAGCTAGGTTGACATGTGCAGCCATATTTCCCTCAGCGGTAAATGATGCAGTGAAGTTGGTATTTAATAACTTTTTCAGCACTGCCATGGTGCTTTTTCAGCTGTTTCCAGCTCAGTTCTGCAGCCAGTGCTTTGGCCACGGGTCCTTTCAGCAGAGTTTGCTCCAACTCTGTTGACGTGTCTCATCGCAGGAGCTCACACAGCAGGCCAGGATTACACACCTCCTGGGGAGATGCAGGTACTAAGCCAAGTAACTGCCACAGGAGAACATTTTTTATCACCACGCTCCATTTACACCATGAAAACAAGTTTTTTTCCTTTGTTTCCAATTTAGCACAGCATGACCTTGCATTGGCTTCTCAAACCAAGCAGGGCAGAGGTGGCGGAGGTGGACAAAAGCAAGCTCATCTCACTTAGGCTTGCTCTTTGCCAAGTAGCTCACCTTTGACCTGCTTAATTCCCTTTGCGGGTAAGGATGCAGGCAAGAGCGACTTGTTTACATCTCCATTCAAGTGATTAATGATTAAACAACACAAGAAAGGAGTCCTTGTGGATCCACTAGCCCAAAGTCTGAGCACACAATGAAATAACCAGCTGCTTTGAGTCAGCAGCAAGCCCGGTAAACACAGGGGCTCCTTCCCTGAGGTGTGGGGCTGGAGAGGGACAAGGGCTGCAGAGGGGATGCTGGGGAGCAGGCCCTGCCTGCCCCTTGCTGCCTTCTCTTCTGTGACAACGCTGCATCATCCGTGCGGGATGCCCAGTGCTTTGGTCCCTGTACCACACTGTTCACCCCCTTCCCTCCCCTCCAGCACTGCCACCCTGCCAGCCCTTCTTCCCCCATAAGGGCCACAGCCTGGCTCTAACCCCTCCCCAGCACCAGAGAGGCCCAGGAGGTGATTTTGGAGAAAGGATGGAGATAGGTGGGAGCACGAAAAAAGGCAGAAAGTCCATACTCAGGGAAACGGGTTGAAGAGGGGTAAGGGGCGTCCTCACCTTCAACCTGTCCTGGGAGTGCTTTGGTATGGGGAAGGGGTTGGAGTCTTCTCATTATTTTGCCCAGTTTCTACCACCTCTGCATTTTAACAAGGTCCCTTGCTGAAAGTGTTAAACTATTAAAAGAAAAAAGGTGGCACAGGCATTGCATTTTTCATTGCAACATGCTGCTTGCTGGCAGCATTGCTTTTAGGATCTCGCCACTTGTAAGATCCTGAAGTACTGCAGTCCTAGTGTTTGAGATTGTTGATGGTGACAAAAGCACTCTGAAAAACAATGCATCCTTAGAGAACAGCACTGCTGCAACTCAGACACGAGAACATACACAGCTTTTGTCGGCAAGTTACTAATTACAAGTTAAAAACACTTCCCGTTCACAGGTTTGGAGTATTGGTTTGCAAGTTACTTTGATCGAAGTATATTTATTTTCAGCTTGCAATGTTTGAAAACAAACAAAGCCCACAGAGTAAAATATAATTAAAGATTTAAAGTATTTGACACTTTAAAATACTGTTTGGTTTTGATGGCTCAGAATGCATGGTAGGAAATCTGGGATGAGAAATTTCAGACCTGGCAAAATAAGAGAGCACTGAGCTCTCTATAGCTGTCCAAGGGGAGTGTGGAAACCAGCCTTTCCCAGCACCCACTTACAGCTTTTGCTGTCACAAGATGTTACAGTGAAATTATCCCTTGTCTTGCAAAAGTGCAAATTAAAAATAAAAAAATTAAGGGGGGAATTTTTAGGAACTCCTTTAGGCTTAAAAGCTCCTGCCTTAAATATGGGGCATTATTTTCATAGTAAACAAATAGTGGTAGAATTCTAGTGGTTTTTAAAAGGTTTTAAACCAAGATTGCAATGTTCCTAGTTAAACCACATAATACCATGCCACATAGGCTGGTATATTGACCATGGAAAGCACCCAAGTTTTAGTCAAAAGTTAATTCAAAAAAATCCTTAACATTAAGGTCTTACAAAAACTATATAAAGTACATATAGATTCAGTTTTAGATTTTTAATTTTGGAATTTAAAAAAAGACAAGACAACATGCTGCTGAGACTATTAAAAAAAAAAAAAAGGTGGGGGTGGGGAAACAGTATGAAGTTGTAGCAGCTTGAATAGTGGGCATACTTTTATCATCAGGGTAAACAGGGCTGTCATTCCTTAGGTTATCCACACTAGTGGACAGTATAATATGCTCCTGCAGTTTAATTTTTTTTTAAAAAACATTAGATTTAAAACCAGGTTTTACTAAGACCAAAGGCACATTTTCTCCATGTAACATGATACATTTGAATATAGTCTTCTTGAAATTATAATATCTTTTCACATTTTTTTCAGATTAATTCCAGTGATTACCTTCACATTAGATATTATTTACACATCTGAATACATGAGTGATAGATTCACATCTCAAGTTCAATCAATAACCTTAACCTCAGAGAAAGTTACATAGTGGAATTGGACTTTCATCTTTACTGATGGAGTCTCAAGCTTTCTTGCTTGAATAAGTAAAATTGCCTCCAGCTGAGAACCTGCCTAACTGAGGTAACAGATATTCAGAGATATTAAAGCTATGAGATTTCCCAATTAATCTTGCAAAAAGAAAACCGAATAGACACACATTTTCTCCTTCTGTGGAAATTGCATTTCTAGTTTGTTTGATTTCTAGAACATACAACCATTACAATGGGGGAATGGTATACTGCTCAGCTTTAGGTTAAATGAGATTTGACATTGTAATCAATTAAAACCGACAGACTTACAGAAAAAGAGGATTCAGTTCTGAATTTAATAGAACCAGAAGAATCCCAAACATAAGACAGCCTGTAGAAAAATAACGCAAAACCCAACTCAGATCATGTACAGTAGATGTGCATCTTACTTCATAAAATCTGAGGCCAGGGTCCTAAGAACAAAGTGGTATCACCATAGAAAACAACCTGGTGGGGATCTGAGGAGGACATCTTGTCCACATCTGTGCCCAACAGTAGGATCAGCTATACCAGCACCAACTCTGACAGACGCTTGGCCAACCAGTCCCGAGAGATTGCTGGGGTGGAGACTGAGCCGCCTCCCCAGGCAGTCTGCGTCAGTACTTGACTACTGCTGGTATGAGAAGGTTTGTTCTGATGCCTGCCTTAATCCCTGGCTGTAACTCCATCCCCCTCTCCTGGTTCCATCCACAATGGGAAGCATCTATTCCTTCTCTGTTCATAGCCATAGTTTTTCATACACTGTTCTCGTGCCTCTCCCCAGCCTCCTCGTCACCAAGACAAGCAACTCCAATGCCTTCAGCAGGCTCTTGGGAGCTGTTTCCATATCCCACCTGTTTGCTCTGCAGTCAGTCCACAGCCTTCTGCAATTTTTGTGCCAATTGTTGGCCATAACTTTTTGCTAAGGTTTTACCAGCATTGTATAGAAGACTTGGAAAACTTCAAGGGCATCCCAAACAAAAGGCCCATTTGTGCAACCCAACGTAAGTTTTGCCTTTGTTTCTCAAAGGCATTTAATTATTGTTGCATTCAGTTTTTGATTTATTTTTCCAAACCTTTTCTGCACTACTGCTTCCCATCCACTCATTCCCTATCTGTGTTTACACAGTTGGGATATTCCCGTGCAGTTAATATGCAAAGACTCTATTCCACCATCACTCCCTGGGTGGCTTATATAGACTAATTATCTTTCTGCATAACTATTAATTCATAATTCTGCTCCAAAATTAAAGGCAGAACCATCTTCTCAGAAAGAAAAGCTGGAAAAACCATTTAAAAATATTTTGCATCAATTAATCACATTTAATATACTCATGTTTACAGAACAGCGATTTAAAGGAATGCCCTGTCAAGTACTCCAGATTGTAACACTGTGAAGTTTACCAGAAAAAAATATAAATCTAGATTACTATGGCTGTAGTGATTGCAGGAGAGTGGCAAACAGGAAAGAGAAGAGCAAAGAAATAACGGAAATAATGAAAAAGAGATTTTTATTTTTTTTTTTAAAAATCAGCTAGCCTTGTTTCCATCATCACTTGCCTTATCTGGAAGAGTTTTTCTACTTTGCCACAAAATCCATTCCCCCCGCTTCCCTTGTACTTACTTTCAGAGATACCAAGGCACTGTTATGGATTTGGTCTCACGGTAACTAAATACTGCTATAGGAGGAAAATAAGTACCCCATACCCAACGTGCTTTACAGGAACACTTGTCTTAACTGTTGAGGTTTACCAAGGGCCTCCCAGGAACCACAGCATGAGTTAGGTCCTAAAGTTTTATTATTCCTTCTGCCGAGTTGGAGGTAAGTCAGAAGAAAAAGCAAAATGGGCTCCAAAGCTGCTGGGGACCCAAATTAGGCAACCCCTGTGCAGTCCCTCCCTAATAACCACAGTGATGACAGATTTCCCCTCACACAACCACTGGTTACAAGGTGGACCGAGGCTCTTCTCAGGCTGCAAAATTGCAAAAGCTCTTTTCTTCTTGAGACCATGCACAGATGATGGGGCGCAAAGGTGCAGCCCTTCCGCCACAGTTAAGAGATGTGTCTGGGAGAACGAGAGAGGCAGAACTTGACACTGAGCTCATCCTCTCCAGCAGACACGGGTCTCAGCTCCTAGGCTGTCCACCCTGGCCCATCCAGGTGTTTTTTTAAGAGTTCTGGTGTAAAGCACGGACCTAGCTCTGCCTGCTTGTCTCCAGGAAAGGCATCACCTCTGGGATGATAGCAGCTGTGCTATGCTTTCCAAAAGAAACTGGACCAGCAAGGAAGAGTGCATAGGACAAATGCTTTCCCACATCAGCCTCCAGAAGCACAAGCAAGCACATTCTTGTGGATTTGTGTGTTTTTAAATAGAGACATGTCTTTTTGCCAAATACCTTGTCTTGCATGGCAGCAGCTTTCTCACTTAGAAGGCTGCAGCAGAGAAGGCTAGCTTATAGCTAACTTCAAGAAGAGATAGGCTTGCAATCCTGAATTCTGTATATTAATTTTGAACATGCCAGAGAACCTATTCCATCTGCAACCTTTAGTCTCACAAATCTCTTTATTTCAGGGTTTCTCCTTCCTCACCTCATTATTTTTACTGAAAAAAAAAAAGTATAATTGCCATGGAAAGATGCTGTGCTCTAACCCCTAACTGAAGTCCAGTCCCAGGGCAGGCAGAGAAAGCACAGACTGCTAAAAGACATGAGTTTAAGTAAGAGCATGTACATAATCTCCTTTCTTTGGTAAGAGTGACAGTTGTGGTGCTGAGTTATGGTCAAAGAGTACTTGCTCTAGTTCAGAGAGACCTAACGCAAACTACTGTCCCTACCTGAAACACCTCACCCCCCCCTTAAAGCAGACAAGGTCCTGGGTCTTACAACAGATCAAATTCCTTCTCTTAAATATGAGATTGTTCTACTTCCTGTTCTACCTACCCTGCTTGGTGTTCAACAAATAAAATAGTATCATGGGAGATATGTGAACTGCAGTTCTCATTTTCTGACTAAGCAGTGTGATCAAAGTTTGAAAATGCCTACTCCTGTAAACCATTTTAAATTTAAATACCCAAGTACATATGGAAAGCATACAAAATAAGAATCTGAGACAAAGCATTTAACATCTTGCACTTATATTTTTACAAAGTTACAGCATTTCTTACTCAGATAATCCATTTTACATTCCTAATTATTTCTGCACTGTGTAAAATATGCCTGTATACAAAGTTTACAGAGGCTTCTTTTGCACAGATTAGACAAATATGTACAAGACAAGAAAACAAGTTTTTTATAAAAATGTCAGAAGCACAATTAGAGGTCTTAAAATACTTCCTTTTTTAAAAAAGAACAACTTTGTGTGCAAAATTAGGTAAAAAAAGACTTGTTATTTCAGAGAACATAGTAGATCAGACTTTGTAGGTTCAGGCTAAACTATTCCTGTGCTAAGAGCAGCTTAATACTTTCTTTATCAAGAAGCAGCCCTCAGGGGCTTGCTCTCAGTGAAAGGCTTAGTGATCTATGTGCGCATGTCTGAAAACTGTGCATTAACTTTAAAACAGAGGCCCATCTGCTGATTTCCAGAGTTCTGATGACTTTTCTCGAGCACAATTGGCTTGAGCAGTGGAAAAACTGGGAATACAAAAATCTCCATCTAGGCTTGCTGTGTTTGTTCAAAACATCAGAAAGGGTAGGGGAATCTGCATGAAAAAGTTGTGCAGGTCACTGAACACCATGATAAAAGCAAATGTTAGTTTCTTGATTTCTAAAATATCAAGTCTTCACTGAAGGATCAAAAGCTTTAGTTTTCACCTTACACGTACAGGATTTCAATGACATTTTCTGTTAGAGAGAACAGCATTTAAGAGTATGCCAGAATATATTCAACACTAAGGGACCTTTTAGCTAAGGTGAAGTTTTACAATCAACTAGAACATGGCAATGCCATTACTATCCCTCAGTGACTGCTTTGCTCACTTCTACATTCCCATCTCTGAGCTGACACAAGTACTTGCACAGCTGTGCTGTAAACTGTATTGGATGAAAACAAATAGAAAGACTAAGGCCATGAGTTCTTCCAGTTGGATCAGCTCCCCCACCCTAGGTCACTACATGGCAATGCTCATTATAGGCAAACAGCTACAGGTGGATGGGAAGTGATGCAGCATAGTTTAAGCCAGGATGCTACTAAGCACCTAACTATGTCCTCAGGCTGTTAGTCTTAGGGATGGGGTTTAGCTTTACCAACCCAGTCAAAAGGCAGCTTGTTGGCCAACTAGCCGAGATGGTAATTTTTGGTTTTACACATGCTGTGCTTCATGTGACTCAGAGCAGATGACAGTGAGGTGATGCTGCAGGTAAAGATTTTGCCCAGAAATGGATTACATCCTGGGCTAAGTTGTCTTTGTGCCAGAAGAGGAAGAATGAAGAGGGTGGAATTTTCATTGTTTTTCAGAAGGGAAGGTGAAGAAAAGGAATAGGGGAAAGAAAAGGGCATAAAGAAATTTTATCACTTTGACTATGTATTTTTAGAACACTAGAGATAACAAGCATTTTTTATAAATATATTTCTATATCTACCTCTAAGACTACAGCACATGATAAAGCACATAGTGCAGCCATCAATACACAGCTTTTCAGTTCAACTTGCATTTTTCTGCACAAATGCTTTCTGGGTGACTTCACCCTTTGACTGTTCCTATACAGGAGATCAAGTAAACCAAGCTTGAAAGGCTGAAGTGGTCTGATCAGAAGGCTTACAAAAGCAAGAGAGTAGCTGTCAGTTATACAAACTGAGTCTACTTCATTGCTGATGTAAAATTTCAGCACGAGGTTTAGAGATCGGATTCTGTATAGTCACCTAAGCAAGTCGCTCATTCTGCCTAACCAATGCTATATCCTCATGTATTGCTCGGAGAGTAACGTCACCTGTGCACTTGGCTCCTCAAAGAAAACTGACTCTGAGGAGCTTTCTGGATGCTCTACAATACTAATATTAAAGCTTGAAGCAGCATGCATTTGGAGCCCTGGGAAGTACAAAGCAGCAGCCCATAACAAGGCTGGGAGGAGTCAAAATCCATTAAATGATGGCTTTAGTAGCCAAGGTCTTACATATTGCAGTATGACGTTCTGGACAGAGCAAAGAGTAGCCATATTCCTAGGGCAGCAAATGAAAAACTACGTGGAGTATGGCGGTTATCTGAAGCAAACACTATGATACCCCCAAACCCATCTCCTGGGGTTCATTATCCTTACCTTCTCTAAGGAAGTCTAACTGCTGGGGCCTTTAAATGCAAATCCATTCTTTGGACACTGTCCTGGCCGGATCACTTGTGTGTACAAGTCCATCCTCTGCTGCATACTACAAACACAAGTTAAGATAGAAGCAGTCAGAAGCCAAACTAGTGTAGAAGAGAGCCAGCAGCTGGCTATGTGACCTTAACCTTTCTTAAAGCCCTGGGCAGATATCAAAGTTCAGGCCATATAATTAGACATTTGTAATGCTTCCATCACCATGGCATCAAAAGCAATTCAACCACAGAAACCAGACTAGGGTAATCAGCCTCCCCTAACACCACATGGGTACACACAGTATCTTGATGAAGAAGGCTGTCTCCAGACTCTGGCAGTCACAATTGATTGGTCTCAAGAGAACGTTACGTGAGATCAGACACAAACACACATCCTGTACAGCCAGAGCCACGTGCACTCCCAAAGTCTCTGAAGCAAGAGTTAACAAGTTCGCTACTAGGTAGATCTGCATAGGCCATTTGTCCCTGAAGTTGTTCCAGTACTGAGGGATGCCACTGACAAAATACCACACACACCCAAAGAAAGCCCATACTTGTTGCTTAAAGCCACCTTGATGATTTTGCTTTATTTCCTGAGCATGACTTCAAGCACCTATTTCCATCACCATTTTCATGCTATTCCTTAGAACTAGGATAGCCTTGCCAAACCTCACTAAAAAGGTAGTTACCAGACCACCTCCACTTCTGTTCTCCAAACTCACAGCTATAAAAATACCATGGGAAAGTTTCTGCTACCAGTCTTTGCTTGCTTAAATCTACATTTAAATCCTTTGCTAAAAGGGTATTCATGAAGATTAAGTTTAGCCCAAAGGCCATTGTCCCAAGATGACTTGTGGAGGAGCCTTCCCTCCACACAAGTCCTACCGTGTTAGCCTATATTCAGTCTCTCTAAATTAAAGCTCAATTTCATGAGTTCCTCTGCAACTTTTAAATCCAGTAGGTACACTTGCCTCCAAGCATGAGTTCTCACCACTGCTATCAGTCTTGCCCTTCCCCAGTTCCCATTATTTACAAAGCCTTGGGTCATCTTCGTATAGCGCAGTATGGAAGGCGATAGCTCACACAGTGGGCAAACAAGAAAATCCAGCAGTCCAGCCATTCCTGGACACAGCATACAGATGTTTATGGTTTCCCTTCAGACAAGTCTTTAAGGGGTTTCACTAAGCAAATGCAGCCAACTGAGGTCTAACGCCACTACTTCTACAGTTAGCAGCTATCCACATCTGGAAAGCGAGCTGGTTTTCCATAGGAACTGCTTCTAATTAATACTTGTTTATCTCCACAATATTGTGCTCCTGGATACCTTTGTGAATAATTCTTCACTGGTAGCTCCACTAGATAGCAGAGATGGTCTAATGACAAAAATGACACTTGCAATCATTTATATCAATTTTGAGCCTACTGTCCAAAAGTTAAATGGGAAGTTCAGATTTCATGCTGTAGAGTAGCATCTTCATACAAATGTATCACAACACACCTCCCACTAATGGTTCCCTGCATGCCTTTTCCCATAACGTTAATAATCTTACTAATCTCTAACAAAATACTACCACAGTCAATATACCCATGTACTATTCAGCTTCTCAAATACAAGATCCAGGGGTCATCTTACAACATTAAGAAGGCTGAAAATAAGTTTTGGAGCTTATTACCATTGCATGCTGTCTATAACTGCAAAGTTTTAAATGTAGCTAAACAGTAAGGAGATGAATCCATGGCAGATGCCCACCCACGGTTTGGATCCAAGTTCCAGGTCAGTGTTCTCCATTAACTACCTGCCAAATAATCTGAGGAAGGAGCTCTCCACAGCTGCCAGCAATGCTAGCAAGGCAGTATTTGCTTTTATTTACTTCTGTTTCAGGGACTCTTTAGACACAGCATCTTTTGTGGTCAATGGCAACTGCCACGGTTTAGTTAAAGGCTAGTGCCACAGAAGGACATGCTTGTCTTGCTTTAAAGCAATATTAATGCCACAATAATTCATTTATTCACAGGTAGTAAAAAAAACCAGTAACTCTTCTCAAACACAAGAATAGTCATAGCTTGTAGATGTTGGAAGCTTTGATATTCTTTGTCAGGTCTTCCATAGCCTTATTCAAATTGCCACAGAACTGTAGCTAGTTAACAGACCCCTGCTTTATTTTGATTCAGCAGTTCCACCAAATATCCTCTTTGCTAAAATATCAGGTAATCCATACGAGTTTCCAGCTACTATTAAATACACACATATATGTATAACATTTAAAAAAATCTGCTCTTTATTGAACAAGATGCACCCCCCCAGGCTACTTGTGACTGCATAGCTTTGTGGAAAGTGCCATTAACATTAATCCTTTTGGCCAGCCCGGCTGAAGCTACCAAAAAGTGAGATTTGCACATCTGAGATAAAACAGTACACACTACAACAGAATTTAAGCTATAGAATAGTTCAATTTTTTCTAGAATCCTTATGAAAACAGCCCCATTGCTTCCAAAACTCCTACGAGGAGAAAGGGAAGAGACCTTTTTGCAGCTTTGTTTACAGAGTTGGTTGTTGTTAGGGAGGACAAAAAGCCAATCCCCCAAACCAAATCATGATGCAGCTTTCTGAGATAAACTAATTTAGTAAGGCTATACCTAGTTAGGTGCATCACTGTTAAAACACACACCAAAACCAAACATGAAGCTACCAGAAAATACCTAACAAGACAGACACCTTGGGCAACCTAGCCTTCCTTTTGAAGCAAGGTGATGGCCCTTGTCCTTGGAAGGTATTGCTGTTAAACTGATGTTCCTCTGCCTTCCTGGCCCTTGCTGAGCAACTGCTCACAAGGACTTGCAGTAGTGGGCCATGAGAGCTTTGGCCGGGTGTCCCAGAGCACAGCTTTCCCACCGTTCTGGCCACTTGACCCTGCTGCTGAGCCTCAGCATACTTCCCTCTCAGCTTTGGTAGGACAGCATTTGGTGGGGCAGAAGAGCTTCCCCTTCAGTTCTCTTGCTTCTGCATCCCTCTTTTTTTTTTTTTTTTTTTTAAACTACATCTACATGGTCCTTATCTGTTTTAAGGAAGTCAGGCATCTCTGTTTAAAACTCCAGCTATTCAGAGCAACCCTACTGGCTTTGCACTGAGCTGCTACGAGCGCTTGCTAATTCCTAACTCCACCTTGGAGATAAAGGTAACAGTCAGCTTCAGCAACAGGCTAGGCTAAGGGCACAGCCTGCTCTTAATTCCCTGATACAAGGCACATAGTCTGCCCCCAGCCACTTCTGCGTTCCCCAAGACTGAGGTGGTTGTCCCCCCTAGAGGAACAGCAGTGAGTGACTCAGAGCGGTCATGTCTCCAGATGGCAAATCAGTAGATGAAGAACACTCCTACTGAGAAGTGTCCAGGGAGGGATACAAAATAAATAGCTATTCCAGCCCATCTCCTCTTGTTAAACAAACCCCAGGAACACATACTTGCATTTTTACGCGGGGTCAGAGAGGATTTCTACAGCCGTTCTTAGTAGTTGCATATAACTATATAATGATGCAGTGCAAGACCTTAACTTTTAATATCAATTTAGTTCTAGAAATCAAACATGATATTAAGTCTTTCCCAATGCATACTTTTTTCTTATGAATTGATCCTTCTTTGATCTAATCAACAGCTAGACTGAATTTTTTTTTCCCAGCCAATATTTCTGAGATTGTGGCATTCTCCAAAGACTCTCAAAATAAAACACAATTAAGTTTCAGAAATCAGTTTGGGATGCAGGAACAAGTTTTCACATGTTCTAAAGGTTGATGCTGGTATTCAAACAGTATTTATGAACCACAAGGGATCCCAAACATTCATCACTAAAATATTACATAGAAACATTGAGGTTCACAGTCTGTTTGATTTCCTAATATTTTTTATTATATGTTTGCCTAACAGATACCAATATCCAGAAGGAAGCTGTGGTTTATATTAGATTGGGCGTGCGTTGGGAGCAGTCAACATAGGTAAGCAAGCAGGTTTTTAGATCTCTTCCAAGTATCCTGCAGGCCAGTCAAAAGCAGCATAAATATATCCAGCACTATTTGCACACAGGAACAGACACACACATAGACACCATCCACAGGTTTCAGTTCCCTCCCTGCAGATTTTCTATCCCTATTTTTCCTGTGACTTTGTTCTCTGTAGTCCTGAAAAAAAGTCTTCTTGTTTGTTTGTTAAGTATTAACTATTTCCTGGTCTGTGACAACAAATATCCTTTCATCAGGCTACTGATTGACAGCTTCTATTAATTTCAGGACTGTAAGACAGGTCCTGTATTGCAGGTTAGTCTTACTACATATCCCTCACCATACTACTCAGAGGAATACCAATAGGGAAAGCGATGGGAGAGAAAAAGGGAGGAGGTAGGGAAGAACAACTTGTCAGGCTCATCCACTAGTGTTTCAAGATTAAATTAGCCTCCCCTTTTGCTAGCTCTAGGAAGCCCTGCAGACCCTGAGGAGCATTGCCGCACCCCAAAGTCAGATCTTCTGACTGAAGCTAGAAGGAGGAACAGCAAAAAGCAGGTGCACATCACCAAGCAGCCTTCAGAAAACCTCAGCGAAGTTTGACAGATCACCCCAACACACGATGAACAGCAAATTTATCTTTTTCCAGAGACCAATAGGGATTTTGAACGAGTGCTTGGGCTGGCACAGGGCATGGGTATAATGTGCATGTATGCACAAGCTTGCAGCGTAATGCCTATAACATTCATTGCTGGAAAGCAGCCCGAAAGCAGGCGGAAATGCAGCTTCAGTATAAAGCTTTTAAAAAAGTGGTTCATACAAAATTTGAGAGAGGAAAAACTAGTAAATTGTGGTATAATTACTCAACTTTTAACATGGTACTTTGTTCACTAAAACTAAGTAGACACGCTATTAGAAAAAGTATTTACATAACTAGAATAATTCTCTTTTTCCAAGACTGGAATGTTTATCCATATTTAAAGAAAGGCCACATAACGTGACAAATAGCAGAAGTACGAGCACTAAATCATCAGGTCATGTTTATCAGCTAGAAACGTTCAGATCCCCATGACTGCTGTTTAATCATGAACAAGTACCACAGACAATGTTCTTAACAGGAAAGACTTTTTTAAAATAAAAACAAGTTACCAGCTCCAAGGAGCTTTATTCCAAGATCAACCCAACTCTGCCCCTGTAAACACCAAAAGCTGCTTTGGTAGGGATGCTGTCCCCACATCTAAGCAGCCTGCCTACTGCAATCAGCTTCCATCTGTGTAAGTTAATGGTAGCATGACAACAAGCAGCAATGGGAGCAGAGCCAGAAGTGCTTGCTGCCACAGAAGGCTGCAATGGTCTGCCCCAGTAGTGTTCGTTGGGACTTTCAACACACCCTAGTAGAAGGTTGCTGCTGAGAAGCATCCATCAACATACCTTTGTGCCCTGAATAACCCGAGATCGCCTGGCCATCACTGCAAATGTTTTAACAAAAGCCACCTGCATGACTGACACACGCGCCTTGAGGCACAACAGAGGGATCTTCTCTCTCACCAAACTGCATTGTAAGCAAGCAAAAGCGAAAACTATACTCAAACTGATCTCTGCAGCTAGCTCACGTGATGATGTAATATCAAGTAATCCCCCATACTAATCCAAATGCTTTACTAGATAGCAAAAGAAGAGTCAGAAGGTGACAGTAAGAGCTGCTAACTGAACATGAAATCATTCAGCATATTAAGTGAACAAAAGGAACCGGGATCTGTAAGCAGAAGCACCTCCAGCAGCATTCATGGCAGCATTTTGTAAGGTGGGTTGAGTAAATCTTGGACACTGTTACCAGCATCAGCATTTTTACAGGCTTATCAACTTTGAAGAAAGGTGTGGTTTCTTCTAAATTTAAATAATTTTACTCTTCTGATACTCAGATATCAGTTGATCAGAGCATTAGCATTCTGCTGCTTCTCAGACACCATGGCAGTTCTACTAATTAAAACCTACAAATGAAGAGATAATGACAGCCTATGAAGGCATGCAACAATTAGTTTTCCCTGCTGCTGCACTCCTCCTTCAATGAAATACCGTAGTAGTTACAGGCATCCCTGCTGTTCTAATCCTTGGCAAGCTACCTTCACTCAGAGAAGTGAATCATTAAGTCTTCCCCCAAAAACAATCATTCTGGTGACAAGTTTGTGCCATTAACTAGAGAGCTGTGGTTATTTTGACAAATCCACGATGGAGATTGGCTTGCCGTGAGCACGGATAGGTAATGAAGAGTCTCAAATTCTGTCACTCGATGTAAACATGTGAACTCCATTTGCTGGACAGCAACTAAAAGCCACCAGTAGGCTTTTATGCTCAGTGAGCCCATTCACTGTAGATGTGATCTCATGCAATCCAAGCTGACATACTTATTATAAAAATAGAAAAGAAAGAGTACTACACTGTAAAAGCTGTAGTCCAGAGCATTGCTATGATGCTATGGGTACAACTAAGCTGATGAAGAGGTTTTGTTTCTGGCTGCTGCTGTTCTCCATCTGTGACAGATCTCCCAGGCTAAATACACATATGGTTGTTTCCTAACCCAGTTCTGTCAAGTGATGCTGGTTAGCCAGACACACGGATATGCAAATAAAGCTGCTGGCAGCAACTCTGAATGGTATCACTCCTAATCCAGCCCACTTGTTCCTATTTTTGCCAGTTTAAACTTGTTGTAACTTAATTCTGCTTCAATATGGATCTGAGCAATGACAGAGGTTAGATAAAGTACCTCACTTGTTCTGTGATGGATCAGATCCTCCATAATGACCGTCATTAGAAAAAAGTCTTACTTATTCTTAACCCTGGTCATTTTATTTTTACACACACTTTTTATGCATGCATAGTATATATGAATGCTATATGTATGTTGCATACATGTATTTTATATATAAAATACTTTCACGAGTTGATTAGTGTATAATGAGGAAAAAACTTATCTAATCCATAGCAGGAAGAGGCAGAAGCAGACAGACAAGGACACTAACAAATTACCCTGTATTTCCTTGTGCAGCAAGTATCAGAATCATGCCTTTAACTACCACCTTTCAATCCAAATCACTCCAATGGAGAGAGCTATACACACACTGAACGACAGGGAGATAAGCCAAACTTAGCTACTATTAGATCAGCCCAGCTGAATACAGCTATAAACACGTTGTAAGAGACCCATGCCCACAAGCAGTATCTATACCGCTCAAGACACAAACAAGTTCACCTACCCATCTTGGTTCAATAGCACAAGAGTTTACCATAGGACACAGAACCCAAAAACACTCTTCCAGTTATTTTGAGTTCAAGGACTTCCTGAGCCAGATGTGGTTTCTGTGTATTCACTAACTCACAATGAATTTCCTGCCCTTGAATTTACCCAGTTTGTTTGAACCCACATCAGTTTTCAGCTTCCATACCATTTTCTGGCTACATGTCCCACCGGCATAGTACCCACCGAGTAAGAAGCTCTTCTTTTGACTTAACTATTTAAAATATTGTTGAAAAAAGAACAATGTTGAAGGGTGTTTCTACAATTAATGGATTTTAACACAAACTGTAGAGGTTTTAAAGGCACTGCTTTCAAGCAATCAAAATGGCAGTAGAACTGAATATGTACAACAGGATCTAATTTTGTTTTAAAACTACATATCCCATAGCAGTAACTTTCAAGTTTGTGTATAGTGAAAGCTTCTACAGAAGATGTTAACAGTTGCCAAGTAGTGCAGTTATTCATTACTTGCAATGTACATACATACAGCAACCAGCACACCTATTTATCTAGGATGAGATAAGGAAAGAAATTCCTCCCTCCTATGAATCCTATTGTTAGTTTTTTCAAAAGCCTGCAACTACCCAGAGACGGAGACCACTGATTTGCTGTCAGAACATGTTGCCAGATATAATTACAAGCTGAACAGATATACCAAAGACCAACAGATCCCGAATAACTTGTTCTCCCTCCTTTTCATTAGGAGCTCACTAAAGCTATTTTAATAGTTTAGAAGGCATCTATTTCTTTACACCATTGGATTTCATCACCAAAGCTGTAAGATCATTAGGAAGAGTCTGAGAATTTCAGGGATTTCTGATAGATACTAAAGACTAAAGCAATGCCTCCCTCCCCCCCACCATCTATGTTGATTACTGTGCAGAGAATGGAATTGGCTATTATAAAGCAACTTGACCTTGCAAAACACAAGTGGTAGAAGCTTTTGGCAGCAAGTCAAAGAAACTTTCCTTATTTCCATAAGTATTCACTAGTTAGATTTATGAACCATTGTCTGATCATTAGCCACCGGCTTTGTATTGCTTTTCCATGTACATGCATTTAAATGCACCACTTAGTACAGAGGATACCCCATTCTTTCCTGCTGCACATACTTAACATTCTTCTGAATTAGATTTCAGAACCAGAGAACTCCATTTAAAAGAGTTCCGATTGCTATGTGAAAGGGACCCAATTACTTATTGCATTTTTTACAAAGGACGGGAAACTTGCCTGAAAAGCAATAAAGCTTTTTTTTTTTTTTTTTTTCAAAAAAAACAACCCCAAAATATCAGCTGCAAAGGATTGCTACTTTACTGGAGTACATACAGTTTGACTGTAGATCAAACATTTACTCTGGATAAAAACCCCTGTATGTAAACACCAGATCTCACAACGTGGAAAGACAACAAATCAACTCCAGAAACTTTACTTCATGGTTTTTGAAAAGGGAGTTACTTGTAATTGGCACAGAAGCCACACAGGAACGGTTTCTTAAGAAGAGTATACAACCATCAGACATAAGGGATATTCTGAGATTTGGGATGGATCATTCTGTAACCAACATATACACCCACCGCGCAAGCAGCCAGTGATGGGACTCATGTGGGATCCCATTCAGTGAGATATTTCTGTAGGGCCTGACTCAGCCTGCAGTGGCCAGTCTATCATCACTTTTAGTACAACATGGCAAAGGCTCCACAAAATGTTACTGTTAATGTGTTCTCATGACATATAGAACCATTAGTGAGAAACTTGTTTTATATTGCCAGTGTAAGTTTGGAATTTTATTTTTCTTGATCTTACATTAGAGAGGCTGAGTTTGGTAACATCACAACCATAAGACAGACATTGAAGGCAATATAGCAATTAACTCATGAGTGAAGAAAACACTTTAATAAAAAAGTCACAACAGGCAGCTCACAGACATACTGGTTTAATGTAAAGTAATAGGAAAATCTGTGTTATCTTACTGGTACTAGAGAGTCCATATTGCTCAACAACGTCATAAGTAGCTATTTGGACCCTTCTTGAGATAAAATGCATTCTGATCAGAATCTGATAGAAGACTTTAGCTCTTTAGCAGGTTTCCTGACAGACCAGGAATGGCTTATGGCTTAAAGGGAACATGGCTCTTTCCAAGGCCTCATGACTGTAGAGGGCAAATAGTATCAAGAGGTTTTGTTCTGTAGAAGATGGCTAATACATCCAGAAGAGCCCAAAGCCCTTTATGAGAAGTGTTTATGAGGTCAGGAAGAACACATGCCTCTATGCTTTACATATGCATTCAATACATATATGCTTCAATGCAATACTTTTTATAAATAAGTAAACAGTTTTCACCATAAAGGCCAAGTTACTTTATTACAAAAACAAAGAGGCAGAACTTCAGAAGTTATTATGGCAGATCCCAATCCACCCATTCTAAAGAGGGGACAGGGCTTCTTTATGGACATGGGAAGGAGAGCTGCACACACCCACTGAAGGCACAGCAATGGAAACTAACAAGTTTAAGACTAATGTTGGGTGGGAAGAAAAAAAACAACCAACCAAAAAAAAAAATAACCCACTGTAATTGTGTGACTTATGTTTAAGAAAAAAAAAATAAAAAAATCAATGACTACCTGAAATACTCTGAAACTTGGGAAATCCCTAGATATCCTGAAACTGTTTCCCTGAACAAGATACTGAACAAGCTGTTCTTGGTAGCACAAGCCTTTAGCACAGCAGTCAATGTTCTTTTGCATTTGCTGAAGAAAAAAAAAAAACACCACCACAAAAAAACCAAACAAACAAAAAGACTTCTTTGTTCCTGCTTGGTTTCTCCTCTGCTTTACCTGGGGTAGTATGCTGTGTAGTTCATGAAGAGCTGAGTCCCAGCAGGGTAGTACGCTGTGGAGGGCTGAAGCGTTCGTGGGTTCAGGAGCATGGATGGCTGATACAGAGCAGCTTCTGTTGGCACAACCGCAGCAGGAGCCGGAAAAGAGTAGGAAGGGGGTGAAAGGCCTAAAGGGAACAAATGGAAAATAGATTAGGACCTTTTCAATTCAGACATATATGTGGTCTTCATTAGCTGAAAAAACTTTGCAATATGTAAAATGCCTTCACAAGCTACTCATTCTCTTGCTCATCACAGAAAATAAGTCTGAGCCACCAATATGAGCTTGTTGTGCCCATACCACCCAGTCAAAAGCAAAGTCAGCTCTCACAAAAAGCTACCTTTTGCTCTGGGAATAGGGTTTCTTTCTGAAAAGGGGGCCAGTTTTTCTCGACTAGGCTCAGATTTTAAAAAAGTCTCCAATCAAGAAGTGTGAGACTCCTCCACTGTGAAGGGGGAAACTTCTGTGCTAAAGGTCTGCCTAACATTCCCCAGAGGTGAGGACACCTTTTCATCCTGACACTCCCTATCCCCCAAACAGTTCTGTCTTCAATTAATCAACAGCAGAGTGAGAAGTGTCATACTTTTGCAGCTTCAAGTGTTAACACCAAGTTTTATTTAAAAAAAAAAAACACAAAACCACCAAAAGTGCACTTTGTGGTGTTTCAACAAGATGTGAGCAGTGATAATTCATCCCCCTCTACCACTTTTTTCCTTCTCTTCCCCTCCCCAGTGCCATGAAAATGAATATATAAAAGCTTTAGATAACTCTAAATAGCAAAAATAGAGCCTTAAAGTGACAGTCAGCATCTCACTACGTTGTGGGATGGAGCAGTGACACAGAGCCGAAAGGGCTTATCTGAGGAATACATCACTAGCACTCGTAGTTGGAGGTGGGAACACTGCCACCTAAGGGTTCCGAAAGCTTGGCACTCTGCCCAAGAATCTCTCCTAGTAGTTCTCAGGAGAGGCTTCCAATCCCTCTTTGGAACAGCTGTCACACATAGGACCACATGCTGCAAATCCCAGCTCAGAAGGATACTTGCATTGAAAAAAAAAAAAAAAAACAAACAACCCCCCCCCACACACACACACACGCTAGTCACCTGGAAAACTTATCTCCTAAGAATTAGCTGAAGGTCTACTCACACTCAAAAGGAACCATACCCAAGAAGTTTGCTTGCCACATTGGCAGCTCGGACTAAGATTTAGAGCACACTTCTTTAAACAAGCCAACAATACATTTGCATAGAGGGACAGAGAAAAAGCTCCCACTTGACTACCTTGCCATTCATGATCTTGGAAGCAAAGTATTATTTTTCCCATAGGCTCAGATTTATATGGCACATATGTTCAGTAAGGTAGCCCTTAAGCTGTTAAAGCATTTCCCCAAAACATTTGTCTAGAAGTCTATGTTCATCTTAGTAGCTCTGAGAAGCGTAATTTTACATGAAATACAGTTGCTGCAAGTCTCTGAGGCCAAAGCTATGAGTATTTTATTCCCACACAGGCAGCCTCAATTCTGTGCAAACAACAAGAAAATAAACAAAAGAGTTCAGTCAGTAGTGGTCCAATAGGCAGAACATTTGTGGTCGAGTCCCAGAGGTCACAGCATTGCTGATGGTTTCATAAATTAAGTTCTGGAAGTGAAAGGGGAAGGGCTTTTACTTGACATGTTCACCATGATGAAAAGCGTAAATACCAATCAGTTTAAATGGGAAACAGTTCTGTAAGGTCTAGGCTGGGCTTACAAATTACTTTTTCAGAGTCATGGCTCACTCTGGCCATGTTAAGTTTCAGGGAGGGGAGGGCAATTTGCCACTGGAATTTTAAAGTAGTTCTTCAGTGATTGTAATTCATGCCCAAAAGGGAAAAATAATGATTGCAAGCTGCTGATGATTTAAGATTAAAAGACATTATTTTAATACCCCCATCCAACACTCCTTCCTTTTCCAAGAAGGAAAGTCAACAAAGCGGCTCCAACACCTACCCTCACATAGCGTAGAGTATTGGCAAGACTCATGCAAAACTTACATGGTAACTTACATGGTGGTGGGGACAAGCCATTTCGATTTAAAGTGCCCCCCATTAATACAAAGTTCATCTCCTCAGCAGAACATTGAAAGACTTCAACATATCTGTCCTTCATAGTCTTCTTATGACACTTCTGTGCAGCCAGAAAAGCTCGGTCTGCAGATTTCATCTGAATAAAAGCATCTCCTGACGGACGTCCCTACAAACAAGGCAGACAAAACCAAGTGTTTCTGGATCTCCCATGAAGTAGCAATACAGTAATAGTTTGTGCTGTTAAAAATGGTCAAATATATTCATCTCCAGAGTCAAGTACAATCAGTCAACCCAAGCACCCATCATCAGCATGTTTAAGCTGTCCTCCCCAAAGTTCTTCCCACTTGTGCTAACTTCATTGTGTTTATTTACCTGTTTCACTTAAGCTACATTGTAACTCAAGCCATGTTACTTCTATATTTAAAAAAACAAACAACAGGGGACACCTACAGGAAAGACTACAGTTCAGGGACACTTAGGTGCGTTGAAACCTGCTCTTACAAATCTAGTCAGAATGCAGAATTGAAAGATCTAATCCACATTTATTATTTGTGATCTTTAAAATTCAAGGATAAATACAGTTGAAGTGCCAAATGTTAAATGACTGTTTAAAATATTATTTTAAGGCAAATATGGGCTGGGATATTTTAGAAGGGTACCAGCCAAAGGCTTGGTGTGAGCTTGTGGTGAAAAAAATTACATCCTTATATAGAGCTCTAGATGAGCAGGATACGCAACTGTGAGGAGTCATTTTAGCCACATGCAGCTGCTGCCTTGAAGTAGCCAGAATTACAGGTAGAGATCTGAAGCCAGCTCTAACTTAAGTTCTGGGCCAGTTCTTCCAGTTTTGGAGGGAAGAACAACTTTATCACAATCCTTTACACAGTTGTTCATGATTAGAGGGTTGAAAACAGGAATGGTGGGAGCACATAGAAAGATAGAAATCTAGTAGTTCAGGTAAAAGCGGGGGGGGGGGGGGGGGGGAGCAGGGAATATCTGACAGCTTTGGGCAGGGGTGGCAGACAGCCCTCAAGATTATATACACTTCCAGTTTCTTCCTCCAGGTTCTTTTGTTACTGCTGGCAAGGGCTGATACTACTGTAAGCTATTCCTTCTGCTCAGACATCTGCATCTTTTCTTAGCCTCTCCCAGCCCTGAACATTCCTCTCAGTTTTTCAGCCTTGGCTAGGTCAGCTCCTCACAGACACAGGCATCTTTTTAGATAGAGAGGTACTGGAAGAACTACCCTTCCTCCTTCCTCTCCACGCCCCTGAAACGCAGAAGCCCTACTCCAGGAGAAGGAAGTATTTTGTAGTTTCATCTCAGGCTTAGCGTCAACCAAAACAATTAGAAGACCCATTTTTATACCACAATTATCTGTGTAATCAGTGCAACCAGTCAGGGCATCTCTACAGAGCTGCAGGAGCTGTTGTCTTCTCCCCTTAAAGTCACAAGACTATGCAGATAAAGAAGATCACAACAATGCACCATCCTTTGTCTGAAAAGTTTTGGTAGAAACTGCTTCCAGAAAACAATGGCAAAGATGTGACTGTTTATACATATCAATGAGCTGTTAATCTTGGTGCTTAGCTGTAACTGTTTAAAGAAGGAACCATACAGCTGAGGAAAGCTTCAGCTGCTGACTTATGCCATAGGAAATCCTGTCTCTAGAAGGCCATAGTCACATTTGTCCTCAAATATATCTGAGGCACATTGTTCAGCAAGGCAGGGGAAAACCACTCCTTTGAGAGCTAATATTGCCCACACTTCTGTTTTGAAGATGCTCCTCACCATACAAGAGGAATTATGCATGCTGTTGAGCAAGATTCTTCAGTTCAAGCCTCTCAGTGCAGGAGGATCACAGCTGCTACTTTGGCAGCACCAACTGCTCCAAGACTGTGGCTTCGCTTTAGGCACATGGGTCTCAGTAACAGAAACCACTCTGAGCCAAATGCAGCAGCTGGCATAGCAGGGTTCAAATAAGCCAACATATCTATTGCCAGCACACTTTTAGAGGAGAGCTGGAGCTCAATTAGTGCCATTAGTGTGAATCCCAAAGGTGCTTACTTCTCTAGGGATATCAGAGGGTTGTGTTCACATATACAGGCAGTTCGCACAGAGTGGCTAGAAATGTGGTGCCTACCAACCTGGTGATTTAGTACCATGTGAACTCCATGGGTCCGAATATCTGTAGAAAACTCCCCCAAGAACTCCAGGATGTCCTCTATAGTAGCAGCATAGGGAAGACCACGCAAACGTATACAGTCTCTGACATTAGTGGGAGGCACAAATTGCTGAGGTAATACTGGAAGAATTGGAGGTGTTGGGAGAGGAATGAGAGGTGTGGAAGAGTACCGGTTCAGCACCTGTGCAAAACAGAAAAACAGAGAGGTTACAGAAAGCCTCCTTACTTACTCTTCAACTCAGAGGAACCGAACATAAACACCAATGCCATCTATTTTCACTCTGGGCAGTATTTTAGGAAACAAGTGAGCTAGATTCTGGGCTTAAACCACAACAGCACTACTTAGAATTCAGGTATTTTGAAGTAAATACTTGTATCTTTTTCTTGAAAAACGTCACTTTATTTTGGAATATTTGAACTGTTATGCAACTCCCAGATGACATCTTCTTAGAAGATGAAACCTGTATTTCTACAGTATTTTTATTGGGAAAATATCCCAAAGCATTCTATCATCTACAGAGTCACGGTGACACTTCTACCCAAAGCATCTCCTCTGCAAAGCTTTAGGAGAGTCTGGGAACTAGAAGCATATTTCACTACCAAACAGCCCTGACTTGAGATGCAGTAGTCCATCAAGTAACACAGGTGGTGTTACTGAGTCAGTCTCAGCAACAGTCACACTTTCAGATTTGTTACTAATTTTAACAGTAAAAACCCTGCCTGATCAAGAGTTCACTGAATATTCAATCACCACCCTTTAACTTTCTCTGAGCAAGATTAAGATTCATTTACATTTATACAGCTATCTGAAGGTTTTGCTAAACAAAGAGAAATATGAAAGCACTTGAGAAAAATACAGTGACAGGAGCAAGTGTTGCAGCTATGCCTTATCATCAGTGTCACCCTTCAAACAAGGCACCGAAATCTCTACACATTTGGGTGAACGGAGCAGCACCATTACTTGGTTACAAAGACATGACTATTGGTTGGCTGTAATTTGCATCATAGACAAGACCTTTCAGAATCATGTTTAGAAGTCAGTGACCTCAGCTGAAGCTCTACAAATCTTTGGAGATGTACATAAACAATCCTCTCAGTTCTGTTTCCTTTCCTTGACAGTGTGACTGCAATTAATGGTCCACCAAGCCATGTTAATGCAAGAAGAGGTACTCTTCAGGCTGTTTCCCAAAGTCCTGCCGCACTCTGCTAGGTAGCCAGTGCTGGCAGAGGATCGCCGAGACCTGCCCTTAGAGGCAATTCATAAGACCCTTCAAATACACTGCTCTGAAGATGACTGCTACATCAAAAGGCTCTGTTTTTCTGCAGTGACTAAGGATAAGTCTTTCAAAAGATCAAGATTTGTTGCCAAGGCTTCTCCTAAAGACCATCATGTACTTCGGCATATTCAGCATCTGTAGCATAAAGCACTGGACCCACATAAACTTTCTACTATAGCTCTTGCTCGCAAGGCTACCGAAAGCCAAAACCCTAAAGGTTTGATTATATGTGATTGAGAACATCCATATACCATAAGATCTTACACTGAGAGGGAGCAAAGCCTCATGGAAATCCAGACAGTAGTCTTGCCAGCAAGAGTCAAGAGTGAGAAGAGAAGCTTTCAAGTCATGGCCAAGCAGTATTTGCTTCCACTACCGTATGCCAGTGTAGGACTCTGGATTACAAAAAGCCATTGTTTGTAAGGTTTACACTCACCTGCTGAACTTCTGCTGCAGTGCTCCTAAAGAGTTCAATGTACCTCTTCCCTAGCAAGTCCTTATGCTTTTTCAGTGCATTTTGTGCATATTCTTCACAAGCAAACAAGACAAAGGCATCCCCTGTTGGCCTGCTGTCAGGGTATGTGACAAATAGGATTCCCTCCTTTCCTCCTGTTACAGGGCAGTGCTGACCAAAGAATGTCAGCACTTCTTCTGTCGTTACGTTGAAAGGAAGACCTCGCATCCTGACAATCACTTGGTTCTCTTTCGACAAGAACTGTGCAACCTCGTTGGAAGTGCCTGTAACAAAAAGAAATACAGAAGCACTTAAGTCTGGGCAGCCACATAAAAATCACAAGCAGGCCCGGTATAGCTACCTCCTCCCCAGACAGTTTTTGAGCATGTAGAACAGTATTTGCCTCTAAAGTCAGGAAAGATGACCCTCTTTGATAAACTAGAAATACTGTACAGGACACTTCCCATTAAAGTCTAATAATCTTAATTCATTTGGAAGAGATTCATCCTTATTCAAGGGGAAAATACACAGTACTTACAATGTTCAAGCCCAAGGAAAGCAGTCTGTGCATCCCTTGCATGAACAGTACCTGGCCTACTGTGCACCTCGCATTTCTAACTTATGAATAACTTTGGCATGCTCTGAAGCCTTAATATACAGTAACCGAGCACTCAGACCATTGTGCTGGGAAAGCTGGAAGGGCATGTTGAAATCTGCTGAAGAATTTCACCCTGTCCTGATAAATCTGTTCAAGTCTGCAAATTCTACTTTCAGAAACTCTAGAAGACCACTGATGCTCATGTTATAACACTACCATCAAAGCTAGCTGCTAACCAACTTCACATCTTAATATGGCCCCTTCACTTAGAGCTAGATCATTCTGTAAAGAGGTTTGGTTGTGCCAGACACCCACCGCTTTTTCCCCAGTGTCAGTGTACCATGTCTTTTTTTGAATGGTATAACTGTTACTAAGCCTATCAATTAGCTATTTATTTGACAGCTTAATTGCCTCTACCACTCTAAAAGATCAACCTCAGACACAGAGTTAGCCATTTGCAATCCCCAAAACAAGTAGCTGTCAGGAACCAACAGGGACCTTAAGGTAGTATTGTAGACACATATCAGCTTATTGGATCTTAACTCAAATTCTGTATGCTTACAGTCATAAAGGGGAAGAAAAGAGACCACAGGAGAGTTTGTAGAGCAAGTTTTGCAGCCTTTCAATTCAAGGCTGCAAATACTTCAATATTACCTTTAAATAACCATTCCCCCTTTAGTCTGAGGCAAAAATTTGATTTGAAGAAAATCAGTTCCATAAATCCCTTGTTATTTACACTGTAATATCTGTTTGGGTTTATGTGCAAGTCTCCACAGCAACAGCAGTCATATTGTTTTGAAAAACTACTCTGGTTTTGTTTTTCAGCCATCAATAACATTTAGGTCCCTTCAGTTAAGACTACGACCTAACAAATTAAGTTCATATGCAAGATCACCTCTCCTGATCAAATCCCTATTTCATAGGCTGCTTGAAATTAGCAAGGAAGAAAAAGAAAAATCAGAGAGCCTTGGACTGCTGCTAGCAAAGGACATCATAATTAACACACTAGGCAACTACTTGTTCCAAGAAAGAAAATGAAAGGCCACATCCAACAGGAGCCATTTAGTTACAGGTGCTGATGGAACAAACCCTTCCTTCTCACCCCCTAAAAATTACCTCCTGCGATTTTAAGGAAGTCTTCACCTGTTGCCTTGTATACCTAAGGAAAGAAAAGAGAACACGTGATTGGCACGCTATTTGCACTCGTGTTGAGAAAAGGATTTCAAAGCCAGTGTCACGCACCTCAATGTATCGATTCCCCATGTGGTGCTTGTGCCTTTGTAGTGCTAGATCTCTATGCTCTTCACTTACGAACCTCACAAGAGCCTCCCCATTTCTCCTACCCTGGGCATTGAGGCAGAGCGCAGCACCTCCCCTGCAAGATTTAAATCAAATGAGAGATAAAAATCCAGGACTGATGCAGACGAAGCATTACAAACATAGAGGTAAATTCTTAGCTACTAACTTGGCTATGTTTAGGCCTTTGAAGAATCTCGCTATGTCCTGATCAGATGACTGCCATGGCAATCCTCTTGCTCGGATAACAGCATTGTCATCCACAAGTTCCATCTTGCTGCTGCAGGCACAGAAAGAAGTAATGCAGAGACATCTGCCTGCAGCACCTGCCACACACCACCCTCCCTGCTTGTCACCTGTGCTCCAGGGACAGGCACCTGTCCCTGCTCCACGTCTGCTGGATGGCACTGCCAGGGCAGTGAGGGCTAAGTGCCACCACTATCAAAAGCCACTGCACATGTCTCTCCTCAGGGAATGTCTGTTCTGTTAAGCTGTCCCTTTCCCAGCGTTCCTCTCCCGCTTCACCACTGTTTGCTACTTCAGCTCTCATCTCTTCAATCACATTCCCTCAATTTACTCCCTGCTCCTTACATACCAAGAGTTTGTCCTTTTCCACTGTCTGAACAGGGTTACTGACATAAAATTACACAGTTGCTATTCTAATCTTAGCTAGGTGGAAATGGAAGCAGAGCAGTTAGATGTGACTGAGGTTAGTGCTTATTATCTGTACCGTGACGGTGTGTAAGAGCCAGTCAGAAGCCAAGACCAAATCTGTTCAGGTTACACTCGGCACACAGAGGACTCCTGCCCGAAGAGTTTAGCCTTAACATTGCTTGTTCAGGCCATCACTGTGCTACTAGAGACTAATATAGCTACAGGCTACATTGCCTGCTTAGCATGGGAATATCTCAGCCACAGAAAGCCAGGTTTAATTGGTCATTACCACAGACTTTTTTTGTTCTCTTCCTTGTTAAGAGTGCCATGTACAGCAAAACTCACAGCCACCCAAGGCTGCCTTTCTGGCTATTGCCAGGACAGGTTTTTGCACAGAAGAGACTAGACGATTGATTCAGCAGATGAATTGTTGCTCAGCAGCAGAGAGTTTCCTCTTGTTATAGGAGGGTCATGTTTCTCGCTCATATTTTAATCTCTCAGCTGGCCTTTTTGTAGGTGTCTGTCCCAAACTGTTCCCCCTCACCTCCTAATTCTGTACTTCCCGCTATTATGAATAAGCTGGGAATCTTCCACCTCATCCCAGGATTGCGTTAGTGAAAGGGATAAAGCTTAGAACAATGCTAAAACATAACCCCTGAGCTAATCTCACTGGTCACTTTCTGCCAATATTGTTGCATTCTTTTCTTGCTTCTTTTGGCTCAGAAGTGCTGGCATCATGTACCATTATGACAGTTCCTTAATCTAAAAGGGGGAAGTATGTATTCAAGCAAGATCAGTTTAACACCAGTCTCTTGTGATACTGCAGAGGGAGTATCCAGCAAACCACTGAGAAAAATCTGTGTTTGTATGTAGAAAAGCATGATAGCGTTTTTTTTTTTTTAAAAAAAACAAACAACCAAACCCAAACAACGAAACAGTCAAGAGTAAGTAAAGCTTATGTATAAAACATTTTGGAAGAAGACAATCATAGCTTAAGCAATTTACTGGTAGCACAGTATCTCTATGGAAAGGTTTCTTCCCTATTAAAAAAAAAATAATCATTATGTGTATTTAGTAACTGAAGCAAATTGCAGGAAGAGCGTAAGAGTTAGTACCAATAGGGTTAGTTCTGCAAAAATAAGCACTTATTAGCAGAACCCAGAACTACCAGCAGCTAACAAGCAATACTGAAGACTAGCAAGAAAACTAGCTTGTATCTGATCACAGATTATCTGTTCCCTTTCCCACTTAAAGCATCTAATTGATTCCCACAACTGTGGCAAGGTAAGTAAAAGGAATGGTAACAGCTATTTGTAAATTAGGAATACAGAGAAGTGCAGCTTATTTTGCATCTTTAAAAAAAGGCGGGGGTAGGGGCAGCATGCAGCAAGAGTGAGAAGACACTTACCAAGGCCCACTTTCAAATTTGTAGTTTACTCTTTCTGGATCTGAAAATCGGTGATCTAGGAAATACAGCACAAGTTATTTTCTTCTTCCTCAACATACAGGACAGATAGCAAAAACAAGCAAGCAGAGAAAACTCATTCATCACAAGCACTTACTGTATGGTTCAGATATTAGTGTTAAAATAATATTTCCCATATCTTCAACCTGAGAGGCTCCATAGGGAAACGTTGGACTGTTCTTGCCAAGATTTAAATCTTCATGCTGCAGTTAAGTCAATCATCACCAAACAGATTTCTAATTGGCTTCCTGCTAGAGCAACAAGCTTTCATGTTATCCTTGATGGTAAATCACTTCTCAGAGGAATATTTAATCCCTTTTCCTGCTGGGATACATTAGCTGTTCTGCCTTGGACTCTTACTACTGCCACCTGTGGGAATGTGAGGTCACTCCAGAAAGCATATGGGGACTTGAGACCCCATAATAAGGGCATATATATTTAATATACTCATTAATTATACATATATTTGACACACAGATACACTTTTGCATGTAGAAGAGACTTGAGCCCTGTCCTCTTTAATTAGCATCTTCTTTAACCTCTAGGGGAAGATCTGGGAAAGGAGAAGCAAACCATCAACTAAGAAGCTACAGAAACAGGAGGATACACCACATGCTTTCTGAACAAGTAAATCCTAAAAATCTTTGACAAAATTCACAAATGGCACCTCATCTAAACCTTGCCTATTGGAAGTTAGAACCCGAGTTTTGTGCTGTTACACAGCAGCATTTTGAGAATCTGCTAGGAGTGCACTGCTGGAGATAACCAATAGACAAAAGAGTCCCGCAACCCGTATCTTCTTTGATCTGAAGGATTTTGGAAGATTATAGCAAGAATAAGCTCTTCTGCCAATAAACAGCAGGAAGCATTCTGTCCTGGAAAGACAGGCTGTAGAATGACCAGATTAAAACCCCCACATTCACAAAGGGAGTCTGATTTAAGTCACACATACTAGCTTTTCTCAGACAACTTAATCAGAGTTTACTATGGTATCTCTCCCACTTCCTGCCATATTTGCCCCTCTCTAACACCAGGCTACAGGACTGTAAGATGACTTGCAACTTTACTGCTTAATTTATAAAGCAAGTTTTCAAAAAGGTCTTTCCTATTCACATCTCCTTTTAGGGGTGTAGGGTAAAAAACACCAAGAACAGAACAAGAAGAGAAATAGCAGTCTGGGAACAGGACTTGCTTTTTTAACTTCTCTTATCACTTCACGTCAAGACTTTAGAGCAAAAGTGAAAGTTTCTTAAACAAGACCTATCCTGGCATGGCAGTAAAGTAATGCAAGATATTCAAAACAGTCAAATGCATCAATTATTTGCCCACATCCCCAAAAAGCTACATTAGACACATTTCACCCAAAAGAGACTGTATTTTGGTGCTCAAAAGTTGCTTCTCAGTCCGAGATAGCAAGGGTCCTCTTAGAAGGAAAGAGCTTTCTCCACCTAGAGCTGATGCCTACAGGAAGGGCAGGGAACAGAAGAACAGCTTCTGTTAGAAATAGACACCACACACCAGCTCTGTTGTATCATCCCATCATTGGGGAGGCAGCACAAGTTTTATTATGAAAAAGTCTCCCCTATTATTTGTCAGATGACTGCAAGTCATTCCTACAAAACAGATTTTGTCCAATTGTTTTTGGAGTTAACTGTTATCTTGTTGTGAGATGAAAAATAATGTCAACTCAATGAACTCCTCTTCCACAGCAAGGAAAGGAAAGCTGTTGTGCCAAGTCAATACCCTTTGAAGCCAATTTGATTTTGAGACTGTTGATTTTAAGCATGCACAGGTTAAGTTTTCTGTTTCTTAAACTTAGATCAGTGTTCCCTCCCCTTCAACTGTTTACTAAATGCAGTTTGCTAGCCATTGCCATTACTTTCCCTCCTGATACCTTTTTTGGTGAGAAGTATTGAGAACATTATATGGTTTTCTTAAAGAAACGAACTAAAAATCCTGAACAAACTACATGAAAAAAACCCCAAAGCACAGTTTAAAAGACTATCAGTGTTTATGACAACAAGAAACTTATTCATTGCAGCAAGTCTTCCTAAGCTGTACACTTAAGCTCATCTTCTCCTCTGCCCCCTGGGGAAGGAGGGGGAATTGAAAAGAAAAATAATCCCCAGACCCCCTTGCAGAGTGGGTGCCTAATCAGCACCACACATGTTTTGGGGCACCATGTGTATCACAGCAGAGGAGTGCTTCTCCTTTTACTGACACCCTTCCCCTTGCAGCAACTGTGCTACACTTGGGCAGTCTCTGCTGCCCATCCAGGGAACCAGAAGCTGCTGAAGACACAGGTATCGGAACCCTGGTCTTGCCTGACCATTTCTTAAATTAATATTTTGGAAGTGTTATCTTTCCCCTGTTAAAGTCAAGAGAAGATGCACAGGAGTTTCAATAGCTATTATGGCAAGGGACATGCATATACATGCACTTGGCTGTTAGACTGTGCTGTCAAAACTGAAGAGACATTTCAATATTTCCTTTTTGCAGAGCCAAAGATCCCTACAAACAATCAGTTGCTAGAAAGGGGACTGCAGCAGTGTGAAGAGGCTGGGAATTTGAAGCAAGGCTGTCACACAAGGAAAACAAAGAACTCCCCCACCCCACATTCATTTCCTCCAGAAAACATTTTCCCTGGGAATATTGATCAACAGGAGATAGAGTTCCTAAAAATGCCTTAGTGCCAACAGAAGTTGGTACCAGGTGTTCAGACACAGGGAGTCAGTTGTGCCAAGGAACTCCAGATTAATATAAACACAGTGGGAGGGGAGGAAGAAAGTCATCAGCATAAGCAGGAATGGGAAACTGCTCACACCTTCACCACTGATTAGCTAGAAGCAAGGCTTTTAGGCAAGACTGAAGAAGAAAACTGATAGTTTTCTGCACATGTAGGGAGTTGTTAATAACAACGTTAAGTGAAAACCTGAATTCTAATGAACAAGACTGACTACATACAGTGGAATCCTATGAACAGAGGCACTAGAAAGCTGCACTCTTGGGAAAAAGCTGTTAATGGAATCGTCTATAAAAGCCACCCCTCGTTCTGTGAAGGGAGAGGAGACCACATGTGTTTGTGTACAGTGATATTTAAAATGTTGCCTCTCCTGGGCAATTGGAAAGAGTTGACTGCAGTGAATAAATTCAAGTTCACATTTGAAGAAGTGTTAGAAAACAGACCTGTCTGTTTAAAGCTACTGTATGCAATAGCATGGACACACACACTCTAAATGAAGCAACAGCAAAAGATACTCTCAAGTAACAAGGCAGGCTGGGAAACAAGAAACTTTAAATCTTGCTGCACAGCTGCAGAAAGACCTCCTGCAAGTTAGTAAAGGGAGCAGGGGAAGGAGGCATATTCTGCATCAGGGTTGCCTATATAATATGGAAGGAATTTCTAAATCATTTCCTCAGATTCATCACCACAGCTCCACCCACTGCCAGTGTCCTCTCTTCTTCCCTCCCACTGTCTCTTAAATTTCTCAGTCTCAACTCTGTTCTTAACTATGGCAAAAGAAATACTGAACTAACTTGGCTCCAAGGTAATATAACATGAACTAGTGTTGTAATTGTGTTCTGCACTGATCCTCTTCTCTCTTTGTTCTGTTTTTAAGCCTCTTCAGGCAGAAGATTGCATCTTTTTAAACATTACTTCGCATAAAGATAACCTGCTATCACCCAGTTCCTGGGTACTATCACAGGAAATACAAACAGCAGTACACAAGATTCTCAAGTAATACCCAATAACACGCTTTTTATTGCCAGAGCTAAGTACTATTGATTTAAGTGCTCCACATCATTGTTTAAGACACCCAAGTGGAAAAAAAAAATACACCCCAAAAAAAACCTCCAACCAAATCAAGTTTTAGTATTGCAGATCCTTATTATATCCAGCACAATAAGCAGACTGTTCTGGAGAAAGCACATGTTTCTACCAACAACCAACAAGCAGATATCCCAGTAAGGTGCTACCCTCACAAACCCAGTTCAGAAGTCAGTGGAGCAAACCATGCTCTGGAGGAAGCAAGAGCTATTTGCCATTTAATGGCTTCTGCACACCCAATCTTGAGGCAAAGGATGAGTCCTCTGCAGACTGAATATGAATAGTCATGCAAGCTTTGTTCACTCCACCCTGAAGGCACTCGCAGTGGTAAAAACTGGCTCAGCAAGCTTTGCAAATCAAGAAGTGCAGCAAGTATGGGAGGTACAGAGGGTGCAAGAACAGCCCTGTTCCTTTTGTATCCTTACACATTAAAAAAAAAAATAATTTCAACAGACCCGAGTTCCTTTCTCTGCTGTAACATGATTGCTTTTCTCAAGTTTTTTGTTACTCGAAATTTCTCATAATTATCCTGCTGTCACTACTCTTACACAATACCGACTAAAGAAAGTCTGCCAGAAGACTGTCTCTTACAGTCTCAAATCAGTTTTTAGTGTAAGTTAGGCAGCAGTAGTACTCAGAGAACAGTTACAACTAGTCTCAGTTCTTCCTCAGTCCCTCAAATGTCATGGTATTTTAAACATTTCCTTACCCTGAATTAAAAGAAACCAGTGGCTATTTGTACAGTAAGTTTACAATTTCTTGGGGGTGGGGGGTGGAGGGGTGGGGAGCAGCAGCAGGAAACAAAGCTTTCACCTGAGCTCTTGGATGTGGAATGGTTTCATTGCTGTACACAATTTCAAGTAGTTTTCCAAAAAAAGTAAGTTCCAAACATACTTTCTAAAGGAAGAATAACCCAGCCAGTTATTCTGTTTAACATTTCTATGCTCTTTTTCAAGATTGTGCTTGCCTTGCCTACAAGAAATACATATCGAAGCACCAACTATCCACTGCGTTATGCTCTGGAATATACTCCTACTGCACAGTCACTCAACATATCTTCCTGACTGTTGGGAGCAATAGAATACATTCTCTATTTCCCTGTGATTTGTTGCTTTATCCGATCAAAACAAAAGCTTCTGGAAGACATTTAAACAACCATACAATAATACCTGGCTTTCCCTTAATTCTTTCATATCACAAGTTCCCTTTTGTTGATCACTACAATCTCACACACTGGTAAATGGGGATGCAAGTACATGAAGGATGTGCCCCCCCACTTAAAAATAAATAAATCATTCTACTCCTGCTCCTACCAGATTGCAAATGCAGGTCTTCTGCATCTCTAGTCAGTACCCTACTCCTAATCCAGCACCTTCTATTCCCACCTAATGCTAACAAACATGGCCCAGTACAGTTTGTGTGGCACAAATACGGAATATTCCTTTCATGCAGTCCCTTTAGCTATGGGGTGGAAGATCTGCACATTCTGCAAGAATAGCAAGAGCTCAGTCAGATTCTGCACACTGATCTGCCACTTCGTTTCAACACACTGCATTTGTTTTCATGTCCCATGCCCCAGCATAACCACTTCCAAGTTACTTTTCATTTAGACATTTTCTTTTCTTTGCTACGTAAGTGTCTCGGGAGGAAAGTAGCTGTCCCACTTAGATGAAGCAAGGAAAAAAAAAGCCTGCACAAAACTGTTTGAACTAGCCTTTAGACTTAGCACCTGCTTCAACATTTTTTTTTTTAATTCCAAGTATTGCATGCATGTCCGGACGCTCCAAGTGCAATTAACTTACACAGCTTCTGACACAGAGGAGATTAACTTGGTATGTTTCAGCAGAGCTAAGAGGAAGAAAACTATCATATTTGTCAATAAACAGAAAACAAAAATTGTTTTACTTTCTTGGTCTCTGCATCTTCCACCCCCAACACTCTCAAGCAATATAGGGCAGAGACAGTTAATTTCAGCCATGTTGCATAAACATAGCAAGCCTACAGATTAACAGCATCAGCAGTTACAAAACAAGACAAACCACAAACATTAATATTAAACTAGAACAAAATTAGTTAGTTTATATATCTTAAGAAGCATATCTGATCCAGAGTTCAGACTCCAGCTGGAGAGCATTTGCATAGACTGACCAAGCCTCTAGGAACTCCGGAGGAAATAATACTGGCAATTGCCAAAACCACTCTCAGATGGCGCTGACTCTTCAGGGGCTTCCTGACAGCCCAGTAATGCAGGGGGGTCTGCTCCCCTCTCACAGCAGGCAGGGAGCACACACTGTCACTGTGCCTCAGCTGACCAGTAACACTCCAGGCAGCTACAGTTGTATGACTGTTCCCACAGTGGCAAGACATACACCAGACATTCACAGGAGGAGAAAGCAAAGACATTTCTCAAAAACAGCTGAAGTAGCCCATTATCTAACTTCTCGAGCTCGTGTCAAAGCATCTCTAAACAATGTGTTAAGTTTTTTGACCATGACTTTAAGTAGCCCATCATCCAGCTTCTAGACTATGGAACACATGTGTTTACTTTGCTTTTTACATTAAAAATTAACACTTCTGCACTAAGTGTGAAGCAAAGCTATAAAGTATGGTGAGAAGTGATTTCTGCCCCTTCACTGAGGGAGTCTGATCTTAATTCACAGATGGCAAAGCAAAGCAGACAGCCTGCAATATTAAAACTTATGGTTAAACACCAAAAAAAAAATCCATAGCTGCATAAAATATCTATGCCCCTGCAACACAGGTACAAAGCCCAGGCAACACTAGTCCTGCAGTGAAAGATCAAAATAATTCAGAAGCCACAGACTTTCGAGTCTGAAAAATACTAGCTCTTAATGGCAACCAGTATGGACATAATAAGCTAGTCAGAGGAAAAAACATTATTACAAACTACAGCAAAACCCAATAAAAAATATATTTAAAAAACCTGTAAAATTCCTTTATCCATCCTTGCTAGCTAGCTTTTGTGGTCCTTGCTTCAGTAAGTCAGCAGGGAAGTGAAGGGAAGTGTTTTTCGTATCTGAGAACACATTTGAGACAAGGACTGGAGCCTGCAGCAAGAGGGAAGACTGACAGGGAAGCAAGGAGGAAGGCACAGCCAAGTCATTCACAGCCCCAGTTTCAGCTTCGCTAATTATATATGGCATGCAAACAAAACCAAGCTAAGATTAGTAAAGAGCCAGACAGGACTAGTTTACAGACCACTTAAGACTATTCAGAAATTAATTTTACACATACCTATCACTGAAAATGGAAACTTGTTATTGACTGAATCTTATTGCCAGCCCAGCCTCACCTTGCTAGGTGCAACACGTGCATCTTCCATGAGACTGAGTACTACATGTGCCAACAGCACCGCTGCCTTTGATTCACTCCCCAGCCAAAGATTCACTACAAGGTCACAGCAAGAATAACTTTTCCCCCTCCTAAAAGTTAAGATGGTGTCCCAACATTTACTCTTACCTAAATCTGATACAACAGGCAACCTCACAACTTTTAGTATTCATATCAGCAATTCAAACAAATGTGAAAGTTACACAAAAATGTATAGTTTTGTCTCTTTAAACTTAAAGGACAGTAAAGAAACCATACAGAAATCAAGAAAAAAAATACAGGATTTTCCCCACAGGAGCATGCATCCTCATGTTTTTATCTTTACATTTGTGAAAAAGCTCAGTACAGCTCCTAGTCACTCGTTAAAGTTATACCACCCCTAAATACGTGTTGCAAGCATTTACTCACGCATTTCCATTCTAAAATTCAGCCAAAGCTGTAACAGCAGCAGACATCATCACTGTTAAAAGGATACATTCTGTCATGGCTGCAACGTTGAGCTTGCTAAGGTCAGGTGAGCCAGGGCAACACTTCTTGAACTCTTTCCGCAAGTCAAAAAAGGAGTAGAAGCATTCAGGCAGCAAGATATTCTGTAAAAGGACAAAGTAACTACTGTCATCTAGGGTGAGTTTAATCTACTTTATCTTTAGATACCACGCTTTCTAACAATTTTCTTATCATGGGTAGGAAGATCAAGCAGCCATTGCTACAGGGAAACTCACGTAGCTCTTCTTAGCCATATAAGTATGTTTATGAACTTTTTTGCTTTCCACATGGTTTGAAGAGAAGTGTGCTTTTTCACTGCCAGAGAAACATCTGCTATTGTTACTGGTGCCTCAAATCCAATATATATGTGGGAGATCAAATGCCTGCTATTGTAACATTTATCATACTTGATTCCAATTTTGACTGTAAAGAGCCAGAGGGCACTCAGTTCAGTTTATAGAACCAAGTAAATTTTGCAAGACTAGCAGAAGATTGTTTTGGTTTACAGACAAGTATGAGTTTTCAGAGAATAGTCACGCTTCACACATTTATTCCCTTAAAAAAACCAAACCACCAAACAAGAAAACATCCAACTGTGAGCAGATGAGTGCTTGATATGCTGCAGAGGTTGTCAATCTATGCATAGGTAACTGCTTTAATTGCAGTGTATGAAGCCAGAAGCAAGCTACATAGCCCACTGGAAGTCAATAAAACCCTTTTTACCCCACCACTACATTTACCACATACTTTTAATTTTTGGGGGAGGTGGGAAGGAGAAGTTGTTTAAATCAACACAACCCCCTACTCCTTCAGTTAGCTCTTCACCCCAGACCTTCCCCCACAGACACAGTATTTCATATTCCACTTGGCTGTCTGTTGCGTGCAATGCCTCTCTAGACCAAAAGTAAGGGCTTACTGTGATTTAAAAACTGGTTAGCATCTTGGCATTGTAACAGAATGACAGGATATGTGAAAGCACATTTAGGGAGCCCAAAGAAAGAAGTGTAGACTCCAAAACAAGTTCTGCTTTAAGAACATTAGAACTTACCTTAGCATATGGACAGGTGCATTAGGTAAACTATACTCTTTAAAGAAAAACTTATGAAAATGCAGGTGTGCTTGCCAAGATTTCCTGTTCCAGTTTTAGCATGGCTATTTTATTTCCTCTATGAGAGATCAAGTTATGTACTTCACTGACATTCAGTTGGAACAGTTGATGCCAATTCATTCTTTGAATATCGTGAGCTGCTAGATTGGTTCAGACTGGGCATCTTAAAAGAAAGAAATATATTCTCAAACACCTAGCGATTTCTGCCTGTCTGGGTTTTAGTGATCCCTCACCGCAATCTCAGGATTAGGGTTTTGACCAAAAAACTACTACAGGTCTCATAAGCATCTACTTTACTTAATTTATAGACAGCACAGAACAGATCTTAAATGAATAATTCTTAACAAAACAGCAATAAATGATTTTTATGAATATTTGATTGCTATCAGTGACCCTGTGATGATCTAGAGAAAGGATGCTTGTACCCAACACCAAACAAACACAAAATAACCGTGGTTGTCCCTTCTTTTATCCACATAATTAACTGCATATAAAGTTTAACTGTATAAAACACATACCCATTACAAGCGAGAAGAAAGTCTGTTAAAAACCTGTTTCCACATTTTCCTCACATCATTTCCTATGACAAATTACATATGTAACGACTGTCCCTTCACTACGGGTCATGCTCATTCTTTCCCTTCTAAATTTTCAAAAGGTATAAATACTTAGAGCACCAACAAGTATTAAAACCAAACTCATCCAATGTAAGTGTTGTAACAGCACAGACTTGCAGCAGTGCCCCTTCAAAGATGAAGCAGCAAGTTGACGGGCACAGAAGTCAGTTGCAGTGATAGAAGCAGAACAGCTCAGAGCAACGCATGTTCATAGCAAATCACAAAACAAGATGTTATTAATATTGAAGCGGTTACTTCAGGACTAGAGACTCAATATTTTCCTGCAACCCTATCACTAATGAAAAGTAGGCAGGACCTCATAACACTGTTAGCGATTTGGCAACTCTGAAGTTATAGAAAACTCTAAACTATGGGACTAGTCATCACTCATAGCATGCCTCAAACTACTCTTTGGCTCCTTACAAATACGTGCACCACCCTCGGAGCATCAACTGACTACACAGAGATTGAAAGTTGCTGAAGCAAATGGTAAATGTAAAAGTTCCAAAAGACAGTTTATGATTAAGGTGGTTAAGTATTTGGCAACACTTCCAAATTCCCGCTTGTTAACCCATTGTTAACTTCCATAGGAGTAATCTGTCAATGCATTGCTCCTTTCTCAAGCACTTAAGAAAATCTTACTCCTGATTTAACTAATAAGGCATCTCAGGGCTACATAAGCATGAGGCATTGCCTACGCCTTCCACATAGACAGGCTTTTTAGTCTGGTAAGCATATTAACATATGATTGAAGTTTGTACTATGGTTGTGGGGAGGCACCCCCATACTAAAGAGAAGTTGATCAGTTTTGCACAAAGTCATACAAAGCACACCAAGAGTCAGACTTAAGGTACAGCTACATACCTTTTTGGAAGCTTCAGGGTGCAGAACCTGCCTAATGTGCAACTGTCCATCAGTACAGAAACAGAAGGAAGTACCTACACCAATGTTCAGCTCATTGCTCACAGACTGATTAAACTGAAAGCAGAAACAACAAAAGACACATGTATGAGAGATTGGAGTAGCTGTGCTAGGTAGTATCATCAGTTAGTAACATGTTACTCCTGGGGAGCGAGAACATGGAGCTGGAATTCCTTTTTGTATGAGGCTAGTCACTTCTGTAGATTTGTTTCTTACTAGCTAAGCACATGATAACTTCCACGATAATTATCTTCACAAGGAAATTGCCCCTTCCCCACCCTCCCCCCGGCTTTCTAATGAAATATGGCCACACAAGTAGTCCACATCACAGAGGAGAGAAAAAAAATACCCTTTTCCAGGAGCATTTGCAAGAGCACTGCAAGAAGCCGTAAAGCTGGTTGCAGAGAGCCAAGGGAGTGCCAGGGCAGAAGAGCCTTTCAGACAGGACACCCAAGCATGCTGGAAAGGAGACAGGCTTTCAGCCCTACCCTCAGTGAGAATCACACACACCTCCCTGTTTACCTAGAGGCTTCTTTACTGTCTCCTTCCCAGGATTAACGAGCCACCACAAGCCTTACCAGGGCCTGCCACTACCCAGCCTTTTTGGGGGCACCCAACCTTAACCTCGTCCAACACTAATGGGGGCTCAACCTCAGCTGAGGTTCAGGGTCCAGCACAGAAGGAGACCAGGGTAGAGGGGTGCCTGATCCTGATCTTCCTCTCTTGGGGTTCAGTCCCTCCCAAGGCGAGTAAGCAAAAGACAAGGGAGCAAACCCCACCACGGATCAGGTTGCCTGGCCCACGGACGTCTGTGCTGCTCCTGTACCAGGCTCCACAGACCCCGTGGTGGCGGCGGAGGGGATACATGGATGATAACACTGCCTCCACCCCACTGAGGAGCCCCCATGAGAGACCAGCAGCCGGTTATGGGGAGTCACCTGTCTCAACGCCTGCTCCAGCGGTGCGGCCAGGGCCAGGCTCTCCACATCCACCTGGGCGATCTCCTGGCACTCAGCCGTCAGCTCCAGGTGGTCAGGCCGGACCAGCACATCGTGCAGGTGCCCCAGCTCCAGAGAAATCAGAGGAGGGACGAGTCAGCTAGCAGGGCAGGAGGCGCCCACCTACAGCACCGACCCCTGCCCTCCACCCGAGCCTGCTCCAGCCCGGGGCTCCCACAGCCGGCCCGGCGCTGGGGCCGCCCTGCCCGGACCCAGCACGGCAGGGGCCGAGGGAGGCTGCAGGCCGGGGTGCTCCCCCTCGGGGGAAAATACCTCCTTACTCCTCAGGTCGACCACTTTCCACAGGAGCTGGAGCAGCTCTCGCTCATCCGAGCCCAGCCTTGCCCCGTTGGTGCCCGCCGTGGTCACGAAGAGGATCACCAGGTAGTCGGGAGACGCCGTCATGGTGCCACCGGGTCAGTGGAAAGCAGCAAAAAAAAGGGGGAAGGGGGTGAAGGGGGGGGGGGAAGGAAGAGAAAAGGCCAGAAACTTTCCCTGCCCGAGGTACTTCCGAGCGAGACCCGAGCGGCTGAGCCCCCAGCTGCAGCCGCACCCCCGAGGACCTGGCGCGGGGGACGCGCACGGCTGGCTGCCCCCCTTCCCTTCCCACCCCCTCTCCTTCCCGGGGCGGGCGGCGGCCGCTCCCACGCCGGCTGCACCCCTGGGAAGCGCGCAATGGCTGCGGGCTTTTCTGCGCGGGGCCGCGGCCCTACCTGCCCCCCCCGCCCCACGTGGTGCAGGTAGCACACACCTGGCGCCGCCCGCCCATTGGCCCCGCCGAGCGGGGACGTGGCAAGCGCGGCGGGGGCGGCCGGCGGGGCGGGGGGCCGGGATTGCGGGCGGGGCGGCGGCGGGTGAGCCGACCGGGGCCGCCACGGGCTCCTCCGGAAGCCCCGACGTGCACCGACGGCGGCGCGGACCTGCCGGGCCGCGGTCGCCGCCGTCGGGGTTGTGCTGCTCCGGGAAGCTGCGTGTCCCTACCGAGGGGGCGGCGGGCCCGGGCGGGGCCGCCCGCTCCTGCCGGGGCACGTCGCGGGCGGGGAGGGCAGGGCGGCCCGGCGGCCGGCTGGACGGGACGGGACGGGAGGGCAGGCGGCCGCAGCGCCCGCAGCCGCCCCGGCGGGTCTCCGCCCTCGGCGCGGCGTGAGCGCGGCCGTCGGGGGCCGGGCCGTGCGGGGCCCGGGGGCGGCGGCGCGGGGCGCGGGCCGGGAGCCGCCGGCAGCAGCGCCGGCGGGGGCGGCCGGGCGGGCTGGGGCCGGGGACCCTCTCCCTCCGCCACGCTCCCGGCACCGCGGCTGCCCGCCCTCTGGCACGGCCGGTCCGGCCGGGCTGCCGCAGCCCTACCCCGGGCAGCCGCCGGGATTCTGCTCCTTGTGACAGCAGCCGCTCTTCATCTTCAGGCCATCGTTGCTTGCACATGTATCTTCTGCGCTCGTGTTGCTCAAAACTTGGTTTTTGTCATAAAAATAACTGAAAAGGTCACTGAGTGTAGGGTAAACGTAACACCAACTTTCCCCCAGGAAATCCTGTGGTACCTGTAGTTCTTTGTTTCCAACTTTAGTGTGGCGCTGCTTCTCTGAATTTTCGCCGAGGTGATGGTCTACAACATGCTTTTCTTCACTGCCGTTCCTTGTGCTGGTGCAGGTTTGCAGCTTGCAGTGCCTTTTATTTGCACATCGGTGTCTTGGTTTGGCAGACGGGAGAGGATGTGTTTCACCGCTGGGGATCCTGTCGGCAATCTGACTAGTCCTTAGCACCCAGCACCCTTGTCCAGCCCTGCCGCGGCTTGGTGCAGCGTGGTTGTCCTTGCAGGGACTGCCACCGCATTTCTGCGTGATACTTGATGTCCTTCGATAGACAGCCTTTGCACGATGTGAGAGGGCTGGAGTGATTTTCACCCTTTCTGCTATAAAATTTTGAAAATGACATTCACTGATAGCAGATGCTGCAATTTGTGGGGTAAAGATGGCAAATTAATTCCTCCTGTTTTTAAAAGCAGTGGCTGAAATTGGCCATGTAAATCTGGCATCCAGAACCACCTGAGCTAATCGTGCCCCTTTTGTCAGAGGGTTAGGGTGCCTGGGTTTCTTTGTACATTTGCCTTCAAACTTTCTGATGCATTGAGTAAAACACATGAAGCAGAGCACTGGGGTGTGTGTCCCTAGTGGTGGCCGCAGCTGATCGGTGCTGGGCATCTGAGGAGCAGGGCTGGTCCTCACACAGCGAGTTTGCTTCGTGACCTTTGCCTAGCCTCAAGAGGAGGGATTTCATGGTATAGAGAATTTGCACGGTTTTCCTTTCAGGTCTTAGTTTAGTGCAACATCTTAAAAAAAAACAAAAAAAAACCCCAAAAAAACTTTAATAAAAAAGCCGAGAAGTACATTTCTGAAATGACTTTGCATTGGGGCACTGCAGATGGATAGTGCGTGCTTGCTTGGTGGGTCATCTTTCAGTGAGATTTAATCATTCTAGATGGTTTCTCTCCCAATGCCTGCTTGGCTTTTGAGAGGGAGCCCTTGCCTTTGTGAGGACGATTTTTGGATGGGTACCTGTTCCTTTACTTGTGATTTATTGTGTACTGGCTTATGTGTTTCTTTTTTTTCTTTCCTTTTGTGCCTTATTGGCTCATCCTATCTTGTCTCTCTCCATCTAGGAGCATCAGACTCGCCAGTTTATTGCTACGGAAGGCTGCCATTATGTATAGTAACCCCTTTCATAGGTTAAGCTGTACCCCAAAAATATTTTTAATTCCCATTATGTCTTTTGGGTTCTTGATTAATCCATGTTTATTTAATTATTTATTTATTTTGGAAGCCGCTTGCCACTAATTGCTACTGTAGTGCCATTACCTTTTTTTTTTCTCTTTCTTGGGCAATACATTCCCTAAAACGCCTGTTTTCCAGTCACCGTTCCCATTCCACCCTCTTTCTTTCATGCCTGTAGTATCTGGTCTGACAACATGCACCAGTTGTTCAGGTTCCTGTGTTGTGTTGCCCAGGTTTCCTGGTGTTTGCGTACTCCCATTCCGGTTGCTTCTCCCTGGCCGTTTGTTATCCCAGGGCATAGTTAAGCATAGTCTTTGCATGAAATCTCACCTTCTGGATGACATCAGTGTTGTTACCTGCAGGAATGTACTAACTAGGGCGCTTTGTTGCATGATGACCTCTCAAGGCTCCTCCCAGCACCTTGTTGCCGTATTTCTCTCCGCTGGTATTCCTTGTTTCCTGCCTGCTGTCCATCTGCCTAATTTCCAGCCCCATTGCTAACTTTAGTGTAACTGTTTCTCAGTCCTTTTTGTATTAGTTCTGGTTTCCCACCACACATCCTTTTGTGCCACTTTCAGGACATTTCTGAAACTACTCGCACCTTCCTTTATGCTAAGAAGCTGGTCTTACCATCACCCACCCCCCAACCATGGCAAGAGACCTGCGTGCCCTCTTACCTCCTCCATGTTCCTGAAGCTTCCTCCTCTCACCCACTGACCCATTCTTTCCAGTTTATTTTGAACAAACCTGTGACTTTGCATATCTCATTGTCTCCAGGTTTTCCCTGCGAGTTCTGTGTCTCCCACCCTGCTTTATTTCTCCATAGGAGTGTCTTCAATTCACCCCAATACCACCTGCAACTTTGTTATCCTTTACTGCACAGACCTTTGGTTCATGCCAGGTCTCCCACCTGTATCACTCTTCCCCATCAGTGCTCATGTTTTCTTTCAGAATATCAACTTTTTACAAATGGAATGGGAGAATTAGCAGAGCTGTATCATTTTGTTGCAATGCGTTAATGGTTACCACCAACTGTTTTTTTTTTTAATCTCCCTAAGATAATTGCTGCTGCTAACCAAATTCTGTGTTCTCCACTTTCATCAGCCAATAAATAACTCTTCATTGATAGCCAAATCATTCCCTGAAATCATGTAACTGGGTGTGACATTCAAACATGGCCGCTTTACCTTGCAGCAGAGAAATGCTAATGACTTGTAAGCCCAGCCATGGGCTGAAATCAGTGACGTTGGATTTAGAGCCATCTGAATTAAATCCTGCAAAGTCAATTCTTCTCACATCCAAAGCCATAGCTGTTACCAGCAGCGAGGAAATCACTGCAGATAAAAACGCAGGGCTGGAATTCCCCTGCCAGTTACTGAAACTACTCCTAGCTGACCTGGTTGCAATACTGTTCCAGGCTGTTCCAGGAGAGAAGCCGTCTGACTGGGACTGCGATGCTCTGGCACAATTGTAGGCGTGATGATGCCCATGTTTGGAGTAGATATGCAATACTACTTTTGCACAGAAGTCTCTGAAGAGACCATACACAACCAAAATAATCCATGGCAAGTGTCACTAGCAGCTAGTAAGGCGTTGTGCTACTTTAGCAAAATAGATGTAAAGTTCTTTGGTTTTCTACATTAAGAAAAAAAATAACTCCAGGAGTTTAGATCTATTTATCCATCAGGTTGAGAGAGCACTCCAGTTTGGGGCAAAAATGAGAGCAGGTAAATCTGCCAGCATGGCCAGGGAGGTCCCTTGATTTTCAAATTCTGAAATGTTTCTGTGAAGGGATTTGCAGTATTTAACTACATCTGTTGAAATGAGGTGGCAGTACTAGATTCGGAAGCAATTCCAGTCAATGCGTCTCCTTGCACTGCCACAAAACACTTCTTCAGGTGTGCCAATAAAACTGGTTATGGAACTGTGTGCTGTGGTCCAGCTCCCCAGCATGTGGTGCGGGGATGGGAACTTCCTGAACTAGTTTTACTGCTGAAAATGTATATATTGAACCACAGCCTTGTTTAAACCGATGCAATGTTTTCACCTAAAGTCCAGCCTAGGGGACTGCCACTGCTGGTGCAAGTGAAACTCTGGAGCACTGAGAAAGCAGCAAGTTTAGCTACTGAAACAAAAAAGGGACTTGCCAATTCCTGGTGTGCACATAAACCGGCTTATTTAATTAAGAAGCTGTTCCAGAAACAAGACGCAGATAATATGGTATAATTATCACCGTTAAGGAAGGTGCAGGTACGTGGCTGAGGCTCCAGTTGGCAGTTCAGAGATGCTACACATCCTTTTCTAGGCTTCCTACAAAGGTAACGTGGCACAGTTTTGCTGTTACAGACGTAGAGCTTGTACACAAAACTTGTGTAACCACACACCGCTTGCGTAAGATCAACTCCACATCACTCTCCTGGCCACGGGCTGATTTTGGCTTCACGGTGTCTTCAATGCATGTACAACTTCAGTGGCTGTTGCAGAAGGGCAGTGGGTGCCAGGCAAGAACATCAGGAGCCGTGGGGCGGTCGCATGGAATTGTTCTACGTGTACTTGAGAGTTTCTTACGCCTGAAAAGGGTTAGTTTTAAATAGGGAAAGGCTGCAAAAGGAATTTCTCAAGCAGGACTTAATTTAGTCAGCGTTGAGCCGAAGCCAAACCTTGTGAAACCGAGCAGCAGCAAGGCTTGGGGCAGGCCTCAGCGGCGCCCGGCCACGCTCACGGCGCACACAGAGCCCCGCTGGGCAGCAGGGTTACCCCCCACCCCGCGCACCGGCTCAGCCCGCAGGCAACGAGCGCGGCGGCAGCGGCCCTGCTCCCGCCGGGGGGGCAGCCACCGCCGAGGGACAGCCCCCCAGCCCGCCCGCGCCTTTGCTCCGGCCCCAGCACAGTCCCCCGGGCCGGGGAGCAGCGGGGGCGGACGCCCCGGAGCCCCGCACCGCCGCCGCCGACCCCGCGGGTCCCCCGTGGGCAGGGCAACGGTGGAGCGCCCGCCCCTCTCCCTCAGACCCCTCCCCCGCTCCCGCCCCGCCCCTCTCCCTCAGACCCCTCCCCCGCTCCCGCCCCGCCCCTCTCCCTCAGACCCCTCCCCCGCTCCCGCCCCGCCCCTCTCCCTCAGACCCCTCCCCCGCTCCCGCCCCGCCCCTCTCCCTCAGGCCCCTCTCCCTCTCCCGCTCCCGCCCCGCCCCGCAGCCCCCGCCCGCCCGCCCGCCCGCTCTCGCTCCGCCTCGCCCTGCCCTGCCCCGCTCCCGCGCCCCTCCCCCGCCAGCCCCTGCGCGCTGCGGCGGCCCGGAAGCGCTCGCGCGGCCGCCCGGAAGCCCTTCCCCCTCGGCCGAGCCAAGATGGCGGTAGACACCGCAACCGAGCTGCTGTTTTTAGACACGTTCAAGCACCAGAGCGCGGAGGTAACGCGGAGGGGGGCGTTAGGGTCGCTGCTCCCCTTCTTCCTCCCCCTATTCCCCGGCTCTACTGGCGCTCTCCTGCTCTCGCTGGGGCCTCGCCGGGCCGCCGCGGCTGCGGGGCTGTGGTAGGCCCCGGCGGTGGCCGTCGCCTCGGCGGGTGGCCGGGCAGGAGGGAGTAGCCCCTGGCCAGGGGCTGGCTGTGGGGCGATCCCCACCCCCTCCTCGCCTTGCCCCCGCAGCCTTGTCCGGGCCGCGGTGCCGGCCCCCGCGGCGCGCCTAGCCCTGCGCTGTGCTGGCAGCCCGGGGTGCCGGGGGCTGAGGGAGCGTGGGGCGGCGGGCAGGCAGCGCAGAGCTGCAGGTAATGGGGAGGAGAGGCTAGCGGGGAGCGAAGAGGGGGAAAGTGGTTCGAGTAGCCCAGTAAGGAAGTCAGGGAAAGAGCCGTGCCAGCCACTTGTGAGATCCTCAGTGCTTTTCTATAGCTAACGAGGAGGGAAAGTATTCGTGTGTATGTGAGATAGTCCCTTAGATTTATGATCTTAGTTCCTTAGATTTATACATTGTGAACAAAATATTTCAAGCTTGCTTTAGCAGTGGGAGATGGTGCAGGTATTCCACTTGGAGGCTGCTGGGATCTTGTCCGTCCTTGAAGCTGCTTGTGTTGCAGCAGGCTTGCCCAGAGCTCAGCCCATTGTGCTGTTCGGGGGGGAAGAAGGGGACTGTCGGGGGGAAAACAAAAAGTCTACTGTAACATGAGAAAGATGTTGCAGAATCATAGAATATCTCAGCCTTGTTCACGGACAGGTATAAGGGAAAAAAAGGAAGTATTTTGAGCTGATGCTGTGATTCAAAATAAATGGGAAGTTATTCTGGAGTTGTTTCTAGCTGCCAGGATCAGTGAGACCCAAGTATATTTTTAATTCTACTATTTAAGACAGTATTGGACAGGAAACACTAGCTGCTACTGTTCTACTCCAGGGCAGTATGTTCTCTTATTGAATGTTTTTTAATTGTGTATAACGTTTTTGGCACTTTCATTCTTGCCCAAGACATTTCCCAAACCTGAACCTTATTGAGATTTTATTACAGGAAAAAAAAATCAAATTGGCCTACAAGAAAGCTAGAGAAGGACTTTGGTAAAGGCATGTAGTGATAGGACAATGGATAAAGGCTTTAAACTGAAAGAGGGTAGATTTAGATTAGATATTAGGAAGAAGTTCTTTACTGTGAGGGCAGTGAGCCCCTGGCAGGGGTTGCCCAGAGCAGCTGTGGATGCCCCATCCCTGGAAGTGCTCCAGGCCAGGCTGGATGGGGCTTTGAGCAGCCTGGTCTGGTGGAAGGTGTCCCTGCCCGTGGTAGGGGTGCTGGGAGCTAGGTGATCTTTAAGGTCCCTTGCAACCCAAACTGTTCTATGAAAAAAACGCCAGCCCAACAGTTTTGTCTTAACTGTTTAACGGTGTTCAGCATTTTACAGAATTGAATTTTTTCATTATTAGAATTGCAATATTAATTTGGTTAATAAAGAATGTTGTTTGCATTTTACATTCTTAGACTTTCTTTATTCTTTGTGTTGTAGCAAAGTACCAATATAGATGTAGTTCGTTTTCCATGTGTGGTTTACATAAATGAAGTACGTGTCATTCCTCCTGGAGTGAGAGCTCACACAAGTTTGCCTGACAGTAGGGCTTATGGGTAAGTGAAAGATACTAGCTATCTGATTTAGGAACACCTTCCTATTATTTTTTTCTTGAACTTTAATATCTCAATTCAACCTCCTATATAAAAAGGTAAAATGCATTTATGTGTTTGCTGAATTTGTAATTATTTTTGGGAATTACTTAAACAGTATAATTTAAAGCATTTTTTCCCTTGTTAGACCTACTAACTTTGATAAAGAGCTTGACTAATTTAATTTCTACTTTTGTTCTGTTTCCAGAGAGACGTCCCCACATACATTTCAACTGGACTTGTTTTTTAACAATGTTAGCAAGCCAAGTGCCCCTGTTTTTGATAGGCTGGGGAGGTAAGTACTCTGCAGATTAGTCTGTGACTTCATTATCTACCTTTTCTTCCTGAGAATTTTTTAGTGCAGAAAATGCACAATAGAAAAATCTGTATCTCCCGTGATTTTCGTGTTTGGTCTGGGGTTTGCTAGTCTGTGTTCTTGCCCTTTTCCTCCAATCTGTATGGGAGGGCAGAAGTTCATGCTTGAGGCGGAAAAGAGTCTATTATTTTTAAACTTACAGAGCCCGTATATATTAGTGAAACTTATTTTGTTGAAATAAGTAGTTTGCACTCTTGTCTTTAAGGGCATGTATTTGTTCAGTGTTTTATTATTGGCTTATGTGTTTAGTACTGCTGTGTTTCATTTCTGTAAACACGCTTTATATTAGTGGAAAACCAACTTTGTGTATTTTATTTAACAGCCTTGAATATGATGAAAACACTTCAATTATATTCAGACCCAATGCAAAGGTAATGCAGTGTGATTTAAACTTCTGTTTCTACATGCTTGTCATTTAGGTATAGATTTGGTTGCCTGTGGTGCGTTGGCACTGTGTAAAGCATCTGTTGTTTAAAATCTTAGTCTAAAACCTACCTGTACTGTTCAGATATTCGTTACTTTAGAGTCTGCATCTATAAGTAGAAGATTTGATTGCTGGACAAGTCCTATGGAGATTACCCACAAAACTATCCACTACTTGTGAGCAAAGATGAATTGGAATGTTGTGGCTGCAGGCCACAGCTAAGCACATAATTTTCAGTTCTGTTTGGGTTTATTTCATTCAGATCAGTGTTTGTATGACCCATGATAACGTGGGTTTTTTTTCATTAATAGGTGATTAGGCAATATATTGCAAGGAATTGAATACTTTTAGAGAAAGAGTATTTGTTTGTTGTAATGATTGATTTATTTGAAGTTTTTCCAGTTTTCAAAACTTGGGGCAGAGAGGTATTTTAATGTTTGGTCCTCTCTTGCTTTTATGCAGATACTGATACAGTGATATTCAAATAAATATTCTGAAGTTGTCTTGTGTTGTTTTTAAGTGCTTCTTTTTTTTATTTTTTTTTTTTAAACAACAGGTCAACACGGATGGATTGGTTCTAAGAGGGTGGTATAACTGTCTGACTTTAGCAATTTATGGCTCAGTTGACAGGGTAATAAGTCATGAGAGAGAGTCACCTCCACCACCCCCACCTCCGCCACCACCTCCCCAGCAACAGCCTGGTTTGAAAAGAAACCCGAAACATGGTAAGCCTTATTGAGAAGACAGATTTTTATTTTTTTTTTTTGAATTAACATTATAGTATCCCATCTGAAAAAAAACTCAATTCTTTAACATTTTAGAATTCAGCGGCTTTATTTTTCTGGCTTTATGTCTTTGTTCTTTAGTTTTGTGTTTTCTTTTAGATTTGTATTGAATGTTTTAAGTAGATTCTTATTTTTTTTGAGAGTGGCTTACCTGATCAATTGTTAATTACTTAGAATGGTCAGAATGCAGGTTAATTTGTGTGAACTCATTAAAATTTAGATTATTGAAATCTTAAAAAAAAGTGATTAGAATAGTATTAAAATCATAACAAGAAAACTTCACAGTCATAATTAACTTTCCTTTTGTGACTTATGTGTAAAATACATCACAGAAGAGTGTTTGCTTTGCATCGGTGTTAGAATGGCCATGAATAGGATCCGTGAATAGGTTTCTGTTTCAATTTTGGGTTTAGTTTTAAAACTAGAACTGTCCTGTTCAAGATACTTTAAAAAAAAATTTTACATTTTAATCAACTGTTTTTTACAACACAGAGTATTTGAATTTTGCACCCCAACAGCGGTAACTCAGATATTATTGATAGAGTTACAGTATTGCTAATGTCAAAGCCAAAAATGGCAATTACCCATGGCAATTTTAAGCCAGTATTATATTAAAAGACCATCAGTGTTAATAAGCTTGCTTAGTGATGTAGTTCTTGTTTCTATCAAAAGTGACTTCATAAAACTGCCTCGCATGCTGCAGATGCAGAATACAGATTAAATAACAGCTGGGAAATTAAGGTGTTCCTAGTCAAAAGTAGTACTGAAAAACTAAGATTTCCTGCTTCTATTCCTGTGATTCCATTAAATGCAAGTTTTTATTTTCACAATAAATATAGTTGATGGAGAGAAGGAAGACCAGTTCAATGGCAGCCCTCCGAGACCACAACCTAGGGGACCAAGGACACCTCCAGGCCCTCCTCCTCCTGATGACGATGAGGATGAACCAATGCCAGTGTCAGGTAGGATGAAGAAAGGCTGTGTTTTATCTGCTGCACATCACTGCTTAGTGGAGGCAGAATTCTGCGTTTGTGCTCGATATGATGTTTCCTGTCTACTGTTACTCCTGCTGCACAGATGGGAAAGGGATTTGAAAGAAAAATTGTTGGCTATAAGTTGTATAAATTTAAAAGTTAGACTTGAGAATATCAGCAGTTGACTAATACACTGCTTGAACATGCTGCTCATATTTTGTTGACTCTGGTATTCATTGTCCTTCTCAATCCCTCTGAAGCATCTGCCAAGTTCTCTCTTCTCTGTATAGGTTAAAAGTGCCAAGAACTCTCTGTATTTCTTTATATAGTCTTAATGAACTAAGTGATTGTTGCTTGTGTTCAGTCTAATCACGTGAAGATTTTCCTCAAGATGCGCTTTTTATTTCCACTATGCTCAATGCAAAATTCTAAAACATACATGTTGCTGTAAAAGACAGCAAAAAATGTTTCTATAAATACATTAGCAACAAAAGGAGGGCTAAGGAGAATCTCCACCCTTTATTGAATGTAGGGGGAAACATTGTGACAAAGGATGAGGAAAAGGCCAAGGTACTTAATGCCAACTTTGCCTCAGTCTTTAATAGTAAGACCAGTTGTTCGCTGGGTACCGAGCCCCCCTGAGCTGGAAGACAGGGATGGGGAGCAGAATGAAGCCCCCGCAGTTCGATGAGAAATGGTCAGCGACCTGCTGCTCCACTTAGACACACAGAAGTCTATGGGGCCAGGTGGGTCCACTCAGGGTACTGAGGGAGCTGGCGGAAGTACTCAGCCAGCCACTTTCCATCATTTATCAGCAGTCCTGGCTAAGTGGGGAGGTCCCAGCTGACTGGAGGTTAGCAAGTGTGATACCCATCCACAAGAAGGGCCAGAAAGAGGATCTGGGGAACTACAGGGCTGTCAGACTAAGTTCAGTACCGGGGAAGGTTTATCAATCATCCTGAGCACCGTCACATGGCATGTACAGGACAACCAGGTCATCTGGCCCAGCCAGCATGGGGTTATGAAAGGCAGGTCCTGCCTGATTAACCTGAACTCCTTCTATGACAATGTGTCCTACTTGGTGGATGAGAGAGAGGCTGTGGTGGATGTTTAACTAGACTTCAGTAAAGCATTTGACAGAGTTTCCCACAGCATTCTCCTGGAGGAACTAGCTGCTTGTGGCTTGGAGAGGTTTACTCTACACTGGATAAAAAACTGGCTGGATGACTGGGTCCAAAGAGTGCTGGTGAATGGAGTTACATCCAGCTGGTGGCTGGTCACAAGTGCGGTCCCCCAAGGCTCAGTACTGGGTGCAGTCCTGTTTAATATCTTTACTGACAATCTGGACGAGGGGATCGAGGGCACCCTCAGTGAGCTGGCAGGTGACACCAAGCTTAGAGGGAGTGTTGCTCTGCTGTTGGGCAGGAGGCTCTGCAGAGGGATCTGGGCAGGCTGGACCGATGGGCCGAGCCCAGTTGTAGGAGGTTCAACCAGGCTCAGTGCCGGGCCCTGCCCTTGGGTCACAGCAGCCCCAGGCAGCGCTGCAGGCTGGGGCAGAGCGGCTGGGAAGCTGCCTGGGGGAGAAGGGCCTGGGGGAGCTGGCTGACGGCCGGCTGGGCATGAGCCAGCAGTGTGCCCGGGGGGGCAAGGGGGCCCACAGCATCCTGGCCTGTATCAGAAACTGTGTGGCCAGCAGGACCAGGGCAGTGATCGTCCCCCTGCACTGGGCACTGGTGAGGCCGCCCCTCGAATCCGGGGTTCAGGTTTGGGCCCGTCACTGCAAGAGGGACGTTGAGGTGCTGGAGCGTGTCCAGAGAAGGGCAACGGAGCCGGTGAAGGGTCTGGAGCACAGGTCTTGTGAGGAGCGGCTGAGGGAGCTGGGGGTGTTTAGTCTGGAGAGGAGGAGGCTCAGGGGAGACCTTATCGCTCTCTACAGCTGCCTGAGAGGAGGCTGTAGGCAGGTGGGGGTTGGTCTCTTCTCCCAGATAACAAGTGACAGTACAAGAGGAAATGGCCTCAAGTTACACCAGAGGAGGTTTAGATTGGATATTAGGAGAAATTTCTTCACAGAAGTGGTGGTTAATCATTGGAACAGTGTGCTGCAGTCACCATCCCAGGAGGTGTTTAAAAGATGTGTAGACACAGTGCTTAGGAACATGCTTTAGTGGTAGACTTGGCAGTGATGGTTGGACTTCATCTTAAAGGTCTTTTCCAACCTAAATGATTCTATGATTCTGTATTATTGATTATTTGTTTTCAGAGACGTAGTCTTACTTCTTAAACTTTGTCTGTATTTTTAGTGGTTGGGGAAAAAGAAGATGATGTTGACCATAGGGAGGATTACTTTGAGCCCATTTCTCCTGATCGAACATCCATTCATCAAGAAAGCCAATATTCTGATGATGGAGAAGTGGAGGAAGATCAACCAGAAGAAGGAGAAGATGAAGATGATGTGGATGTTGAGGAGGAGGAGGAGGATGATGATGATGATGATGATGATGAGCATACAGTAGAGAGCATTGCTGATGAGGAAGAGGAAGAGGAGGAGGAAGATGAAGATGATGAAGAGGGTGAAGAGGAGGAAGAAGGTGAAGGTAAGTGAAGTTGTAAAAAGTTAACAAAAAAAAATCAGGTTTATGAAATGTTGATGGCAGTATGATTGTGCTGACAAGGTGTGAAGAGAACTGGGTCTTTTTCCCTTGGTCATTGCACCATTGCCCGCTTATTTATGGTTCTGACATCTCTCAGCGACAGTATTTTGCTGTGGAATATTTATATATATATAAAATATAATAATAGAGGAATATAGATACAGCTTTTATAGGTGAGAATGAACATTCAGTCTTGTTGCCTATTCTGTTTAAAAATGTCGGGAAGTGGCGAAAGAAATTTCTTAACTTAAAAATCAAGTAAGGTTGGTTAAGTAATAAAAGTCAGTAGACATCTTCTTGTATTACTTAAAGTTCCCACCCATGCCTATGCAAAGGGTCAGACTAGAAGTTTTATTACTTTTTGTTTTTTTTTTTTTGAGAAGGTTCTCTGCAGTTATTAACTAGTTTATTCATGACCAATTTTGTTTCATAACTGAATCTTTATCTTTTTAGGAGATGACGGATATGAGCAGATTTCAAGTGATGAAGATGGAATTGCTGATCTGGAACGTGAAACATTTAAGTATCCAAGCTTTGATATTGAATATACTCCTGAGGATCTGGCATCTGTGCCTCCTGTGACGTACGAACCTTTTGAAAGGGAGCTTGGACCTCTTCTATACTTCAGCTGCCCTTACAAGACTGTATTTGAAAACGAAGTTGGTAAAATAAAGGACCAAGATCCAGAAAAAGAGAATTCAGGGGCAGTGGAAGCCTCAGTTAAATTAACTGAACTGTTGGAATTATATCAAGAGGAAAGGGGTGCAAAGTGGGTCACTGCATTAGAAGAAGTTCCAAGTTTAATAGTAAAAGGATTGAGCTACCTGCAGGTGAAAGACACAAAGCAAGACTATATTACCCAGCTAGTAGACTGGACCCTGCAAGCTTTAAACCTTCAGGTAGCTCTCAAACAGCCCATTGCTTTGAATGTCCGACAGCTCAAAGCTGGGACAAAATTGGTATCATCGTTAGGAGAATGTGGGACTCAAGGAATAACAGCACTCTTGCAGGCAGGAGTTATTAACGTGTTATTTGAACTGTTGTTTGCAGATCATGTGTCATCCTCCCTTAAACTTAATGCTTTTAAAGCTTTGGATAGTGTTATTAGTATGACTGAGGGAATGGAAATGTTTCTAAGAGGTGGTGTAGATGTACATGAAAAAAGTGGTTATCAGAAACTCCTGGAACTCATACTGTTAGATCAGACTGTGAGAGTAGTTACTGCTGGTTCTGCAATTCTCCAGAAATGTCACTTCTATGAGATTCTGTCAGATATTAAAAAGGCAGTTGATCAGTTAGCAGAGAACACTCCTCCTCTTCCCAATCACACAGAGCCAGAACAGGACCAGGAATTGGCAGGACTTGAAAGAACCAACCAAGAATATGAGAATGATGTGGAGGCTCCTATGGACATGGATCATCTTTTGGAATCTTCTAATATAAGTGAAGGAGAGATGGAAAAACTTGTTAGTCTTCTTGAAGAAATCTTCCATTTGATGGAAACTGCTCCTCATACAATGATTCAGCCACCTGTGAAATCTTTCCCAACCATGGCACGCATTACAGGCCCTCCAGAGAGGGATGATCCTTACCCTGTCCTGTTTAGGTATGGCAGTTGCAAGTTCCTATTTCCTTCAGCTTGATGTAGATATTTTTCAGGGGTGACCTTGACTAACACTTTTCTAGATGTTTCACTACTTACTTTATTAGAGGCTTCTAGATTGTGCTCATAAAGTCTGAGACAGTTTGATAGTTAATGTACCTGTTATTTTGTTGGCTTTCAATGTAACTTAGCATGCATATAATGAGAGGTTAACTCCTTGTTATTACTGGTACCAGGCTAGCACATCAGTGGCATTCATAGATCCTAGTTGCTGTACAAGTTCATATTTAAAAATTATTATATAGAGAGAGTGTTTTCCATTTGTCATCTTGGAACATGTGTACATGTATGGATAAAACAAGTCTGGAATACTGCTGTCTGTATGCTGAGGTGGCAAGATACAAGCCAGCCCCGGCTGGAAGTCCTGCAGTTGTGTCAGTGTAGCTCACTGTTTCCCAGCATAGGTTGAGGGGTTGAGGCCCTGCCTGCTTTAAAGGATCCCATGGGTTATTTCTTTTAGCAAACTTCTCTCCGGAAAGTATTATTGTAAATTCTAACAGGTTTCTTTGATAGTAGATGTGTAGGTCATGGCTGAATAGAAGTATCTACATGAAAAGAGTTTTCAGATCACCTCTTACATAAGCTATAATGACTATAATCTCTTAGCACACTTCAAACATTTAATGCAGCATCGATGATGATTCAGATACAGCAAATGTAATAAAATATAAAGTGTCATTTTGGTTGTAGATAAGGTGAGGTTGGTGGGGTTTTTTTTGAGATCAGAACTTTAGGAATTTATTTCCTATAAATGTTACAGCAATTATGTTTTGTAAGATTAAAATTTTGTACTACATAATTAGTTCTTATTTCTCATAGTCTGCAGAGCAGTAAGTACTGAAGCTAAGAGTCATGTAACTTTCTGTCATGTTATTCTGCAGTGTTGACAGATGATTGTAGTATTACTGATTATTTTCCTGTTTGTGGTTTTTTTTTCAGGTATCTTCATAGTCACCATTTCTTGGAATGCATTACTTTGCTACTTTCTATTCCAGTGACAGGTGCACATCCAGGTGTGCTTCAAGCTATACGAGATATTTTGCGTTTCCTGGCACAGTCACAGAAGGGTCTTCTTTTCTTTATTTCCGAGTACGAAGCAACAAACTTGTTGATTAGAGCACTTTGTCAGTTTTCTGATCCGGATCAAGAGGAAGGTCTCCAATCAGACAGTGCCAACGAGGATACTTTTGCCCTGTGGCTCCTGCATTCAACACAGACGTTACAGTGCATTTCGGAATTATTCTGCCACTTTCAGCGGTGCACAGCCAGTGAGGAGACTGACCATTCAGATCTTCTAGGAACACTTCACAACCTTTACTTGATTACCTTTAACCCTGTGGGAAGATCTGCTGTGGCTCATGTATTCAGTCTGGAGAAAAATCTCCAGAGTCTTATTACTTTAATGGAGTACTATTCCAAAGAAGCTTTAGGGTAATTTGTGCATTTATTTATATCCTTTATGTTTTCACAGTTTAAAAGTATTTATCTTTTATAAATAATTCAGTAAATCTAAAATATGTTTTCCTTTTAGATTACCTTGTTTTTATTTAAAAACAAAGCAAGCAAGTAACTAGGCAGTTTTCATTCAAGCATAAAATTTGCCTGTGAAACAAGCGAAAGATTTGACTGGGGGAATTGGATACTATACACTTCTCTGGGTGGCAGTCTCTCAGTTCCTCAAGTTCCTATAAGTGTTAAAACCATTATTTTCTCTGGACAGGCAGTTTTACTACTTTAGGTAGCAGTGCTTTTAAAACAAAGTTGTGGAGAAAGATTTGTGTGCTGCTTGACTTGTTCATCTTTTGTGGATGCTGAAATAAGTATGAAGCCAATGTAAAAGGAAGCTTTCACTTTTCAAAAAACAGGAGAAAATGGTTAGAGGATTTCTTGTTGTTGATAATTAATTGGGGCAATCCTTGGTGAAGGTAAAAGGTCTGTAGGTAGATTTTTAGGGCTGAACGAATGAAAATCTAACAGCCAGCCAGTTGTATTGGATGAGATCTAAAGAAAATCCTTGTTGTTGTTTCAGAGACTCAAAGTCTAAGAAGTCAGTTGCTTATAATTATGCCTGCATCCTTGTTTTGCTGGTGGTTCAGTCTTCCAGTGATGTCCAGATGCTGGAGCAGCACTCGGCGCCTTTGCTGAAGCTTTGTAAAGCAGATGAAAATAACACCAAATTGCAAGGTACAGTATGTGTCATTATCAGCTGAATTGTTTGAATGTATAGAAGAAACCTTTTATATGTGGGTAATTGGTGCTTCATGATCATCTGGTGTGGGTGATGTATATAAATGACATTTGTTTTCCAGCTGCATCGGATTAGTTGAGCCACTGAGATAATGTGGGTTTTTTCTGTTAATGAGAGTTAAATAGGAAATTCTTTACAGTTAAATTATTTTTCAAGTAATATTAACTACCATGAATTTTGGGTGATGACAGGAAGTTTGAAATTATTTCTGTGTTGAAAAAAGGAGAGCAAATTTTAGTAAAAATGGATCAACTTGTCAGTGAGCTGACTTTATTTTTGTTGTTCCCTTTAGTGATGTCTTTATATACTTACAGGGTCTTTATATACTAATAAATACTCATGGGACTGTTTTTTGGCACCTAGGCCAACTGGCATGAAATAGCCCATGTTACCCTGCTACTAAATCTTTTGACCTTCAAACCGTGTCTTGGTGTGTTTTCCCTGGTTTGTGTTGACTCAGATCAGGCCCAGGTCATTTGGAAAAAGCCTGCTAGGGACCATTCTGACACCTGAATGTTGAACATCTGATGTCCAGACTTGGGCTCTGCCCTGCTTAACTGACTCATATAGACATACCAATAATTTATTCCAAAACTTAAATGCACTGAAAGAAATCAGAATTCTTCAAAGTTTTAGTTTAATTACCTCCTCTGCCATGCTTTTATTTCTTTGCTCCTCAGCTGATCATCAGTTTCATGAGAAGCACAGCTAGTTTATAAAATCAGATCATGAAATCAGTCTGAAAATAGTTGTCAATTCATACCCAGTCAACCTTTGAACCTTCACATTCTTTTAAATATTTTCAGGATCAATAGGTTTTCAAACTTTAAATCTCTTGTCCTCAAAAATTGGGACTCTTAGGTTATTCTGGACTAAGAGAGAGACTGTTAATCTGTAAGGACTTCCAGAGAGAGTGTGTGTTACTGGTGCAGAGGCTGGCTCCATGCAGGCATTTCATAGGAGTTCTGTACATTAAGGGGAATGTGTTTTGGCCCTTGCTCTTGATGGCCTTTTCTTTAGGTGACAGTGAGACTCTTAGAGTCTTTTATTTGTAATTAAACATTTTACAATACAGATAATAAGTTGAAAATTATTTGATTGTTTGGGTTAACTTGAGCTAGATTTTGTCTGTCTACATGAGGTGTATTGCCTGTTCTGAACTCTGATTTTTGTTGATGCTTTTCAGCTGGCTACAGCTGCAATGTACGCCTCAGAACTTTCAAACTTGGCCTTAGTACCTGTTGTGTTATTTAAGTACATTTGTACTAAAAAAAGTTTTATGTTCATGAGTGACATAAATGCCAAAATGTCAAGTTCCTTGATTTACTGTTTTGTTTTATTTTCTCACAGAGCTCAGCAAGTGGCTTGAACCTTTGAAAAATCTTAGATTTGAAATAAATTGTATTCCAAATCTCATTGAGTATATCAAACAGGTTAGTAAAGTACAGATAGATGCTATCTTTTAGTTGTGCTTCATAAGCTTAGACCTTTTGTAGTTTGATATTTTGTCTTGGGTATGCACTAACATATGAGATTTTAAAATATATACTGTTAGTCAAAATAGATGTTTTTGTTAAAGCGTATGATCTAGACCAGTTCGTGTAATTAGTGATATTTATTGAAACGAAATCTTAAAGTAACTACATGATGCAAATATCCAACTATTTAAATCTTTTAGCTTTCCATAAAACCACAATGCCAGCATTGACCCTCCATTTTTTTTTTTTTTTTTTTTTTTGCTTCTGCTGTATTTGTGCCTCCTTTTTGAAAGGTGGAATAATTGAACTTAAATTTTGTGAAATATTTACAGTAACTAAATACCGAATTTGAATACTAAGCTAGTGATATACTGATGGTAATGTCCTTCCTTATAATATGGGTTCTTTTTTTTGTTTGTTTGTTTCCTGTAAAGAATATTGACAGTTTGATGACCCCAGATGGAGTTGGTCTTCCTACTGCACTTCGAGTTCTTTGTCACGTTGCGTGTCCGCCCCCTCTGGTAGAAGGTATGGTTGATACATTTCTACTACTTAACATAGAAATCTTTGTTTTCTACTTAAGCATGTCTAAAGTGTAACTGTGATCACCCAGGAGAAATTAGACATATGTTATTTCTTTTCCATACAGGTCAGCAGAAGGACCTTAAATGGAATCTTGCAGTTATTCAGCTCTTTTCTTCTGAGGGAATGGACACCTTCATCCGGGTATTACAGAAGCTGAACAGCATACTTATTCAGCCTTGGCGACTCCATGTCAACATGGGCACCACACTTCACAGAGTCACTACTATTTCTATGGCTCGCTGTACACTTACTCTCCTTAAAACAATGCTAACAGAACTCCTGAGGGGTGGATCTTTTGAATTCAAGGACATGCGTGTTCCATCAGCACTTGTTTCTTTGCACATGCTGCTGTGTTCTATTCCTCTCTCAGGCCGCTTAGATAGTGACGAACAAAAAATTCAGAATGACATTGTTGATATCTTACTGACTTTTACACAAGGTGTTAATGAAAAGCTTACCATTTCTGAGGAAACTTTGGCGAACAATACTTGGTCTTTAATGCTGAAGGAAGTTCTCTCTTCAATTCTGAGAATTCCCGAAGGCTTTTTTTCTGGACTTATACTGCTTTCAGAGTTGTTGCCTCTTCCGCTGCCCATGCAGACAACTCAGGTATAATTTAAATTTATTTAGTTTTTAAAGAATTTTAATTCTGTATAACCCTTAGACCATTTTTTTAGTTGTGGAAAAAACAGCTATGTGAAAGAATTAAAGTTTCTGTAAAGCAATTGTATTCATAAAGATTCTTTGAAGATACATCTTTGTCATCAGAAACAAAATCGTTATTTTTTGGAGCATCTTTTTAGATTAGCAGTTTTATGTTGTTGTTTTGTTCCTTGTGAAATTTTCTAGACTCCCATTCAATTACTAGAATGATTGGCTATGTAGCCTTTGAATTTAACCCTGAATGCCAAACTCTTGGTATGTTAAGACTTGTCTTTCTTTTGGCATGGCTCTTGTATTTGTTATCTTTGAGTAAACATAAAAGGTGTGTGGCAACCCGTGGTCCTGAAGGAATGCCTAATTTGCTGGAATCGTGCCCTACCATTCAGTGATAGTAATGAAAATGGCGCTCCATGTTTTTGAGGACAGTATTAGAACTTATTCTTTATTTATACTTTGTGATAGAATTCAGGTTTTATCATAAAAGTTGAAAGGGAAGATCTCTTGTCCTTCTGTTCCTGCAGGTAATTGAACCGCACGATATTTCAGTGGCACTCAACACCAGGAAGCTGTGGAGTATGCATCTTCACGTTCAGGCCAAACTGATACAAGAGATCGTTCGATCTTTCTCCGGTTCATCTTGCCAGCCTATTCAGCATATGTTGAGACGTATTTGTGTGCAGTTGTGTGACTTGGCTTCACCCACAGCTCTTCTTATCATGAGGACTGTATTGGATCTGATTGTAGAAGACCTACAAAGGTATCTTTATTTCCTATTGCAAGAATTTCTTTAATGAACTGTTAAATTCACCTTGGTTCTGTGCAGTAGATTTAGCAGGAGGAAAATACTTTGAGAAATATTACTTATCCGTTATGAACTCCTATGAATTCTCAGTGCAATGCTGTATAATCTGTCCTGATAATGCTTAATGTTGCCAAGGAGCCATCTCATACTTTTAAATTTGCATGTAGACAGTTCCACATTGTATGCTTATGGTAAGTATTTTAAGAAGATTTTCTTCAGGCTGTCCCTGCTAAGCCTTTTGTCATTTGTGAAGTGCTTCTAAAAGACCTATCTTCTATAAATAAGAAAAGTACGCCAGTAAAGTTTGCTATACTGGGATTTGCATATTAACAGCAAAATGTGTAGTTGTTTGTAAGCTGGAGGAAATTGAATACTACAAATTCAGAGGGTTTTGAAACAATGAGTACTATTTTTTTAAAAGTGTGATTATCCACATAGAATTGGATATTGTTTGTGTAAAAGCATATTTATCTGTGTACAATGAGATTCCCTGTAGTATGTTGAATGCATAGCAGATTAATTTATGATGCAACCAGAAGTCATTTAGTGAAGGCTGAGCAGTTTTCAAAAAGTAAATGAAACCCTAAGTTTAAGTGTGTAAACTAGGTGTTTTTTAAAAAAATGCAGAATTATTAGTCCTGTAATGGTTGTTTTAATAGTTTTTTAGATCACTGTAAATGGCTTTTTCAAACTGCATTGATACCCTTTCAGCAACGCAGAAGATAAAGAGAAACAGTACACTGGACAGACCACTCGATTGCTTGCTTTATTGGATGCCCTGGCTTCACACAAAGCTTGTAAATTGGCTATTTTGCATCTTATCAGTGGAACTACTAAAGGTGATGAAAAGTATGCAGAGGTTTTCCAGGAGCTCTTGGCTTTAATGCGATCAGCTGGGGACAATGTCAGTCATCAACAATGTGCTGAATATGTAACTTCCCTTTTGCAGTCCCTCTGTGATCAGGTATTTTCTATTTTTAATGCATAAGTGTTGATAATTGTAGGAGACAAATTATATGAGGTAGTTTCTTAAGTGACTGCTTTTTTCCAAAAGAAAAAAGAAAATCCACATTGTTAAAACAGAAAGAAAAAATATGGATGGAGAATGTGTATGCTTGGCTGCTTTGGCAGACTTGCTGTCTTGTTGCTCTTGAATGTAAATCCTTTAATTTTATGCTATCTCTTTTGGATGATGTGCATTATTCTGGTAGCTTATTAGAGACCAAAACCTGAATGGCACAAAGAACGACTGTCCCCTCAGCTGAGAGGGATGCCATTTTTCCCTGTGGGCCACTGGCAAAACTTGAGTTGTCACTGTTCACTTCTTACCTAGTTGAAAAAATTAGTATCTCTTAGTTGCCTAAATGAAACCTCTTTAAAACGTATTCCAAATATAAAGATACGTAAGATATTCTGCTACCATGAAACTCCATTTTAAAAAAGACAACCCACAAGTTACTAGAGAAAGGTAAGAAATGTTATCTGAAAATTGATTCACAGACTAGCCCCAGTAGTTTCCATTAGTTGCATGCATCGATTTGCATGTCATTATTTGCCTTACTAGTTGCATGTATTTATTTGCTTTAGTGCTTACCCATTTCTTCAAAAGGCATTTGAGCATTGTTGGTCAGTAGAGATTAATGAGCCATTTGGATATAAGCAAGAGCTCTTTGCCCATGCACGTCCCTTCTGAAAGCCAGTCTTGTTTTATTTTATGTAAAATATGGAGGGGGCAGTAGACCTTAAACTTCCTGGGTGGTGGTTGCAGCCTCTTACTTTTTCATAGAACCACGGAATCATAGAATATCTCAAGTTGAAGGCGACCTGTGAGGATTATTGAGTACAACTCCCAGTGCCTCACAGGACTACCTAAAACTAAACTACATGACTAAGAGTGTCATCCAAATGCGCCCTGAACTCTGACAGGCTTGGTGCTGTGACCACTTCCCTGGGGAGCCTGTTCCTGTGACCAACCACCCTCTCGGTGAAGAACCTTTCCCTAATGTCCGACCTGAACTTCCACTGATGGTTCATTCCATTTCCTCGTGTCCTATTGCTGGTCACCAGAGAGAGATCGGCACCTGCCCCCCTTGAGGAAGTTGTAGGCTGTGATGTGGTCACCCCTCAGCCTTCTCTTCTCCAAGCTGAACAAACCAAGAGACCTCAGCTGCTCCTCGTATCTTGATGAATGTTTTGAAATCAAGGGACAGTTTGGCTATGTAGGCAAGAAATTGTGTGCATATTGTCCAATGACTGTTTGGCTTTTAGTTGTGGCTCTGCTATCACATTTCACCTGTTGAAGCTTTTATGTTTTTAAGAATTAATTTGGTTCTGTTAAGGGTTACAAACCATTATTGAAAAGGATACTCTAGATTACTATTTTACTGGTCAACTGGAATAAGATGACCAAGGGGTAGTGAAAGAACCTGGTGCTTCTGAGTTAATGTATGGTTTATACTTACTGCTGGTATACAGAATGCATTTTTCACTATGTGTATGACTTTTTTAATAGGATATTGCACTCATTTTACCAAGTTCATCAGAAGGCTCTGTGTCTGAATTAGAGCAGCTTTCCAACTCCTTACCAAGCAAAGAGCTGATGCCCTTAATTTGTGACTGTCTGATGGAAACATTAACTAATTCTGAGAGCAGTTATAATTGTCTGCTGACCTGTATCCGAACAATGATGTTCCTTACAGAGCATGACTATGGCTTCTATCACTTAAAGAGGTATGGTATTTTAAGATGTCACTGACAACTTGAAATTATTTAAAAATTTTTGTAGTGTGAAATTATTTGCTCCTCATCTAGTAGGAAATACTGAGGATAAGGCACCTGAACTTTCATTTCTCTCTGGGGCTTCAGTGTGTCAGTCAGTATTTTGGTCGCACTTCACTTGAGATTTTACCTCTGAATCATTTCTGCAGTATGCACACAGGAACACTTTCCTTCAAGAAACAAAGCATTGGAAAAAGTTTTGTACACTCCGTTTCTCCACTCCAAGACTGGAGGATAGAATGAGGTGTAGTGCTTGTGTCTTTCCCTCTTGAGTCACTTAGTAGTTAGAGCTTTCATCTGGGACATTGGAGAGCCATCTGTCATTCCCTCTATTTTGGGGGGATTCTGTTTGCCTTTCCACAGAGTGTTCTGACCTCCAGGCAATTAAAGCTTTTGAAATGAAGATATATTTTTCTTAAATTACTTCTGTTGACTCCACTCCTTTTTTAATAGAATATATACATGTATTGAACAGTACTGTGGTGTTTGGCACTTAATTCCTTGTCCTGTATTTGGACCTGTCTGTCCACTGAAGGTGAGGTGCAGAGAGGCAAGAAACTTGTGAGGTTCCCAAAGAGAAAATGGTAGTACCTGGAGCCTTGTCAATAAAAGGTCGCTCAAAACGCTCCTCTAAGCAGTGCTACAGAACTCTGCCGCTCAGACTGCAAGAAGCTACAGCCCACAGTGAAAAATAAGCAGGTTAAAGATGCTGTTTCTATGTTCTCATACATCTAGCTGTCAGCTTCAGTGCGCAGCCTTGGTATTTCTGTGTTGATGATGACCTTTTCCACTTGTTTCTGCAGCTAGGTATCATGGGATGCAGTAAAATGTAACGGCAAGCATGAGCCTCCTTTATACACACGGCCCCTTGTGCAAGCAAATGTTTCAGTACTCCTATCCCTTTATTGCCAAAGATGAAAATGTAATTTCTTGCAGGCTTTAGAGGTATAGTTGTAGTATGTATAGCTGTCTGTGTGCAGTCTGAAATATCTGCAGACAACACTGGTGAGAATAACAGTCTAGTACAGAGACCATAATGAATCTCCAGCTTTGTAATAAAAACTCAGCTTGATAATTGTAAAATTTACCAAAATTATTTTGCATATCTGTTATTTTCTTTTAAATTGCAGTGGAATGGTCACAGTGTATGCGCTAACAAAGTATTTTCTCTCTTTTCGTTATGAAAACAGCTCTCTAAGAAAACACAGCAGTGCTCTGTACACTGTATTAAAGCGAGTAATAACTAGTTTTAGCAAAGACACAGGTGAACTGGCCTCTTCTTTTTTGGATTTTATGCGGCAGATTCTAAACTCTGATACGCTGGTAAGTGAATGTGTATTGAATACTATAGACAAACTCAGCAGCTTTTCTCTGAAATATGCAATGTGAGATGTGCAGGAACAATTATTTCAGAAAGCAATTGACTATGGAGATTGCTGTGTAAGGCTTTTCCATCAGTAGTGTAGTGTTAGTGCCATCTTTAGTTTTTACTGAAAGCTGGGTAGAATATACATTTTTAGTAAATAAGAGTGTTTTTCAGTAGGAAGAATGGCATATTGATTCATACTGATTTCCTAAGTGAATAGCATGCTGTTGTGTCCAGGTTTAAGATTCATGGCATCCTGTCAGTTGCTGTATTGATACATAGTATAGAAAGGAATCTAAAATATTTGTTAATTCTCTGTTGCTAATCTCAGTTTATGTAGGAAAGGATTGCATTCATCTTGATGCAGCATCTAAACTTGCCTACTGAAGTGTACTTGATTTAAAAGCATACTAAGTAAAATACTTTAATAAAGAGATTACTCTTTGTTTTGCTAGATTTGCTGTACTGTATGTTTGAATTCTAAGGCATTTTCAGTCCAGAAGTATAATGAATATTTATGTGTGCTTATTTCCCGCTTGTCAAATATTTCAGGGATGTTGTGGAGATGATGGAAGCCTTATGGAAGCAGATGGATCTCATCCAGGCAGAACGCTGGGTCTGACTACTGCAGAGTTAAAACATCTTCTGCAGAGCAAAGAAGAAACCCCTGAAAACCTGCTGCTTGATCTGGAGAAACATGTTATGGTAAAGAATTTAAATAAGTTGATGTCGTGGTTTTGTATTATCTGAATGTGTTTTTAAAACAATATAGATTATCCCTCCTTGACAAGAAAGGTGCACAATTCTGTGGCATACCTTGTGAAACTGGTAATGGCTGTTGCCATTGTTTTAATACTGATACCTAAAATCACCTATTCAGATGCAGGATGGATTCTGACTTTGTTTGTATTGTGGTGATGCTAAGGAGTTTCAGGCAGGGTTGGGATCCCCTTGGGCTGACAGTGTTTGCCCACCGTAAAAGCACAGGCAGCTAACTGTGTTGAAAGGCAGCAAATGCATACAACAGAGAGCACCGGATTGTTAATGTAATAAGCAACAGGAACCACTGCTTAGCAGTGTCTTGATGTTACTGGTGACCTGTTACAAGTGGAATATCCAGGAGTCTGGTATTGTTGATGTTTTCATTGGAGACCTGAACAGTAGATACACCTTCGGTGAATTTGTGAATGACAGTAAGTTGGGAGAGTGACTAATGTGACCAACATCAAAGCCTCAATCCAGAGAGTCCTCAATAAGCTTTTTAGGATTGATCTAGCAGAAAGCTTAGAATCATGGGATTATTTAGGTTGGAAAAGACCTTTAAGATCATAAAGTCCAGCCGTTAACCCAGGACTGTCAAGTTCATCACTAAACCATGACCTTAAGCACTGCATCTATGTGTTTTGGGTTTTTTTAAACACCTCCAAGGGTGGTGATCCCACCACTTCCCTCGGCAGCCTGTTCCAATGTTTGACCACTGTTTCTGTGAAGAAATTTCTCCTAATATCCAATCTAAACCTCCTCTGGTGTAACTTGAGGGCATTTCCTCTTGTCCTGTTGCTTGTTACTTGGGAGAAGAGACTGATCCCCACCTGCCTACAGCCTCCTCTCAGGCAGCTGTAGAGAGCAACAAGGTCTCCCCTGGGCCTCCTCCTCTCCAGACTAAACACCCCCAGCTCCCTCAGCCGCTCCTCACAAGACCTGTGCTCTAGACCCTTCACCAGCTCCGTTGCCCTTCTCTGGACACGCTCCAGCACCTCAACGTCCCTCTTGCAGTGACGGGCCCAAACCTGAACCCAGGATTCGAGGGGGGGCCTCACCAGTGCCGAGTGCAGGGGGACGATCACCGCCCTGGTCTTGCTGGCCACACTGTTTCTGATACAGGCCAGGATGCTGTGGGCCCCCTTGCCCCCCCCGGGCACACTGCTGGCTCATGCCCAGCCGGCCGTCAGCCAGCTCCCCCAGGCCCTTTTCCCCCAGGCAGCTTCCCAGCCGCTCTGCCCCAGCCTGCAGCGCTGCCTGGGGCTGCTGTGACCCAAGGGCAGGGCCCGGCACTGAGCCTGGTTGAACCTCCTACAACTGGGCTCGGCCCATTGGTCCAGCCTGCCCAGATCCCTCTGCAGAGCCTCCTGCCCAACAGCAGAGCAACACTCTCCCAGCTGCCCACCCCCCACTCCCCTGCCCCAGCTTGGTTGTCATCTGCAGACACTGAGCTTGTGTGGCTCATTAGGAAAAATGCAGAGTTCTGCAGTGGGAGAAGGATAATGCTATGCCTTGATGTGGGCTGGGCTGAAAAGGGCCAGCTGGGTGTTAGACTGAACATGAGCCAACAATGCATGGTCACTACAAATGGCCAGACTGTTCCAAGCTTTCCTGGAAGGAGCATGGTCAGCAAATCAAGGGACCTTAACTGTCTGCCTCCATGGAATGCTGGTGAGCATTCATGTGGATTGCTGCCTTCACCTTTGGCCAGCTTAGTCCTCTCAGCAATTCTGGAGAGATCTAGGGAAACTGGAGAGCATTCTATCAAGGTGGTGGAAGCACATATGGTGTAGAGAGAGAGAGAGAGAGAGGAGGAGGAAGCTGGGCTTGTTCAGCCTGGTGAAGAGGCTTAAGGGTCTCTCTGAGCTATTTACAGCTGTTTGGGGGATAGTAACAAAGGTGGCAGAATCAAAACTCCTTTTGGTAATTCTAGATGATAAAACAAGGGGCAGTGGGCCCTAAATTGTGGCTTCAGAAGTTCAGGTTGACATCGGCGGGGCATGAGGGGGGAATCACTGAGAGAGCTGCAGCACTGGAACAGGTTGCTCAGAGTGGCTGTGGGCTCTTGTCGTTGGAGTTTTAGATGTGGCTGGATAGTTATGGCTGATTTGATCTGACTTTGATAATTGTCCTGCTTCAAGCAGGGGGGGATTAGACTAGAGGACATGCAGAATTCAATGCATCCAATGTTTTTATGAAACTAATCACAAACTTCAATAATCAAATCTAGTTCTGCATAACTGATGGCAGCTGTGCAGTAGGTGGCTAATTTAGAAGAATCCATAGAACAGCTGCTCCACAGTCTGTTGGTCACAAATGCCTTTCCAGTGCTGTACTCCCACCTGTCCCTTCCCTGGCTGCCTACATCTGCGGTGAAAGATCAAAAGCCACAACTGTGCTGAAGGAGAAGTATCAGACACTTAGGATGTTGGAATGCTCTAGCAGAGAGCTTATTAACTAAAACCTGAGGTGCTGCCTTCTTTGGGACTGTTTTATAGAGGTTATTGCATCAACTGGAAATGAAGACTAGAATGTGCATGTGGTGACATGGTTTGTTTTATAGCATGCTGAGGAACTCTGCTGTTTGTGTACTCGGGTGTCTTTTAAGTTTCGCTCTTCGTGGATGGATAGACTGTTTTGTGTAGTAATACACCCCCCCATTTATTTTTTTTTTTAGTTAACAAAAGCTTATTTCCTTCTCTGAGGAGGGGAAAAAGTTCTGACTTGTGCTGTGTTGACTTAGGATCGTTCTAAGGAAGATGACAGCCTTGAATCCTTACTGGACAACATTGTCGGAGTGAGGCAGATGTTGGAATCGGCGGGTGATTCTAGTCCGCTGAGTGACCATGATGTAGAGCCTATTCTTTCTGCACCAGACTCTCTTCAGAATTTGTTTAACAACAGGTAAAATGATTGAATGTGTGAGCATACTACTTGTGATTTACTTACGTAAATGCAATACTTTATGCAAGAGTATATTACAAACAGAACCTAAACAGCACTGTTATCACTACTACCTACTAGTCCCAATGTATTTAATTTCACGCAGGTGTCAGTGGTAAGGCAGCAACATTCACCCTGGGTTCTGTAATGCTGCATATGCTTGCAGTTGCCTGTGGTTCGTAACCGCATAGGTGTTTGGCTTTGTTTTGTTGCAGGACTACGTATGTGTTGGCAGACGTGATGGATGACCAGCTGAAGTCCATGTGGTTTTCACCCTTTCAGGCGGAAGAAATAGACACTGACCTGGATATGGTAAAAGGCTTCATGAACGTAACTGAAGTGGACTTAAAAATGAGGGTTAACCTGAGCTAGTATCACCAGAAATTCATATGGCCAAACGGTTTGTTTTCATAGAATCACAGAACGGTTTGGGTTGGAAGAGACAGAGGTCATCTAGCTCCCAACCTGCCTGCCACGGGCAGGGACACCTTCCACCAGACCAGGCTGCCCAAAGCCCCATCCAGCCTGGCCTGGAGCACTTCCAGGGATGGGGCATCCACAGCTGCTCTGGGCAACCCCTGCCAGGGGCTCACTGTTTTCCTAAGCTCACCCTTGTAAATTGACGCAGATCTAGGGGTTGGCATTTGTTCACAGTTGTTATCAAACGCCTTCAGGTTCACTTGGAAGCATCCACAAAATCAGCAGCTTCTCTAATGCAGAAGTCCTCTCCTTTAGAGGAACAGTTGTTGTGTCAGTCCTAACCTGCTTTTGCATTTCTGCTGGGGCATTTCAGCAGTCTGTGTTAAACATAGACAAAGAATGTGACTTATTTTCTTTTCCTTGCTTGTCTGCTGTCATTGCAGTAATATCCAAAGCCTCACAGCTACACTTTTAAAAAAATCTTTGGTGGGTCAAAAATGGAAAAAATGGCAGTAGTACACAAAACTACTTCCACAGAAACTTTTCACAGTATTTGAAACTTGATTTTTATAATCTAAACTTTAAATGTAATTGTGAAAAACATACAATAACATTCTTTTTTCAGACTAAGCAAATGGCAGTATCTTAACTTCTTATGTGAGAAATAATCAGTTTCTGTTGACATCATTGCCTTAATTCTTTCTTAGTTATGCTCTTTTTTTTTAAATTTACATGTGAAGGTGCTTGTGTTTTAATTTCTTAAGCAAAACCAAAGCTGTTGATTCCTGTATAAAAGCAGCATTAATAAATTTATAGGGACTGTAGCTAAAGGAAAAAGAGTGCTTCACTGTAGATCATTTGATGACAAGACAGGTGTTCATACCTGAAGGCTGTGCCCTTGACTTTGTTGAGGTTCAGAAACATCAAGACAATTTTGCTGCAGTTTGGCTGCTTTTTTGTTTTGTTACTGCTGGTTTTTGTGTTGAGCCACACTACTGCATTAAAAGGTAGAGGATGGAGACTTTTTGCTTTAGTGTAAGGACTCCAGCTGAATCTCATCCATCCTGGTGCAGCATATTTTCTTTCTTCAGAGGTGTTAGTGATTGTTGTGGTAAAACTAAACTCTGTCTTTGCAGGTAAAAGTTGACTTAATTGAACTGTCAGAAAAGGGCTGCAGTGATTTTGACTTGCAAGCTGAATTGGAGAGGTCATTTTTGTCAGAACCATCATCTCCTGGACGCACAAAAACCACAAAAGGGTTCAAACTCGGCAAGCACAAGCACGAGACCTTCATAACTTCAAGGTAAGATGAGTTTAAGGAGCAAACAGTGTGTTCAGCGCTGATCTGTATATTCTCAAAATGTGAAATACCTTTCAAATTGCATCTCCCATATGGAGAAAGTTTGACCTTCAGTATGAATACATTTTTACATTAACTAAATAAATCATGGTTTGTCATGACAGTGGAAAATCTGAGTACATAGAACCTGCGAAGAGGGCCCATGTTGTGCCACCACCAAGAGGAAGAGGCAGAGGAGGATTTGGACAGGGAATTCGACCACATGATATCTTCCGTCAGAGGAAACAGAATACGAGCAGGCCACCCTCCATGCACGTGGATGATTTTGTTGCTGCTGAGAGCAAAGAAGTGGTTGCTCCAGATGGGATACCACCAGCCAAAAGGCCACCAAAAGTGTCACAGAAGATTTCTTCACGTGGTGGGTTCTCAGGGAATCGTGGAGGACGAGGAGCTTTTCACAGTCAGAACAGGTTCTTTACACCACCTGCATCAAAAGGTATGTTGTCTCCTGTATTAGAATGAGTAAATTAATACTAAAAATCCTTCAGTAATACTAACTCAACTTAATAGTAGTTAATTATCCCTGGTGTGAGATGTTCATGAAGCAGTGTTGTTGGAATAAATTGTTTAGCACTGGAAAAGGTCTGCTTGAGTGCTGTGGGATTGAAACAAGGCTGTGAGTGCCTGTGTTGCCTCTCTCCCCCTGTCTTTTAGAGAATGAGTTACTTGTCTTCTTGTAGCAACTGTTGGAGTGCTTCGGGGATGCAGTCCGAACAATAAAAAGCCCACTCTAACACTTGTGACACGGTAGTTCCTGAAATCAAGCATCACAATACATCTCTGGGTTTAAGTGAGGCTTTTGAATTAAAAGGATGGAAGATCCTGACAAGAATAAGATACGATTTTCAGTGAACATGGAGATTCTAGCTATGGGTGTTAAACTTCTTTCATACGTAGACAAGGCTGCACTCCATTTCCTTCCCTCCCATAACTGGGGCAAGTCCTTGCACAGTAGAAACAGAAAATACTTCCATTTAGTAAAGTTTTATAAATACCAGGATTTACTTTACCACAAAACCTTAAAATACAGGAGTCTGTCTTAATACACTAGATAATGTGAATTCCTTTAAACTTGGGTTCATTTCTGAAAAATAGGTTTTTCTCCCTGATTCTGTGTGTAATACAGTAACTTGTAGACTTTTGAGTTAGAACACCGAGGGTATGCTGATGCAGAGTAGCTTATCTCTTTGAATTATGTAAATATTATGCTTACCACCCTAAGTATTGTGAAGATTGAAATGAGGAAAAAAAAAAAAAAAAAGCGCGATGTTTGCTCAACAGTGTGTGGGTTTTTCTCTCCCTATCTAGGAAATTACAGTCGTCGTGAAGGTGCTCGAGGTTCAAGTTGGAGTGCACAGAGTACACCCAGGGGAACCTACAATGACAGTAGAGGTGGTCAGAGCAATTTTAACAGGGGTCCACTGCCACCACTGAGACCATTAAGTTCCGCAGGTACATGGTATTCATATGGGCATCGAACTATAGAAAATTCCTTGAATTTCATTTTTGCTTTACAAATGAAACCATGCAAGGATGCTGCAGACACCTTGAAATTCAGCAAATGTTTTAAGCATATATGAACAGTTGTCACTGAGACTGTGTCAAATACATGCTTTGACTGTGTCAAATACGAACTGCCCTGTAATCCATAAAACTTGCTGAATTGAACACTTGATCACAGAATCTTAATTTTGCATTCAGATTTTTGCAATTCAGTTGTCTTCGTACCTACATGGTAATTATAGAGCCAGTCAAGGCAAAAATGCTTGCCTAAAAGAAAAGTGAAAATTAAAAGGAGCAAACAGACCTTGTTTGTGTCTCATCTTGTTTTTGTTTCTTATGCTTTCACAGCAGCTACTACGCCTAGGGCTTTTTTTTTTTTTTTTTTTTTTTTCCAACTGAGTATACTTTTCTTTGCTTTAAGGCTACCGACCGAGTCCTCGCGATCGTGCTTCCAGAGGCCGAGGAGGAATTGGACCGTCTTGGACAAGTGCTAATAGTAGTAGCAGTGGTGGCTCAAGAGGAAAGTTTGTTAGTGGAGGCAGTGGAAGAGGTCGTCATGTACGTTCCTTCACACGATAAAATGAGACCTAATGGAACAGCCCAACCACGCGGACTTCTGTGAAGATGAGAAAGCAAGCAGCGGCACTAAAGGACCAATTCAGAGTTAACTGGTATCTGGAGGACACCAAGAGAATATTTTTGTCTGAAGAAAAGTTTTTGTTTGATACAAGACTTGACATTTCAATAAAATCCAAGACTTTTTGTGTACAATTGTAAATTTTTTGTTCCTTTTGAAAGAATGTTTTTTGTGGACTTCAGTACACAATACTCAGTAAAGAACCTCTTTGAGTTAAGACTTGAAGGACTTCTTAAAATATTCATTGTGCCAAAAGAAAGGTACAGGTGTTCTGTGTGTGACTTATTGCAAGAAAATTACAAAAATATATATGTAAGGCAATTTTAGTTTTCTCTCTCAGGTTTAGAGTCATTAGATTTTTTTATTTTTTTTTTTAGCCAGTCTGAGTTAAATGAATGAGGTCCATCTGACAGCAGTTGAAGTAGCAAGTGATACAAGACTGACTGAAATTAATCTGTGAAAGAATACAAATTATGTGTAATTTATGTAGGGTTTGTTGTCTTATCTTTTGTAATGTGATTAGACACTTAAGATCCCACACCTGTGAAAATTAGTAGAACATCTGTCATTGACTTCAGGGAGAGTAAGATAATGTTCTAGCGTTTACTTTACAACTCCAGCTCCTGGGTTAGGAGTACAAGAGTTCCTTCACTGGAACCCAGAGTATGTGTTGAAGTTTGAAGGCAGGGTACCAGTACCCTTAGAGAGCCTGGAGTTAATTAGTTGCTTGCCTCTCTGCTGACTTTCATAGTTGAGGAGAGGGCTGAGAGACAGATGTATAAACTGAACCACCTGGTGAAGCAGTAATGCTAGATCTTCCCCTTGAGTAGATGGTTTGGATTTTTGTCTCTGTGATTGGACTGAGATAGAGTGCAAAAAGAAGAATTTTGAGAAGCAGGAGTTCACAAAGAAAGGTTACCCCTAGACTGAACTCTAAAAATTTTCCTATTAAATTCAGCGATTGAAGTAAGCTTTTTACACATTTGCATTCCTTTGGGCTCCACGGCATTTCATAGAATTAACTGATTCTCAATAGCCTGTTGCATTTTTGGGTAGGGTGAGGAGTGGTAGCCTTTCCTAAAGGCCATGTACAATTTTTACAAATGAGCTCCACTGTCAGATTTACTTGAGCTTGATATTCAGTTATGCTTTAGTCTCTTGACATTACAAAAGTGCTATAAAGGGGTTTTTGTCTACTTGGATAAGGCCCAGCTGAAATGGTCTTATTTTATGTAATCTTAACTTACTTTGGACAGCTCATCTGCCTAGACTCATAAACTTAAAGAGCCTATTTTTAAGTGTTTATGAAGTATGATAATACTTCTAAATTACATTTATTTTTTTTTTTAGCTTTATGTTGCCTGGCTAAATGAAGTAGGTTTTTATTTGAACCACAGAAGGCCCCTGTTACGTGTACTTTCTCTGTGGGGAGACCGGGACAGTGTCCCACTGTCTGAGAGGTGATTAGTTTGCACAAAGTAATTGATGCAACCTATGAAAGTGACAAACTTCTGTTAATTGCCTGGGTGCGGTTAAAAGGAATAGTATCGGTTCACAAAGGCGTGTGTTTCAACATTGGTGAAAATAACACGAACAAGGAATTAGATTGGAAGCCAAACAGTTTTCTGAATGTTAAAATAACAGGAAGATGTAATTTTACCATAATTTTACCAATAATGTAATTGTAATGACTAAAATGGGTGGAGGTCTCATAGGCATTACAGGTATTAATGCTATTTTTTTAAGGAGCACTGCATAAATATTTTTGAAGCTGACTAGTTTCTTTAGACTGTGTGTTTAAGGTCGTTTTATTTTTTTAGAAACTGTACTGTGTTGGAAGCTAGCAGGGATATGAATCATTTGTTTTCTGTCAGGGAATTTGAAATGAAAAGTAAAGTGTCAAGCATGGAATAAATATGTAAATATTCAGTACTGGTTCTTGAAACTTTAAAATATATGGCATGTCACACTAGGCATTTTCAAAACTAGGAGGAAATAAAGGGTTGGTTAAATTGTTTGATGTATGGAAGCTCTGTAAATTTAGTTAAATGTATGCTACTTCTTTTCAGGTTTCTCATGTTTGAGTTTTTAAATGATTTAGTTCTGTGACGCTTCAATGCAAAGTGGTTCCTTTCTTGGATAAATTCAACTTGAAATAATGCTGATTAAAACTTGGAGTTAGTTGGCTTGCTTTTTTAAACTGGATTCCTATCATGAGTAAACAACACTTGAAGCATTAAGTTTTGCTTTTTACACTCTGCCCAAAAAGGACTTTTCAAGTTTTGTTTCCTGACTGGAGCATCAGAACACTGGAAGTGGCTAATGCCGAACACTGTTTAGTGAATGATACGCTTACCTCATGAGCGAAACAGCGGGGAGGAGTAAGGCAGAACGCATCCACAGTGTAACACAGTTCTCCCTCCTCCAGCCCTGTTGTTGCATACGTTTCTGTGCGTGTGCACCAGCGTGCAGCAAGAGAAGGAGACGGTCTGAGCAGAGCAAAGGCTGCGCCTCCGGCTGAGATGTGTGAGAGCTGCCCTGGCTTGGTGAATGTCCCCGTTAATGGACAGGCAAATGCACAGGTTGCGTATGTGGTAAGGTGAGACAAGTTGTGTGCGCCTCGCTTCCGAAATCTTTTCATGGAGTCTGTTATTCTGTGTATTCTGTACTGGCTGAAGGGCAGGTGCGGATGGTTAGGCTTCAGCAGATGAACGGTTCTGTGCTGCGCCCTCAGGCTTTCGGCCTTCCTCTCCTGCTGGGTGACTCCTCCCACCAGGTGAGAGAACAGGCTTGCAGCAGGTTCACGCTCTGCAGGGCCCCGTGTCCAGATTGTTCGTGTTTAAGCAAACGCAGCCCTAGGTTAGAACTTTTGAACCACCCTCTTGTTTTCCTGTTAGTTACATGTCCATATCCCACATGGGCTTTTGTTGGTGGCTATGAAAAACCTGCATTAGGGGTGGGATCTGTGCGGCTGATGGATGGTGAATTATTTTTTCCCTTGCTGCCGGTTTATTATCCTGCTGCCTGTGCAGGACTGGAGTGTCACACTGTTGTAGGCTAGCGGTTGGCAACTTAGGCTAGCTCTTTGCCTTCAAAGCAGCTGCTCATCCCATTCAGAAACTCCCACCTGTGAGGCAGGAGAAAAATCCTGGCGAAGCAGGGGCAGTCTGACTGACCGCCTGCCGTGTTTATTGCTAGATACTCCCTCCGGCTGCATTTTCAGCCTTGCCTGCTCCAGGGCACCGACCCTATATTGTAGCCGATTCCTGACCTCCCGTGCTGCGCAGCCAGCACACCGCCATTTTCCTGTTTCATCTGATAAAGGCGGCACTCAAACTTCTGGAACAGAAAGTGCGCCACACTGCATTAATCATGGTATAGACCCTTTATTAGTTCAACTTTTATACAAAGCGTTCTTCAAAGTGATACAAATAGTGTTACTGTTTCTTTTACAGACTAGAGATTAAGATCTGTTAAGCTCTGTTTTATCCTTGCGTATATAAAGGTAGAAAATGTAAATAGACTGGCAGTGAACCATAATGCTGGAAGACAGTTCAATGTTTTATTTGTTAATAGAAAGTTGCATAGAATTGTAGGTCTTTATAAAGGCATCTATCTCTGTGGTAAAATCTCCCTGACCTACCATACTTCGCCTGACAAGCAGTACGGGAGAAAGGCAAGGCTAGTACTGCTCCCTTTAAATACTATCCAGCACTTCTAAGTAAAATGGCTGTAGAAAAGCACCATGCCAGAAACATCCAAGAGGACACCATGTGGAAAATTTAATTTGCAAGGCTACCCATTTCTATAAATCTTAGGAACTGTTTGCCACCTGGGATCTATTAATGCATTAAACTTCTCAAAAACCACCTAAGAACATCTGAGATAAAACCACTTTTGGGCAGTCAAAATACTTCACTATCTTAGGTGTTTTGCTGGACTGTGTAATTCCATTCCCTTCCGTGCTGACAAGAAACTCTCGTAGATGTGTGCTACTAAATTAACATCTCATATGAGACTGTTAATCTAGTACTGGAACCACACTAATTAAAAACTGCCACTTTAATTAGGAAGTCCAGCAAAATTCCTTCTTGCCACTCTGGCACCTGACTCGGATGCATGGCTCTCACTTCCATGCCTTTTGTGGAAACTCATCTAAATCTACTGGAAGCTCTCCCCAAAAGTTACTGTTCTCACTCCAGATAAAGTAATCCCAGCAGCAACAGTCCGTACTGGCCAAGACCACCAACAGTTTTTTGCTTTGGGAGGAATGCAGGAGAAGAGGGAATGCAGCTTTAACGCTGAAGCAAACAGAAGAAAACAGGATTTTGACTTGAATTTGATCTCTCAAGTGGAGAAGTCAGTTTAAGGGAACATGTATTTGTAACTGGCTTCTTGGGTATTCAGAATAAATACGTAAATGTTGATTTTCTTTCCAGACAAACTTACCGCTTGCTTTAAAATATTATTTTTTAAACACTACCTTGGTGTTATTCTTTTTCACCCAATTTAACGTAGGATAAAGATTTGCTCAACTCCTTGTAATACCTCGTAGCCTCACGCACTGAACAGCTTGCTCCCTCTGAGTTTTACTTGTGAATCTCCCAGGTTGGTACCGTTACATTTCATACCCACTTAATTGTGGATAAAGATTTAATCTCCTTTTAACTCTAATGCTGTGTTAACAGTAATGCCACAAGCCAGCTGGTGGCACGGGCTGGCGCAGCTGCGTTGTTGCTCCTGGGCTGGGGGAAGACAGTCAGCCCGCACTTAGTCTCTCCACTCTCCACAGTCCTTGCTCACCCTCTTCTAGCTCCAAAGCGCCATCAGAAACAACTAAAAATACAACAACCGTTTGCACAGTTACTGGTCCATTTCAGTAACAGTTCCACTTGCTCTCAGCACAGTTAACCTGTCAGGAAATGGAACTGCTTAAAGCATGATTTAGTACGAGAGTACTAATACCAGTAGTTCAGTGCTGGAGCCCTCCCGTAACGCACCTTAAGCAGTGTCTCGTATAATCCTAAGATACGATCGTGACTAGGCAAGTACCATTTCCGACTTCATGTCTTTACTTACACCAAGTCTACTACAATACTCGGACCCTTAGTTTTTATAAAAAGGATTAACAGGCTATTTGAAAGAAAGAAAATTCATTGCCTTGCTTCTGCCAGCTGCTATTAAGAGCCGTGTAATACATGAAACTGGAAAAGCTAAAAGTAGATAAAATATTGAGAGATAATGGGCTATTTCATTTCAGCCTAGTTAATTATAAGACAAGTAAAATGATGGCCATACTTCAGCATATGCCACCCTGTGAGTGGTTCATTGTCAGTGGAAAATCTTAAGTGCAGAACAGTTATCAACACAGGGGAACGGGAGATTAAGCTTCAAGTAACTAGAGGGGTCTGATGCTACTAGCTGCTATGGGCCCATTTAAGGTACCTCTGCAAGGGCTCCTCGGCTGCTGAAGGAAAGCCGAGCTGGCAGGTCACCGCAGCAGCACGTGGGCCCAAAGCATTGCCACATTTCAGCACTGGAAGTTCAGGTGCTCCAGAGCTGGCAACTAGAAGCTACATAGATGGCACAGCTGAAAGTCCTTCCTTACCACCCAGGATGCGTTTGCTCACGGTTTCACGTCTGTCACTTAGGGGACGGACAGTAGACCACATGTAACTATTACATAAACCCTAGTTCTCTATACTAGGAGGAATTTAGTCATAAATATGGGTGAAATTCAACATATGCAGAGATCCCATTATGGAGAAAGTACAGAGCTAGTTAACTTGCTTTTTTTTTCTGCAGTCAGAACAGAAAAGATTGGGTTACTGCCCTCCAACTTGCGAAAGATGATCCAGCTCATCTGAGTTCTATAGGATTTTGAAGTAATTTTCTTCTTTCACATTAAGCAAAGTAGATAAAGTCACATCACAGAACCACAGTTACAGTACACAGAAAAGCACTGGATTCATTCTAATAGCATGAAATCTGGTGTTGCCAAGAAGCTTCAAAATTAGTGTGAACGCTGAAATAGAGTCACACAGACCACAGACACTAACAGCTTGCTTATTTAGAACACAAGATAATAAAAGCATTCTTACCTTCTACCTACAGCTTTAATATGCACACTGATGCAAGTGAATTGACCACTGAATGTTTTGCGTGATTGAAGGTCTTCCCAAATTATAGCTACTATTTTATTGTTTCAGATTGTTAAATACGCCTGCTTAAGAGATGTGCTACGTCATGAGTTGGTGAGACTACTATAGTGACCTAAATGCTTTCAACGATTGTAATTTAATCTAGAATGCAAGGACTGAAACCATGTAAATATGTGGACGTAACTTTCTTTCAGAAAACATGAAACATAACAAAAAGCTTTTAGAGAGGATTGTTTTTGTTCGGTTTTAAATGCACAAGACCTGAACATGTTCCCATCTGCTTCAGTGGTACTAAAGAAACAGCAAGTTAGAAGGATTTGTTAATGCTTGAAATTAAAACAGCTCTGACTGCAAGTCTTCATAATGTTGTGTATGTGCTGAAGAAAGTTGCTGCCTCTCTCTTTGGTTATGCTGTTAGCCACAAAGCGTTGGTCTGAGCGACAGCAAGGCATGCACAGTGATGTATTTGCTTTCTAAACTATAAAATTAGCTTATTCAGATGTTTGCACCTGCACACGTTCCTGAAAGCTCCAAACTGATTTAACACATTCAGTAAACAGGAGGCCAGGTTCTTCCCTAGTTACTCCACTGAAGAGCTGCAACAGATAGAATATGGCTTTGTTATACCACTGAAAAAAACACGAACAGGCTGTGTGAGAAGTTTACAGAAAAGTCTTTCAACTGTACAGATTTCTCATGCAGTCCCTGCAGACAAATGCCCCCTTGATTCAGTATTTGTGGGTCTGTTAAAAAAATCCTAGCTCTTACAGAACTGCAAACTTGAGTACTAATAGAGACATCTGAAGTCCAAGTGACTGCACAAGCATTCATCTGTTGTGGACTTTAATGTTCAAGTAGCCTAAAGCCTGCCAAAAGGCAATTAAGGATACTCTAGGTATTTCTATATATGCTTTAAAGATACTGAATACTGAATGGCTGGTCTTAAGCTTAAACGACGCTGTAGAAATAGTTGATATTTCCACATATAAAAGCTTCAGAATTTTCAATAAAATGTAGATCCCTCCCACAAATTCCAGGTTACTCACATATCTATTTAAAAGGTTTTAGATAACTATTACCTTGGACTTTGGTATTAGTCTCTTAAGTGTGTATCAACCTGGGAAATTAGAAAAGCTCTAAAGTAAAAGCCAACTTCACCTGAAGCTGTTATGTAACGGTAGAATTACAATTTAAAGTGCTTTCTTTCCACCTTGGAAATAGACCTTCTACAGACTATAAACAAACAAAATCTATTTATTTCTGTTACTGACTTTCCCCCAGATTAAATACATCCCAAATGTCATTATTGATGATGACACTTTCTTTCTGTTTCAAGTATAAGTATAAACTAGACTTAAATGGACCATAACTGACCAGGAAGGAAACAACCTTTAAGTATCTTTGACTTTAAAATGCTCTAGGCTTTCAGGCTTGAAAGACTCCTGTAAAAGATGTACTGAAGAGATATAACAAACCAAGCCTCCTTCCCCTCTTTCATAAAAACATTAGCTAAAAATGTATTTGCCAGTTATTGATTTTAATGCTCAGTGTTCCCTAAGAGAAAATTATCTGTTTGTTTTTATGCCCCAAGAGGAAATCAAGTAGTAATCTAGATTTCAAAAGAAAACAAATCTGAAATGACAAAGTTTACCAATCATTCCTAGAAAGTAGAAAAGTTTGCCAGATGGTCACAGAAAATAGAAGAAAATGCTTTTTGAGCTTACTTCTGTTTAGATAACTGTAACTTCCCTAGGTTTTCGTTTTACACTTTCTAGTCGTGTCAGAGGGCGGAAATTTGTTGACTTCCTGCTTCCTTCTGTAGTAGTTAATCGACAGTCCTTCTGCAGCCCCTTCAGCAGCTCCATTAATTCCCGTTTTTCTAGCTCTGCCTGCTCCAGCTCTTGACGGTGCTGTCTCTCTGCAGCCATCAGAGAGCGTACATCTGACATCATTCGTGACATCTGACTCTGAAATGCAAATACACGTTTACTCCAAGAAACACACTCTTTTCTAATGATGGTTGTATGAACTTGAATTGGCCACGCACGAAGGGTGAAGGATTACAAAGAATAAGCAACACTGAAATAATTTTTTGATAGGCAGAACAAATGTAAACAATTTGAGACACAATCCAGCATTCACCTTCTGAGATGGTCTTGTTTCAAAGATTCCGATACAGTTTTCCTAAATGTGCAAAAAGTTTCTCATAAAGTATAACAAGAAACAGTGGACTTACCTAGCTGCTGCTTAAATTTTCTATCTGAAGACTACAAGCAAAATAAGGCTTTGGTTATATTCAGATACATTCTTCAAGGACTTAATGTCAAATCCAGTAAAAATAAAAATGTAATCTATAAAGAACATCCATTGCTTTGGGCTTTAAAAATCATTATTCTGTGATACAATAAGAACTAGATGAATGAAAGGGTAAGACTGCCTTGCTTGTTACTTGATTAAGTTTGCAGTGCAACTCTCCCAACCCTTTGACCACAGCTGAACCATAATGTAAGTACCACTGCCTGCAGTAGGACTCTGTGTCAGCACTGGATTATGCCACCTTGGACAGCACTAAAAAAGGAGCTGAATATTCAATTACATCCAATTTGCGATGTGTGCCCTATGTTTAGATACTGAAAATGAGTTTCAGATAGATGTGCCAACACGCTACGTATGCACAGAACGATGCAGTCCTTGTACAGGGGTACCCAGGTTAGCCCCAAATGAATTTGAAGTAAATAAACCACAAGAATAAAGCACTCAGCCTGCTTCTCAACCGAGCCGATTACCCTGGCAAAGCATTATGCTAACACCTCTTTTGCTTCCCATACTTAATGTAATTCTTATTTCTATGAGACTCCACTTACAAAGTAAAAGACAACTGCTGGGAAAAGCAAAAAGCTAGACTGTTAGGAGAGGAAAAAAAAGAAAAGAAAATTATCATATTTACCTTCAGTTCTTCAATTTCATTTTGCAGAATACTCTCTTTTTGGACCATGTGCCTTCTCTGGGAATCTAACCTCGACTCCATCTCATGTTTTGCCTCCTCCACTCTGCAGATCATTTCTGACCTAAAAAGTTTATTTCCCCTTGTTAAGCCTTGTAAGCATGGAAAATAATGATTTTCAAATTCCAGAAAGCCTTCTTGCAGCCTAACAGCCCAGTCTGATTCCCATCATACTCCGCAGGACACCCCTCTAGAGGCATGATAGTACTGTTTATTAATTTAAATAAAACTAGCATAGGAAAGTGCATTGTGCCCTAGGGGCGCTGAAGTGACCATACACAGCTTATACAGGGGACAACTGTATCATATTCCTGAAGTAACTCTATAAGCTCAAGAACACATATTTATGATTTTAAATGACTTATGACCTTTTACGTATAGTATTTACTTGCTTAGTATTACTAAACACAGTCAAGATAAAAAGTTTGAATACTATAGTATTTCTAAACATGTAATCCTGTCACTTTTATGGTGGATGCTAAATGATGGTATGCAGTAAACTATTATAACCTAATCATTCACACAGCCTTATAGCCAAAACCTAGCTGGTACTACATTAACCTTTTGAGTTCAAAAACCAGGACCAGGTAGCAGAACCCCTTGTGTTTCAATGCATTTGAACCAGATTTGAGCCTGACTTCATAGCAATATTCAAGAGCACAAGACTTGGTGAGCTGAAAGACAGAAATGGGAAGGAGCACTGGGGGGAAAAAAAGAAAAAAAAAAAAAAGTCCAACTGGAATATCATGGGAAGGGAAAGCTACAGGAACATATATGAGGGAAAAGAAGATGCCAGTAAGAAGAGTCATATTCACCGACTGTTAATAATCTGCCAGGATCTTAATAAAAAAGTGGAAATTAGACCCTAAGAGGTTTAATCTATCAGTCTGTACCTGCCAAAATAACTAGAGATTTTAATCTTCTGGATCTGTATAAACTATAAACATATGTGAAATATAAACTAAATATAATTATTAATAATGTGACCTTGGGTCTACAGCAGGCCAATGGAAAAAATGAAATTTCCAACTTCAGTCCAGCTTTCTTAGGTACTTTGTCATTTTAAATAGTCAGCTCACAGTTTTGTTGAGCTACAAGCAATGGTATTTTAGTATTTATAATAACTTGGGGAAAAAAACACAACCAAACCAGCAAAAGAATCAGAAGAGTAAAAATTTAAAGTCTATGCTGACATAATACTCTGACCCATTAGTATCAAGTAATTAATAGGCTATTTAACACATACCAGAATCCAGTACTAGTATTTGAAGTGCTTCATGCACTGTTTTTCAGGCCTAGACTAACACAAACATCAAAGAAACAGAAGATTTGTACCGAAGTAGTTCTAGCTCAGTTCTTAGCTCAGCTACGCAATTATGCTGTGTGTCTTCTGCACTGAGAATGGTGTAACCACAACCATTAGGGCATTCACGGCTCCGATATTCACACACTGCCAGGTGACCATCCAAGTTACGTCGTTCAATCTGAACTGTACAACCTGAACAGGAAACACAGTAAGGTAAGCCAGTTGTTTGCAACTAACAAAAGCATTTTAATTAATTCCAAACAAAAACACTCAAGCAAGCAAGCCGCAATATCCTGAGCTAAGCAACAGCCAATCTGTTAAAGCAATGAAAAAAGTGATTTCTTTAGAACATGAAATATGATAATTATAACACACACAACTAGTAATAAAACACTTTAAAAAAGTCATTATGATATTTATCCATTAACTGAAAATACTGAAAAACTGAAAGTAGGTATTTTATGTGAAGTCTTCTACTGCTGGTCTGGCATTAAAGCAACTTCAGTAATGACAATGCTGATGCCAAGCTAAGACACTAGCAACTTGCCTGTGCTTCCACCATAGATTGCAGTGACTGGAATTGAAGAAGAATGCAAACGTGTGAAAAACAGTAGGTTACCAAATTTAGGAATAAAAGGTCCAAAGACACGTAGTAACAGCAACGGGGGTGATATGGAATATAACCTTATTTTCCTGACAATTTGTTGGTCTTGTGTATAACATACTAGACCACATAAATAAACAAGAAATTTATTTATGAACTTTTAATAACTGATGCAAAAATAGAAACATTTCCACAGAAATTCAAGGACACAAACTTTACAAATCTGCAGTGATTAAAAGTAAAATGTAGAGAACCAAAAATGAACACTATATAAATTATTGCTACATTTAACACTCCAAACTTGAAGTTTGTAGTCTTTAATATTCAATCTTTGAGGTACTGTTTGCTGTAATACAGGCTTGCATTTCATTTGAAGATAAAATTGATGTAAGAAAACTGAAACAATGGTGCAATGAAACTTGCCAACAAACTATATCAGAAAATTACAAAAGACAGCCGCCTCAAGAAGCTTTACTAATATAATGACTTGTAATTGAGGTACTCAAAATACACTCCGATGTATTCTTGAGAGATGTAAGAGCCCTCACACCCTGAATACCAGACATCAGAGATAAGGTGTAGTAACTCTATAAATGCTACTCTTTCTGCAGAAAGTAACAGAGGTGAATTTGAAGCATCTGCAGGAGTCACTTACTGCTAAGAGAAATTATAACTTCCGGTGGAGTGATTTTAGCACCTTAATCGTCTTATAATTAATTACAATGGCAGACTTGACTATGCCCTTAGCACCATTTATTAGAAATTAACTTTGCAGGAACATATGACATATTGAATAAAATCGACTGGTAAATTACATCACTATGTTCCTTTTTAGCAGTATGTTTCTTCCTCAAGAGGTGTAAGTTTGTTTTAAATAAAAACCTTAACATGAACACAATTCTAACCAGAATTTAGCTCAAAGCAATTCTTATTTCCAAAATACATTTTTATTAAAACCATGAGACAGAGTGGGTGGCTGCACATGCACCAGGCAACAAGCTATTTTGTAAATAAATTGCAACCCATAAGCATTCTGTAGGTGCTATTATATTCATACAAAAATCAAAACGAGCAGACAAAACTGAAATCCAAATTCATAACTTGACAGGAAGCAAAACAAACGCACTGCTGTATTTTCATAAATTTGAAGTCCATCATACTCATTTTGGTTAGTTTTTGGATAAGAAACTATTGCTAATGATCATGATTGCCATAAACGGGTAACACATTTTGTTCAAAAACACTGCTGTAAAGAGTAGATCATGCCAAAGCTTTGAATTTCTGTATGGAAATAACAGCCATTATTCCCATTCTATTGACAGAAAGATGACAAACACGTTTTCTGAATATAAAGGATTCAACTTCTCTGAAGGTGACTCACCTGCATTGGAGCAAGGTATCTGACTGTATTCACACTCCCTTTCATGCCTGTCTATAGATTCCAGAGAACAAATCATTTCACAGCCATACTCTCTGTTTTTGCAATGTAGCTGAAGACGGTTTAAATCATTTTTCATGTATCTACATGCAAAAAAAATAATCAATTTCTTCTTAAATCTGGGAACGCAATTGAAAAAAAGGTCTGTATTTTCAACATTTGGGAAAAGAAAGTAAGATTCTAATCTCCATTAGGAAAAACCGTGAATATTCAGCTTATTTGATTTTTTTTTTTTTACAATTCAAGTGATCATATTGGAAAAGAACAGGCTTAAAGGAAACAATGTTAATGGAATATTCAGTCTCCAAAATTAAATGTGCAAATTAAATCTTTATTTTTGAATAAATTTTTAATCATGACCTTTTGCTAGCTCAGGAGATATTACCAATAACAAACACCAAGGCTACTCACTGTCACTGAAGTTTTGTGTTTCTAAATATGCCAAACCAAACTGACTACAGTGAGTACAGACAACCTACAAATTAAACTCTAGGGTTCTGCCTACACTACACCTCAACTTTCCAAAGAATAAAATCTTATTAGTGACAAAAATACTGAGAGTACTAGTAAGAGTTAATATAACATGTGTGGCTGAAGGTTTTAAACGCAACGTAAGTGTTAATCTGCGCAAGATTAGACAATGCAGGGGTTAAACAGCAAGCAGTAGCTACTGATCAAACTGTGCTGGCAATAGCAGGAATTAATAGAATAGCTCAGTCGGAAAGGACCTACAATGATCAACTAGTCCAACTGCATGACCAATTATGGAAGACACTTGCCAAAACAGCCTGTTTTACAAGAGAAGAGAAATTCTTACAACTAAAGACCTTTTTAAGAAAAGATTTTAAGGCAAGAAGTTTGGTTCATGTCAACAGGAATTATTCATTACAACTCCCCCTACAGTATCTAGGTAAGACTAAAAGGAAAAACAAAAGCTATACAGTGTTTAGTGACTGTTACCAAGAGTTGCTTTGCCTCTTTCTCTAAAAAAGCATGGGAAAGATTTGGTGCTGTAGAAGACATTCAGAAGAATATCCAGACAGACATCTAGAATCAGCATTCAAGATACAAAAACATGGAGAGAACAAATTAAGTGTTCTTTCCATTTTGAAATTTAATACCTTGAAAGTTAGTTAGAATAAATAGAAAATGCTAATGCTTTCATGCAAATGATTGGTTTCTGCCACAGGCATATTGGATAAAGACAATGTGAGAGACAGTAAATGACAAGAGATAAAGCTGTGCAAGCAAATTTGAGAAATCCTAAATTCATGTAATTTCAACATACAGCAAGACTACTGTATACCTGTAGAGAGGTCGTAGCAAAGATACATCAATCATTTGTCTGTCTTCAGGGCAGTTACTGTGATGAACAAGCCATCCATGTATACAAGCAGTACAGAAAGCATGTTCACAAGGAGCCTGTAATGGATCTTCTAACACATCACGGCAGATGGAGCATAATAGCCCTTCATTAACATAGCCAACAAAACGCTCGATATCATAACCCATGCTCTCCACACACTTTCAACCTATTAAAAAAACACACAGAAATAAAGTAGTCTTTGTCCTGAATCCATATGGCTAGATCCACAAAAAGTCCTGGAAGCAATTCTAGAAATATGGAGAACAATGTGAATAAAGAACTTCACATGTGAGAATGCAAACACATACTTTGTGGTGACTAAGATTTAAGTGAGGATTTGAGGACTGTACTGCTGGATGTCAGAATCCCAATTTCATATCAAGATTCTCTGAATTCTGAAAGCAGATTTTAGCAGACGGTTGAGCCGTGCTTCTTCTGAACTCTGTTATGGAACACAGTTCTACCAGCCACTGTGAAACATACAGTTTCTATTTACTTGACTTCTACCTGAGGCAGAAACATCACAGAAGTTCATATGCAAATGTTTGCTTTCCATTTTAATGCCTTTTATATAATGCTTAACATAGTTAACGAAACAGTGTCTTTACAGACAATAGCTGTGGCACTTTCAGCTAGCAATTTTGTATTTATGAACTGCACCATCACTTAACATGTTGTTTTCACGCTGAAAAAAAAAAAAAAAAAGCTAAGATTCTCTACTCATTGTAGACATCCACTCCAGAGGGAAAAGCATGAAATCTCCGCATGCCTAGAGAAATACTTAATATCCAGGAAGAAAAAGAAGCCAAAACTGTCACTAACTGAAATCATGAGGAGCTACTGTCTTCTACATGGTCTATTTTATAAAACCGAGTAGCCTTTAAATGGATTTGAAAGCTTTGTGAAGAAGAACTAACAGGCAATCTGCCTTCATCAAAATCCGATCATGAAAAGCCTACTAGAATTTGGTAAGACTCCACAGAACTTACCTAAAAGAATGTTTTAGGCTTTGCATTCCTCCTTAATATAAAAAATTACTTTTGTAACCCCACTGAGACCCCTGAAAGATGTTTCCATGAGTTTTTCTAAATAAAACAGAAGATAACCTACCTTTTTAGATTTTACTACATATATATATATATGCAGTTTGTCAAAATACTTCAGAAACAGTTTTCTGATTTATAAGATACGTAATGCTTCCCACCTTAAGTTTCTCTTCACTGCTTTATTATGCCTATGAGAAAAATTAGAAAGAGAAAGGATCAGTAGTGTTTCCTCAGTTACGGAGTCCTATGTCTAACCAGCCAGCTGCTGAATAGATGCTGTCCTAACAGCCCATAAACACAAAGCTTTCCAAAGCAAGCCACTGTAAAATCTACAATTCAACACAAGAGATCTGACTAGATTAGGGGCTGGGGCAGGGGAGCGGGAAATCATCAGTGTTTCTTTCAATTATTACTGATGCAGACACTTACCATAAAACTGAACACCCTGCTGCCATTTAATTTTGAAGTCTTATAGTTTTATTTGTAAGACTGAAGACAACAGAATTCAGTATTATTGAAGAGTAGCAGCTGAAATCTGGTAAAATTATATACTTTAAAAAGATGAAAGTCTCTTGTCTAACCTGGTTTTATGGAGGCTTGACATGCAGTTCATTTTTAAAACAAAACTATCACAGTCAGGCTCATTTTATTGACAAATAACATTCACTTGATGTGTAGCTTAACTCAGGATGCTCACTTAAACAAAATTAAAAGAATGTCATCACTTAAATCCCTAAAATTGATATCTAGCAATTGCACTATGACATTCAAACAGAATCGCAATCTGAATTAAAACTGTAATCTTTAAGGACTAATGTCAAATTTTGCTCTAAAGGAAAAAAAAGTTTGCAATTCCTCTTCGTGAATATACTATAAATCTGGTATTTAGAAGATCTTATATAGCTGAGTATCAAAGCATATCTTACTGATTATGAAAGGTTCTTGTGTTAAAAAGGTATTTGCTAAGATTAAAGTTAATAAGAACCTGTAATGAAAACATACATAACGCAAGGAAGAATGCGTATTACCCAAACACAAAACACATCATCTGCTACAGTTTCCATATTGTGTTTTCTTTCTACTGGCATATTTGTTGTACAGCCAAAACCCTGGCTTGCAGATGCTTGAGCTAGTTTTAGATTAGCTGGGACACCTACTAGCTGGGTGACCTAGTGACAGCGCTGCCACAGCAGCAGGGATTGCAATCCATGTAGACACCTGACAAGGTCCCAGGCAGATTTCACAGACCGCATTTAGCTCTGTGCTTCTGTGGCTACACTGTCATCAACAACACATGGCCACTGAATTTACAAGCATCTGGGATATGCTGTTCCTTTGGCCACAGCATGGACATTCTATGTCTTAGAAAAGTCTGCTCAAGAAATACCATACTATGAAGAGGACAAACAATTCTTTTCACACTGTTGTTGCCCTGAATGTTTTTACAGGTCTCCTGTAAAGACAGAAAATTCAGGACTTTGCTAGTTCACTGTGAACAAAATGAGCGTTACTTTTGCAGAAAGCTGTAATTTTAAAGGGCACCAAGGACCACAATGGAAAGTTTAAAGAGAGGAGAACAATGCTAATTATCAGTAGCAGAACGTGAAGTCAAGTACTAGTTCCCAATACTGATAAAAGCATTGAAATATATAGTATGTTGTAGAAGAATGGCTGCAGAAGCTTGGCCTTAGAATCTCTGAAGATCTGCACAATCCAGGCCTGGTATTAGAATAGGCCTGTAATTAGAATTGTGCTGAAGTTAACAAGAAAGGTAGCTTTGAGCTATTCTTGAATCCTGAGACCAAGTAATTATGTTGTGCCAACAGGCCGTGGCTGTAACAAGCTACAGCTGCTGGGAAGGCAGATGCAAGGCCAAGAAAGATAGGGAGCGGTATGGGAATATAGGGAGTAACAAACTACAAGGCTGAAGCACAGCAACACAATTAGCTACATGGATAGAATGCTCATTTTAGTCATGATAATTAGGGGTGTGAGAACTGCGCGTGCTTAGAGACTAATAACCAATTATATTTTTGCTTTACGAATATGCATGTATATTGAGTCTATAGAAGTAGTGTTAGAAATAATAAAGTTGAGCAAGATGCATAACTCATATTGAGCGACTTCTTGACTCCGGCGAACCCTTCTCCCCAACAGTACGTTTATGCTGGAGGACTGTTAAGCAGCATATACACAATCTATAATTTGAATTGTGCACCTAAAATTTTGATTTGACTTGGTGGTTCCCAGAAGATTCAGCTTTTAGAAAACTTTCATAAAGATATAAGATATGACAAAACTGTGAGTATTTTTGCTGTCCCAGGGTTTCTGCTCTACTGGAATTGCAGATGCTGTAAGCTACATTTTGCACACATGTGGCTGATCCCTGAGCACCAAGTCTTCAAGAAACTCTTTGGCATATTTTAACAACTTTGACGTCTATCAGAATGCAGGAAAGGGTATTTTTAGCAAGTGGGAAACAAAAACTTTGTGTTTCACAGCAAACTGAAGTGCAACAAATATTATATATCTATATATGTAAAGCCCTAACTAAACCCAGAGTTCAAATAGAGAGTGGATTGTATATTTTGCCTCAAAGTTCCCATCAAGAGGGGTTCTGATGAGAACTTCAGTCTGTTTTCAAGACTGATGCTGGAGCAGCACCATCCCACATAGTGCCATAAACCTTGTGGCTTTGAGCCTGAGACCTACAGCAACAGCTGCCACTGAAATCCCAGACCTCTTCCAGCAGAAATTCCTGACATTAAGAACCAGAGATGTTTTATCTTCTGCCAGCTTCAAAAGATGCACTTTAGTCAGCAGATAATCAGAGGGAGAGCATCAGATGAATGCCACGCACTCTAGCAGTACAGGCGACTTTAGTCAGTACTTTCTGCCACAAAACAACATCATTTTCAAATTCTGCTCTTCCCCAGAAACGTCTCTCTTTCCACTTGGCCTCAAAACCTTTTGTTCTACTTCCATTACAATTTATTGATTGTCACACTCCTTTTTTGTTTGTACCTAGAAACTACATTATTTATCACTGCCTTCACACACTCCACTAACATTTCCAAACCTTGCCTTGTCTTTGGCTTCTCTGGTCCAGAATTCTGCCCATCACCTGGCCATTACCAGTGACACTTTCCACGAGGATATCTGGAATTTGTGGGTGCCAAATCTGGAGGGTAGAAACCCCACAAACTGTTACATGCTATTTGCTTTCCATGGTTTTACATGTATTTTATTTTCCCCCATAGTTTTTGACAAGCAAAAATCTCCTCCACACTTCACAGATACTAAGAGCCAATTTTTAGTAGCTGTTATCCCATGTTGTTTGCCATGCAGAGGCACACCTAAAACCAGTCCTGAGGTATGTACTGCACTGCCTTCAACCAGAGATTTTGTGTGGATTGTGTGGATGCAGGGAGAATAGACATGGGATGTAGTTCCCAACAACATAATCGCACAGGTTGCTAAACATCTGGCACTAATCAAAGCCATTCCATTCTAACAAAAACAGGACACTGACATCAGATTAGTGACTTGCATTTCCCCATCTACAGTAGTTTCTGATTTTTAAAAACCGGGTTTTTTTTCAGGTGACAAAACAAAGCATAGATGTTTGAAGGGCTGAAGTGAATCATGACAGCGGATTTGCATCACTAATACAGCATTTTCAGAAGTGCTGTGTGACTGGAAGAACAAACCGTCTATGCAGGGCCCAGGGATGAGGTGACATTAAAATATGATATTGCTTCAGCTTCTACTTTCACAAAGATACACTGTGCTTTAAAACTTGCTATATCGAAGCGATATTTTAGGGTGCCTTATACCACTCTGACACAGTCACTGTAAGCCACTTCAAGCCAGCATTAATGTTCAAAGAGGCAGACTCACCCCTTCAACGGTGACAGTACAAGCTGTTTCCATAGCTACTGGATGTATTATTTGGGGTCGGAACTAGATGATCTTTAGGGACCCTTCCAATCCAAACCATTCTATGATTCTATGATCGCACCGGGTAACTGACCTGTTTTAAGACTGAACTGGTGAAAAAAAGGAGTTTTAACCTTGGCAATTGTCCTGCAGTAGCCCAAGTGAATCTATCCACTAATTAACGTCATCCTAGCCTCCCTCTACCTCCTCCCTTGAATCAGTAAATTCATTTAATTTGGCCCTTTCCTGAACTTAGATAACCAACCTTACAGACAACTACTCACTGATTCGCTGGGCTAAGTTCTTTTGTAGATGGCTCAGCAAAGGCTCAAGTGACAACGGAAGTGGGGCAAGACAGGGGATAAGAAACTGCAGCCAGGGCAGAAAGGAAAGACAGACAGCAGCAGTGTCTGATTAAGGCGGCTATAGAGCTACTGTCTCAGCTCAGCTTCCTAGACTGGTACATTGTGGAGTCTCATGAACGTTTGTGTAAGAGAAAGGGAACAGAAGAGGATAAGAATGAATGGATAGCAACACCAGCTTACACTGATGTGAAAAAAATTACTTAACAAAAGCTTCTATAATAACCAGTAAGGGATATACAATTAATTTAAGGCCTGCGCCTCTACCAGGAACTATCAAGGAAACTAGAATTACTTTGACAAAGAACATTTTTATGTAACATTTCCACTTGCTGTCGTGCTGCAAAACCTACTCAAGGTGGGATGATACAAGATACACATCTCACAGGCCACTTTTTAGGCTTTAAAGGGCTGGACCCCGATGCACAGCGGCCAGAGGGCCTCTCCTCAGAGGCTCGGGTGGGAGCGCTGCACAGGCACAGGGAAGGCCTCTGGGCCACGCCTGGGTGGGCTCCTCAGGAACGGCCAACGCTCTTGGTCACAGAGAACAAAACTGTCTGGAAACACCTGGAGCAGCAACGCACCGCCAAGGAGCCGCACCCAAGCGGCCTCACTTGCCATTCTCTCCTCCTCATCTCCTCAGCAGGATGGCACAGCCACCACCAGTCCGGCACAGAGACTAACGGTGCAAGCGCCAGGCCTGCCGCCGGCGAACGACCCCTGACAAACGCTGAGGTCCCCGGCGCAACGCCTCCCGCCCCACGGCCCCGCTCCGCTCAGCCAGCCGCTGCGGTACCGCTGCCCCCCTCGGCACGGCCGCCCGCCGCCGCCCCGCCGCCCGCAGCCACCCACCTACCCACCCGCCTGCCCCCCCACTCACCCGCCCACCCCGGCCGCCACCGCCGCCGCCGTGCCCCGCCGCCGCCCGCTGTCGCGAAACGGAGGTTACTTTTGCGGCCGCTCTTGCTTGACGGCCGCGCGGCGCAGGGAGCGCGGCCCCCCCGCCATGCTGTGTGTGGCGCCGGGAGCCGCCCCGCGGGGCCCCGCCACGCGCGCGTACCTCAGCGCTCCCCCGGCGGAAGGGGCCGGGCGCGCGCGGCCGGGGTGACGCCGCGCCCTCCCCGCCCCGGGCGCGCGCGCTGGGCGGGAAGCGCCGCGCGGGGTGGGAGGGGCACGGCGCGGGGCGCATGCGCGGCCAGCGGGCTGACGGGAGCCGGCGGCGGGACAATTGAGCGCTGAGGCGGCGGCGGGGGCGGGTCACCGGGTGGAGGGGCCGTTGGCCTTCCTGTGGGAACGGCGGGCGGAGGAGCCGGCTGGGCGCTCCCGATCCCTGTGTTTGCCCACAGGGAGCCTCCCCTTCTCCCCCCTCATCTTCCCGCTGCCGTTACTGGGAGGCTGAGGCGGGGTGTGCCAGGTAATTTGAACAGCGTTTCGTTTTGGGCCTGCTCTAAATCCGTACAATTATTGCTCGTTTGAGGTGATTTTTCACTAATATTCAAGGCGGTGCAGTCGCTGCCTGCGGTTTAACTTTGAGTAAAAGTTAATCCTGTGGTGGCATCTTTGTAATCGCCTACAAAAAACAATTTTAGCCTTGTCACCTTTGCCGAGAATATCTTTTCAAATGCTCAGGAGAGCTGCCTGTTAAGTTTGTGCCAAGATGAGCAATGTAACTGCCTTTAAACCAGGATTCGGTGTATGCTGTGTTTAATGTGTAAAATTTTGAAATATTCAAAATAGATCTATTAAACATAAATATTTGAAATATATTTGAAATGTAATTTATTTTAATGCAGCTGTTAAGATGCCTTTAAGGAGAAAAATGCTGCTGAATTCAATGCTTGCAAAACCAGATGCATTCATGAGACGTTTTAGGCTGTGGTTGCATGGTATGCTTAATTTGGTCAAGCTAGGTTGCTAATAAAAGGCGGGAGCATTGCTTTTCTCATTATCTCCAGATGTTTCCCAGTAACCATACCTAACAGTACTGCAGGTACTGGGTGAGTCAACATATTGGTGTCTGTCTCGGAGGAAAGGGCATGTTCACTTGTCAATTGATTTAGTTGTAACGTGGAGCTATTCCTTGCCTTTGCTACACCTCCTCTGATCCCATCGAAAAGATCTAGTGTCAGTCATTTGTTGCACATCCATAATGGCCTTTTTTCTGTATAGTACTGTAAAGATACAAAATATAAAACTATTTTTTTGTGGTTTATATTGTTATTATATTTTATAAAAGCTTACATTTTGAAGACAGAGAGGTATTGTTGGAAGCAATATTACATTTTAAGAAACACAAACCCCTAATGGCTTTTGTAGTTGCAAGTAGGTAATACTGGTAATATTATTACATGTTCTTAAATTTGACAGGAGTGAAGTTACTGAGTTATCAAGGGTCATATCTTTAAATTTCTCACTAATTTGCAAATTTCTTATGAGTCTGTTTTAGTGGTTGAAGACAAAATGGCAGTGCAAAGTCCAAACTGATTTGGAAACCAAAACACTTTAATCACAGATACATGCAATTTATGAACTGCACAATTCCCCTGTTCCACAGGATAAGTGACAAGCTGCAGAACTGAGGTGGGCAGGATTAGCGTAGTAGTTCAGCCATGCTATGCACAGTCCTTGTGTGGAGTTGTGGAGTGTCCTGGGTTGTCTTCCCAAGTGTCACCGTGCATTATAGGATTGGGTAGAGAATTTGTTAAAATTCACATGGTGCCTGAAACCGGCTGTGGTCAGTGCTGACACTCACAGTCTGTTCCTCTGGAAGGTTCTTGACACTCTTGCAGCTTTCACAGTAACTATTGGTTGTTTACACTACAGGTACTCCTGTTATAACCAAGCTACTCCCTTATTGCACAGGGTTAACTAAAGTTCATATGCTAACACTGTTGTCAAGTAGGCATAACTTATGTGAACCACCGTTGATGCAGCCAGAGACCTCTCTCCTTGTACTTTTAATAGCAGTCACAATGGAAGTAATAGCAGTTCAGGCCATTTTGTCATTAAGGTTTACATCTAGTAACAGCATTGTATATATGCTAATTTTTCAGACGTGAAGCAGATAGCATACTCGCATTAGTGTGTGCACGTTTGCAAAGTATTTTGACAGTAGTCTGTTACCACTTGCCTGTGTATCTTGGAAAGAAAGGTTGTTGTGCCTTGGTAAGCCACTGGAGTGCAGAGTAGTGTCAAAAAAGTGCAGAAACACATTGGCTGTTGCAGCAGGATACAAACACTCTTTCAAGATGGTAGAGCAGTTTGTGTTTGCAATCCATATTATGGTTTATTTTTACCTAATAGTTGAGGGGGTCAATTAAACTAAACAGTCCATGGTACAAATGGAGAATTAAACCAAAATATGTTCCATAAATTGCTGTACCGTGCTTGTCTTCATCATTCCAGCTGATGGGATGTTCTATTGGAATTTTCTTTTCTTGTTTTGTTTCTACTACTTTGAAGTATTAAGATTACAACTTTTTATTCCAGTGGTTGCAAGTATGCTTTGTCATATTAACATTGGTGTATGTTTGGGTTTGTCCTGTGTTTAGGGGAATAATGGTCTTATATTTTGAAGGAAAACCGATAGTATGTTCCTTCCCATGTTCTAACAGACATAACATTGAGTTACAATATCCACTGTAATTTTGAGATAATTTTCTGCTGAGTTCTAATCTTAGTATAGTGAATCTGACTGACCAATATAATTGACTTATAATGCAGAATACTATTCCCAGATATGAAACGTACCTTCAACATTTGTGATTCATTATGCACTAATAATAGGCTTTTCAAAATTACCTTTTAAGTGTTTAGAACAGTTGTTTCAAATTGTCTTTCTTTTATAAACTAGTTTGTTTGTTAAGCAGCCCCACACTGCACATCTCCAGAGCATTTCTTGCTATTGAGAACTGCATTATTTGCTTTACAAATGAAAAAGTGTTCAACTGCAGAATTTGCTGTAGTCGATCTTAGTACATAAACAATGCATTGCAACGACACTACTTAAATTGTATTATTCTTGTGCATTAAGATGGTTATTTGCAAATCCTTTATGCTATCTTTTATTTTGTTCTAAAATAGTGTTTATGTTGTTATCTATGGATATATTTTTATATTTAAAGCCTATTTTGACTGCAGTGTTCTTTATCTGCTTCCTTCCTTCCTTTTCACCCTCCAGAGCAGTACGACTAAGTATGAGGCGATCGGCAGCTCCAAGTCAAGTGCTAGGAAATGTAGCCAAAAAACCAAGGTTTATACCACCAGGAAAAAGTATAACAGTTCCTCTCAAGAACAAAACTAAGGAGATGGATCAAGAAATGAAATTAAAGGAGGTAAACTGAACAGTGCACTAAAATGTATGCTTGTACAGTATTGTAACTAAAAGATAGCATCTGAGTTCACTGCAAACAATCTCTGCTTAAACGATCGGTCTATTCAGAACAGATTTTTATTATTTTTGCTCTTACTGCACTTGATCTTGCTTCTCAGGTAGGTTTTTCTCAATGTGTGAAGTGGATGCAGAAAAATGTTTTTCAAATAAATAAAAGTAATCAGTATTGAGCCCAAATACAATTCCCAGTGTAGTGGAGGCAGGGATTGCATCTTGGCATGGACATTGTTGGATTCAAATGTTTGAAACGATTTGGCAAAAGCAGTTAAAAACCCAAGATACTTGGTAATGAAATATCAGTACACTGAGTTGCAGTTTTGCTGCAAGGAACTCCCTCTGAAACCTTTAATATCAACCAAAAAAAGCATCACAGTTTTTATTGATTTTATCTACAGAAGACTTCAATTAAATTCAATTAATAAACTACTTGCGTAAGTGGTATTTGGTATTCTGTGCATGTGCTTTTTGATGTGAACACTGGGTTGCATGTATTTGTGTAGGGATGTATATATTTATGTAGACAGTTTGATAATGAACATTAGTATCTATTAAAGATCCTTTCTTGTTGCTCTTTTCTCCATTTCTCTTCAGCTGCATGAAACAAATGCTATTGTGAATTTGTTTCTCTTTTGCAGATCGATGAGAAAGAGAGAAGTGCTTCACTGCTTTCTAAAATATATGGCCAGAATGAAAATGCAAATTTTACACAGTCTGTGGAGTCAACTGGAAAAGTAAAGACCATAAAAGCATGTTTTGGCATTAATAAGTGTAGCAAGATGGAAATGAAAACATTAAATACACCCAAAGCTGGTAAGATATTCTTTCTTATTTACTTCCATGTGTCTTAAGAGAATTTTAAAGTTTATGAATGATATGCTACTTACTAAACTTCTATGAAGTACTAATATAAGGGTCATGCAATAGTGGCATGATTTGGTGTTCTACTGGGTAGAGAGTGAAAGAAACAAATGTTACATGATTTTTTTAAATAGAAAAGGAAGGAAGTTGATGGTTTAGGATCCAGTTGATAGTGCTGCTATCTATGTCTTTCAGAAGAGTACTATAGCCAACTCACTGTAATCCAGAGCAATACTAAGATGAGAGTTGGGATACCCTAAATAGTGGAAGCGTGTTTTAATTGGAAAACTTATGCAGAGCCTCAGGCAGAGAATGCTAATAATTGAGTGGATTCACGTTTTTCAGAATTCATGAGGGTTTCTTTTCTTCAGTGCAAGATCCGAGCTGTTTTCTTCAGTGTCTCCAGTGGGCAGTTGAGGTTCAAGCATGGGCTGCTAACTGTAGAGTAGCACCAGAGCAGAACTGGTTCTGTTCATTCATGTGTGTGCACTTATTTACTTGTGACCTGTAGTAATGACTATTACTTCAAAAAGCTAGGTAGTAAGCAAAGATACTGAAATGTCTTTGATGCATATCTTTGAATGCAGTTTTATGGACCTGAATGACTGTGGGGTTGACTGTCTTCGTTTCCCACCGGTCATGTGCCCTGACCACAGGTACACAGTGCAGGGATGTTCTGCATTGTGTGAATGCAGATGTATGACCTCAGGAGCCCAGTGCATCTTGGAAGTGTTGCACTTGTACTCGGTTAATAACATTGCTGGATGAAAATTATTCCTCTTGGAGCCAGCTCAGGCATTTCAACATCTGTCTTACAGTTAATTCACTGTTGTTTCCTCATAATTAATTACATTGATAATGATCTTTCCCTTTGTTTTAGGGTTCATTTAATTGACAATACTTTGTGTAATGAGTGTAGTTTTAAAAGAGCATTTTATGACCACTTATTACCTTGATTCCTTAATAGTTAGAATTATAATTCAGAAGGCTTTAATAAAGTTATATTTAATTTTGTTTGTGATAAGAGCTGCTAAATCTGGAAGCCCTACAGAAGTAAAGCTGCCATAGCTCTGTGTCCCAGGGTCCAGCCAATATTGATGCAGAGCACGTATTCCTAATAGGCAGGCATACATACAATACTTATATACATATGCATGTGGTTGGTAACAGGCCAACACAGAGAACACAGCACTCGGGCAAACACAAGCAGGCATCAGTGGACACATCGTGTTCCCCTCTCTTGGCTGATCAGGGTGAAAGCCTGTTTGTGGAAAATAAATGAATATACGTATATCTATACACACACAGAGAAAATATAGGTATCTCCATGTGGTAGGCTGACCCTGGCTAGATGCCAGGTGCCCACCAAGCCCACTATCATTCCCCTCCTCAACCAGACAGGGGAGAGAAAATATAATGAAAGGCTTGTGGGTCGAAATAAGGACAGGAAGATCATTCAGCCATTACTGTCATGGGCAAAACAGACTCAACCTGGGGAAAATTAGTTTAATTCATTACCGTTCAAATCAGAAAAAAAACACCTTCTCCCTACCCCTCCTCTCTTCCCAGGCTTAACTTAATTCCAGATTTCTCTGTGTCCTCCCCTCAGGTGGTGCAGGGGAATACGGTTATGGTCAGTTCATCACACATTTCTGCCATGCCTTCCTCCTCAAACTCTTCCTCTGTTCCAGTGTGGGGTCCCCCCCCACGCCAGATAGTTCTCCATGAACTTCTCCAGCATGAGCCCTTCCTATGGGCCACAGTTCTTCAAACACTGCTCCAGTGTGGGTGCCTTCCATGGGATGTGGTCCTTCAGGAATGGACTCCTCCAGCGTGGGTCCCCTGCAGGGTCACAAGACCTGCCAGCACACTTGTTTCAGTGTGGGCTTCCCACAGGGTCACAGCCTCCTTTGGGCACCCATCTGCTCTGGTGTGGAGTCCTCCATGGGCTGTGGAGTGGATATCTGGTCCACCATTAACCTCAATGGGCTGCAGGGGGACAGTCTGCCTCACCATGGTCTTCATCACAGGCTGCAAGGGAATCTCTGCTCTGACGCCTGGAGCACCTCCTTCCCCCTCTTTCTTCACTGACCTTTGTGTGTGCAGAGCTGTTTCTCTCACATGGTCTTACTCCTCTCCTGTTGCAATTGTGTTGTGCAGATTTTTTTCCCCCCATCTTAAATATGTTGTCCCATAAGGTGCTGCCACTGTCACTGATGAGTTCAGCCTTAACCAGTGGTGGGTCTGTCTTGGAGCCAGCTGGCATTGGCTCTGTTGGACATGGGGGAAGCTTCTGGCATCTTCTTACAAAAGCCGCCTCTGTAGCCCCCTTGCTACCAAAACCTTGCCACGCAAACCCACTACGCTTCTCTAACTGATCTTATGCGCTCAGTCTATTCAGTAGCTGGCTTTTTGATTTGTTGAATTCCCCTGCTGTGGGCACGTGGGCATATGAACCACTAAGGCCCACAGCTCCCAGTGCAATTGCTGGTACTCAGACCTGTGCTCCCACAGCGAAAAACACACTATAGGTCCTTCCAGTAACTGGCCTCAGACACTTATGTACTTAGTGGTGGGGGTCCTGGATCCACTGGTCTCCCAGTTGTCTTGTGCTCAAGAGATGCACACATACAAACATGCCTCTCTGGTAGCTAGACTTACTGGTAGCCAGCCTGCAGATGTCCTGCTCTCTCCAGTAACTTGCCTGGACTTACTCATCCTTCCAGTAGCTAACTGTCAGGCCCCCTGGTCTCTCTAATATCTGGCCCAGACTTGTGGCTACTCCAATACTTGGGTCCCAAGCCTCTTATCCTACTTGCCAGCTAGTCCCGCTTGGTGTTTGCTAGGGAATCACACAGTGGCACGTGTACCCAGGTGGTATGCATGGGCTCTGGCCTCTCTGCTTGCTGGTGTGTCAGATACCTGGGCCAGGTGACCTTGTGTGAGGCCCAGGTCCAGCTGCTGACATGTACGCTTCCATACACACTTAGGCATTCAGAATAGAGTCCCTTCACCCAGGAAAATATTTAGAAATATAGTTTAATAAGAAGATGGTACAAACTGTGTCAATAGGGTGCAGTGCATTGCTGGACAAGCATACCAGGTGGTGACCTGTTTAAAGTGGCTGCTTTTTTCCTTTTATTTTCTTGTGCTTGTTCCTCCCTGAACCACCTTCATCTGTGCCCCCTTTTGCTTTCCCTTGCTTTTTTTCCTTCAAAAATTCGATTATAAGCCTTGTATAAATCTCCATTTCTAGCATCATATGAGTTCCTGGCCCCTGTAGGCAGCAATCCCCTTCATTCTGTAAGGTGCTCTGGAGAGCCCTTCCTATTGACTCTTATTGTTGGGTTTTACTCCCAGAAAACAGTGGTTGATCAGTCCCCTGTGATAGCCCTGAGAGGATGCTGCCATTATCATGTTATGTGACCCAGAGTATATGCATTCTGGCAGAACTAATGTGGGAAAACTCAGCCTCCTTCTATGTTTGAAGTCCTTCTGGTCTCACGGCTTTTGTGTTTATCTGCTGTGTGCTGTAACTTCCAGTTCTTCTGATGAAGCTCATACTTGCAGAAAATTTTCAGTGTGTATGGGACAAGTTGTTTGAGTGGTCCTGCTTCCCTATAGGTACGTCTGCAAAAATTTATGTTTGTTGGTTCTGTCTAGCAGTGCACTTGAAAGATAGCTAGTGGATTTATTTCCAAAATAATCTGGGAAATCAGCAGGTTTTGTAACAAAAAATGGTGTGAAGTGGAAGAAGATACTAAATATTTTCCAGTATCATGAATTCCAGGTGTAGCTGGTATGGATTCTCTGTGATGACTTTAGCAAAATAGTCAAAAAACTTGCGGAGTGAGACAATGTTTCTGTTGATGCTGTTCTGCTACCTTTCTGAGTGACTGAACAAGCCGTCTTGTGCCAAAGCCCTTCTACGTCTGTAGAATGGGGCTAACCCTACAAGTCTTTGTAAACTTGTGATAAAATATGGTATAAAATAAGGATATCTAGCATTAGTTAGTTATGGTCATCAGGTTCACTGGTGATGTAAGCACTGTACTGTGAAAACAGTCCTGCATTGGGGCTCTGTTAAGTAATTTCTTAACAACAGATTTTCCAAGACAGCTTCTGCCCTTTACGTCACTTTTGTCTGCTATTCATTTCAGTTAATGTAGCAATTACGTAGATTGTGTAAACCATAACCTCCTGTAGTGTGAAATGAAATTGTTTTGTCAAAGCTGGTTTTGGTATGAGATTCAGAAGTAATGGAAACCAGTTGTGAAAGCCAGAGTCAGTTTGGGTTTTTTTCTTATTAATATTGTAATGGAATTATATCTGACTTCCAGTCTCTGCAGCCAAACAAGACTTCTCTGTTAAAGGGACATTAAAATAATGTAAAAATTGAAAAAGAGTGTGTATGCATTATTTTGGTTTATTGTCTCCATATCATTTAATGCAGATTATAAACTGTTTGTTAGCTTGATATCATGCGCAAAGCTGCTGTGTTTGGGTTTCCAGTGCAGTAGTGGAATGTGTAAATAAATACCCTGGTTTCCATTGAAATTCTTGTGAAACACCTGTGGACCATTGGACAACTGCACTGTTGATAGAGCTAATCTGTCTGAAACCCAGCCCTGAAAATGCTGCACAGTTCTTTCAGAAAAACTTATCTGACACATGATGTCCATTTCCTGGAGTAGACAAGTAAGGATTTGATTAGATAGCATCAATCTAAACATTATACACTATCTGGCTTTTAAAAAATACTTGCTTTTCTAGGCTTCTTTTCAAAATAAACTTTTTCCTAAAATGTCATAAATAAAAATAGTGTAAGGGACTCTGAAATTCTATGAGAGATTTCTAAAGACATTTTAATAAGATTGTAGCAACTATTGTTGAGTGAAACCTATGTGTTGTGATTTTAAGATAGTTTGAACTCTTAAGATGTTGAACGTGCTGTTCAACAGGCAGTTTACTAATTGTGATTGAGTTGTAAATGCTGGAAAATTATGTTTTTGCATAAATAAATATCTTTGTAGGAAAATGATCTTTACTACTGCTCTATGAAACAGTGTCTGCTTGTTTTTAAGCAGCAAAGAGCACGGCAATCTCTTTGGTACCTTTGTTTAGTATTCAGAATATAGTACTTGTTGACACTGACAATGAATGTGTGGAGGGGGGGGTGATTTATTTGACATTGTCATTAGTGCTTTTTCTCACAGGCCTCCAGAGAATTCTATCAGATAAGTCTGCATGCTCATTAAAAATGAAAGTTACTTTAACATTACTAAACTATTTAACAGTAATTGAAAACAGAATAGTAAATGTTTTTGGAAGGATATTTTTGCAGCTCTTAAAAATGCTTGGTTTCTACTTGTCCTCATTACATTCTGAGGACCTATAAGCAATAACAACAACAACAAAATTTGAATTTGAATAAACAATGGATAGGTCTCTGAACTGTACTTAGTGTCTCCTTAGTGTTGCTAGTTAAGTGGGATAGGCCAGAGCTGAGGTTTTTACCTACATTGCCTTCTTCAACTTAATGTTTGTAATAAATATTTTTTATTCATCTAAAGAACATACCTAATGAATTTAATACATGCTTATCATCTCAGTTTACAGCTTGCTTTCTGTTGTTTTTTTTTAATCTAGGAGAATGCTGCTCTGTTTTTTCCTTTGGACTTACTGTATGGTGTGTGGAAATTAATAGCTCTTTCACCTGCATACTTAGACACAACATTCTAGTTGGACTGAGATTTCATTGTTTAAACCTGATGTAGGCAAACAGAAAAGCTAGATACAGAGTTTTATTCTGTTACAACTCACCTCCTGTTTGTTTTTTGATTCAGGAATATTGTGTCTTTCATCCATCGCTAACATCTGTTAATGCATCTTCCAAGAGAAACTGTCAGAAGTCATACTCAAATGCTATCTTTGAGCTAACAATAAACACAGATTGTAACTGTATTTCATCACAGGGTTAATGTGTTCACCCTATGTCTCTTGACAGGTGTTTCTGAATGCTTTTCATGCCTATGATAGTAACTCTATTATTTGCATATAGTTTTGAATCTATTTTATCTTCTCTGGAATGTTAGTATTTACTGAGTACACTATAAGGTTTAGACTCTTTGCTCATTTAAGTCAGTTTTATTTTCGTAATAGGAATGTTTGTTGGCTCCTTCAGCATTCTAGAACATTGTTACAAGCTAGTCTGATACCTCCGGTCACTCGATTTGAATAAAACCCGTCTTAACTGATAAATTTGAATACTGTAAGAGAAAATCCACATTTCATTGTTATGACAGTAGCAATCAATTGCCTATCACTTTTAATCAGAGGATTAAAAAATGTTATTTTTAGGATTTGTCATATTGTCCTATCTCAGTCTAACTGCCTAGTTTCTGTTTCTGGATAACACAACTAAAAATATTCAGGCCTGACATATCATAATGAAGCATATTATTGTTAGAATTACTTGGATATCTGCAAAAGTAGACACTTCTGTTATTGTGTTCATTTCTATCATTGCACTTCACAGATTGAACTGAAAAAGATATTTCAGTATTATTTTTACCATTTGTCTATTTTAGTGGTGGAGCTGCATGTATAGCTGTAGTTCAGTGGGCCTTTGAGATCTTATAAACAGTTGGTAAAGCAGTTAAATCTTTGGGTAAAAGATACTGCATAAATATCTATCACCTAATAATTACCAAGTACACCTTAGTTGTACTGAGTTACCAGTTGTTACTGGATGCCTGAGTGCAAATAATTTATTACTGCATTGTTTGCAAGTTAGATTCTGCAAGTTTGTAAATTTTGTTGTAATTTCTTATTTAGGATAGTATCAAATTACTTTGCTAGCTCTTTGTGATCTAAAATGACCTCCTTCTCCCTGCAATATTACAGACAGAATGGTTTATAATGGTGAATAGACAAATAATAGATAAGCTGTTTCTCAATTCAGGATAGTTTCTTTACTGTTCAGGTGTCATCTGTACCTGTTTGATCAGTTCATCTCAGGAGATGGGCTTGGTTAAGAAAACTAGACTGATGTATTATGTATCAGACAAAAAATTCTCTATACCTCTGATCTGACACTGGTTCCAGAAGTGTTCATTTATACATAAATCATGGTGAATATACACACAGATTGTCACCTATTGGCCTAGTGCCCCACTGCCCAGCAGTCAACGTGTTGCAGGTAGACTTCTCACTGAGACTTCCATGATTATTTAGTCCTAGATGACTTGTCTCTTCTGGTCTGCAGCTTTGGGACTACCTGGCATCTCCGAAGGACACCACCTTTTGCTTGGTGCTCTTCCCTGGGATGTGAGAGGATGTCTTCTACTCTGCTGCTGGCCTAAGACCTTGCCTAGCATTTCCGCATCTGATTATGCATACTCAAGAGTTCCTCTCGGCTGGGGTCATGCATTGTTTACAGTTATGCATGGAGATGGTATGACAGCAAAGCAGGGAACAGCATTTTAGCAAAGTAAGTTTACTACTGTAATTTTAAGGTGTTAAAGCCCTCAGGACTTAAAAAAAAAAAAAAAAAAGAGAGATTCTTTAGTCTCATATTACTTTTTCTCATGACTCATTAGGGGTTTTTGGGGTTTGGTTTTTTTTTTGCCTTCCTATACATTCATCACCTTCTTTGTCATAGTGACCAGAACTACACACCAAGCAGAATGCTGTCCTCTGTTTCTGTGGTCAGAAGCACCTAATATAGCAGCCATAAATTTCCAAATTCTTTAAAGTCTATCAGTGGAGAAACCATGACCGGATTGTAGCAATAATCAGATAATGTGGAGTCAGTAGCCATAGACTGAAAGCAAGCAAGACAGCATAGTGTACTAGCTTGTTGAAGAAGTTCACATCTCTGACCAATGTTACTCATCTTGAATTTGGGCTGCCCAGCAGCTGAGTGGTAATATACACTGTGGTAGTAGCATTACCAAGGAGGAACACCATTTTCACCACCAATGGCAACATACCGTATAATGTTCGGCAACTGCAAGGCTGCTTTCCTGGACAGGGTAGCCAACTGCAATGCAGTTTAATAGGCTGCTGTAAAGCAAATCCAGTCTTGCTTAATTCTAGAATGATATTTCCACAGTTAGTACAACACAATTTATAATTTGATATGATAATATCTTGCAGTCTTGTTGCCTAAACTCCTGAATTACTGAACTTTGATTTAGTTAAACAAGAATGTGCACAAAATTTAGGTCAAGCTGACCCAGCCCCTCAAGTCGTTAAATACTCAAGTCCCCACCATCTCAAGTTGTCAAAACAGATGAATGAAAGGACTTCCGATCAAGAGAGTCAATCTTGGGAAACAAAGAACAGATAATGATAAGAACACTTATGAAAATTATGCAAAAAGAAAGCTCCAAGTGAAAAAGATCTGGCTGCAAGAAGAGACAAGCTGATAAGGTGTTGCAATCACTAATATGCTCTAGAAGTGAGAAACTGGTAACCAATCTTGGGCGTGAATGAAAATGAATATGTAATGTACTATGAATATGCAAGTACTCTACTGTATATAAAGTGTACCCTCGAGCAGCTTGGTGTACATGTTAGGAGGAAGGATCCCCCATGCACCTAGTGCTGCAATAAACCAGTGTTGGCTTTCTAAACTACCATTTGGTTTGGAGCATTTTCCTCATTACAATTTTTGGTAACACTAGGACTTGCATGCAAACACGTGGCATATAGTCTGCAATATATATAAAATAAAATTATCTAATACCATAACTTTAAAGATTATGAAATTAAGAAATACTCTACATAGAGACTATTTTCAGGGATTCCGTTTTAGCAGTAACAGTTCTTTCACTTTCCTTGTTCATTCTGAGGGAAGTTGTACACATCGTTTCTTTTTATTTTCTTGATTATCAAAATTTATTATCAGGCTCTGTGTGGGTAAGGATTGAAGACGGGCAAAAGAGAAATACATAGCTATTTGAAATTTCTTGGATGTTTTCTACTCTCCCACCTGTTGGAAAGGGGTATGGAGGTTAGTTTCTTTTTTTTCCCCTCCCTCAGCTCTCTTGTCTTCAACAGATATGAAGGTGAATTTAAGGGATGATGGAGAGAATGTAGCTAGCAGGTGAAGAGACAAGAAATGCCTTATTGAAGAGAATGGGAAGGTTTTTTGGAGCTATCATAACTATTATTACAGATTTGGCCTGGATTCCCTTCAAAGATAGTCACTAAATCTTTCTGTGGCTATGCTCACTGTTTGGATCCTGTTTGTAACATCCAGTGTAACTAGGGTTCAGTCCCAGCTTTTAGCTTTGGGCCTTAAGTTTTCCCTTGAAACAGAGGCTTTCTCACAATATGACTTCCCTAAAATCAACAAGATAAGATGGTTATCTCACTGTCCTCAAAATACCCGCTGAGCAAAATTAAGAATGGAGAAAGCTGCTCCTATGTCAAATGCAGGGAACAGTGCATGGGGGGAGGTATTTTGAGGTTAGTATTTAAAAGCATAATCTCCAAAGTTTTCATCTCTCTATGAAAAGATGGGAGAATTGCAGAAACTGGGCTTCTCTTACACCATTTCTTTTTCTAGAGGCTATTTTGCTATTGGGGATTTAAGAATTTAAGCAAAATATCCTTGTTGCCTAAACTCCCCAGTTACCAAATTCTGATTTAGTTGGAACAAGAATGTTTACGTCAAGCTGACCCACTCTTTCCAGTTGTTAATGCTTAAGCCCCCGCCATCCATCTCCAGTCTCACAACGGATGACTGAAAGGTCTTCTAATCAAGGGAGTCAATCTTGTGAAACAAAGAACAGATGATGATAAGAGAGGGTCTGCAGCAGAAAACAGGCAGAGCTGGTTCAGGAGTTAGTAAAGGAGTGCTAAGTAAGGGATGTGTGAAATAACTGGTGGAGTCATGGGGCAAACAATGGGATGAAGCCGAGTGAAGAGATGAGGACCATCAGGTCATCCGGATGACCACCTGGAGGCGTAACTGCCTAGGCGTGAAGAGTCATACATATGCAAATAATTCTGAGAAATTTAATGTGTATGTGTAACTGTGTAACATAAAATGGGACTCGCAAAATAGTTTGGCATGCAGGGTAGGTGGAACGATCCTCCATGCATCCGGCGCCGCAATAAATAATGCCCTTCTTAATGTACCATTGGTGTTAAGGAGTTTTACTCCTGGATTTCAGTGACATCCTGAGAAAATCATACTTTTAAATCTTTCTGTATTTCTCATCTGCTTCTGATCAATCAGCAAAAAGCTTGTTGGAAGAGAGGATCAGAGAAGATAGAAGCATGTATTAGGAACTGGATGCACTTTTGAATTTGTAAAGAATGGGTGCTCTTAGTTCTTCCTTTTTTTAAGGATATGACTTATAAAGTGAAGAGCTAATTCATGGTGCTGTATAGTCATGTTATATTATAATTCAGAGTCCTGTAGCTTTAAGCCAAACTTAGTTTGAAGGATCTGAATGTGTGGGCGCTGGAACGTCAGACTGAGATGAAGTTAAGTTCTTTAAAATTAGGTATGGGGGGCATTTTATCTGTCTAGTTTGAATATTTCCTATTTCAGTGGGCTAAATGTTGAGAGAATGCCTGACAGCAGAGGGGAGGGAAGTGTGTAGTTGGAATTTTATGGTAAGAGCTCTGGAGTAGGCCTTGTGTAACTCAGACTAGTTTCAAGAGTGCTGTAAAGGTTACAATTACTTTGTTACCGTTACCATCTGCGCTTCATGGACCCTTGTACTTGCAGCAGTTGCAAGAACTAACAGAAGTTAATATGTGCTAGATAGTGATCACAGAAATATATGCAGAAAAAAAAGGTAAAGCTTCCCCTTGTTCTCCCTGCCACCAAAGCAGGACAGAGGTTTAGAAATGCTTAGAAATAATTGTGCAGGAGAAAGGAAAGGAGTGGTCTGAGGGGTTCAGGCACAGCAAAGATAAGAACAAGAAAGTGAAAAATTGATGGTGAAAGTGTTGATGAGGATGAAAAAAAAAGTGAAATGAGAAAGTTATTTTAAGCACAACTGAAATGATCTAAAAATATTTCTAAAATGTCTGGTGAGAATTATTTAAGCACTTTAACTTCCAGGTGAAGTTGTCTTGCAACTTTTGGCTCACAAAACTATCATCCTCAACCCTCTGCTTAATGAATAATTCCTACAGCCTTTAGTTTTCTGGATTACCCATGAAACGGCTGTCCCTATGAGAGATCTTTGGAATTCAAAACTTTCTCATCTACCCCTTGCTGCAGCAGGCTCATAAGACAGGCAGATCGAATGACTTGGCACTGTCTTGCTGTCACGTCAGTAAAGAGGACTATATGATGACCTAATGGAACTTTTGCAGCCTGTACTACCTATAGACACTCTCGAGTCATCTTATGCAGCTGCCAACTTCATTTGCAAGAGTGAGCAACTGCCTTGATACTTGCCAAATGTTTCCGCTGCCAGTATATTCAGCGGTGTGTAACATACCCCATCCTAGCTGCTGAGTTTTCTTACAGTTGCTCATAAGCACAGGGGTATCAGAGTTTCACTTCAGCTTTGAGTCAGATCTTGCAATCATCCTCTTAAGATTTTCAGGCTCCTAGGTGATTGCAATTGCTAAACCCAGGTCTCTTCAGAGGTAGTTTACTTGTACATTATTAAGTAAGAACAGAAGTCCTTCAGACTTATTCTGGGGTTACCACTTTGTGGGCAGAGCACCTTCACAGAGTTTAGTAATTCTTTTATCTGTTGATTTGATATTTTTTGCACTAGGCAGTCCCAGCCTGAATCACTTAAGCTGATGTCATTCCCTTCAACATTCAAGTTTGCTGTCTGATCCAAACTGCATCTTTCAAGATATGTTATTTCTTAGGGCATCCTTAATTTTCTCAGGTGTTTTTTGTCTTTGAATCATGTACTTAATAGTGATTTTTTAAAATTATTTTTTAAAGTCTGTCATGGGGAGATTCTTTGTCAGTTCTGTGCAGCAAAGGATCCTTCCTCTCCCTCCATCCAAGATGCTCCCATGATTTAAGACATTCCCCTTTGCAGGATGTTCTGTTTCATTATGTGTCTAAATTTACATGGGCCACTTGATGCAGTTTTTTGCCATGATATATATCTGTCACCTGTTAAATTTGGGCCCACTGAGCTTTTTCAGCACTTTATAAGTCATTTGGCTACTTTAATCCCTGACTGTACTATGGCTGTGATTCATTCATCTTGATAGCTCTCCAGGATGCACTATTTGTATCATGATTTTGGCATTAATTCTTGACTTTTCCACAGCAAAAACCTGAATCTACCTGTTACCTGTAGTTTTGAGTCTTATTTCCCAGCTGTTTAAGTTCTGCAACCTTAGCAAGGGGCTGTTTCTTGGCTTTGGAATAATCATACTGTTTTTCCTTTCCTTAGAAAAATACTCCAATCTACTCTCACAGCTCCCATTTTTCATGAACTTCCAAATAGAAAGATTTAATCGACTTGAAAACTGGATTTTTAAATATTAATATTTAAATTGGGAGGCATCTGTTTTGGTGTTTTTTTTAAAGGAAAGAAACAAGCAAATTAAAAAAAAAAAGCCCCGAATCCAATACTTTTTTTTCTTTTCAGAATTCTGAGTAGATTAGTGAATTCTACCTTGAAAATATGAAGGAAAAATGAGCTGTAGCTTGTGCACAAAATTAAAACAGGGCATACAGAAGTCAGTGACTTGATGCGAGGGGTGTGTGTATGGCTGTTTTCTTCAGAATTTCCTCCTTGCTACCTGTGGTTTGCTGTCCCCTCAGTTATGCTAATACAGGTTTTTGTAGGGTGCATTGCAAACTCCTTTTAGGAGTCTGAAGAAGCTTTTTCAGTGTATTTCTTTTGTGTGGGTTATTTGTCCTGTGGCATAGTGGGTGAGGGAACTGCTGGTTGTTAAAACTAAGGCACCTTAGAAAAAAGGATTAATTTGCAGACAAATCAGTTCCCTGGTCTGACTTGCTCGGAAGATTTGTGAGTGCTCATATCAGCACAGTGAAGGTGCGGGAACCTGATACATTGGGGGGGAGGCAGAAATTCCTGTTATGGCAATGTCCCACATTTATGTTGACTTAAACCAATTATTAAACTCTGCTTTCAAAAAAAATTAGCCTGTAGCTGAATCATCTGCCTGAACTGGCTGTGCATTTTGTTGCCTAAGTGCTGGTGTTGGTGGATGGTGTAGGATGAAGCGTGAACTGTGGCAGCATTTCTTTTTTTGTAATTTGTCTTGGAGCTACACCTATTGTTTTTGCTCAAAAATGTCTATATGTAACATTAATATCCACACTTCTCACCTTCTGTGATTTCTTATCCAAGTACTGATATGACCTTAGGCTAATGAGCAGAGCTATTTAAAAAAGCTTGGGGGGGTCGGGGAGGAATAGATCTTGGTTGACAGCCAGCTTCATTTTTACAAGGGTTATTTTACACTCCTGCAGAACAATATGTAATTCAGACTGACTCCTTCAGGCACTTGCTCAAAAGAAATCTTTGTAGTGGCATTTTGCTATAATTGCATTAGTGTGGAAACCTGGTCTCTCTAGCAACATTAAGCAGTAAGGTGATAGAGTAATACATGTTTAGGTAGGTCTATATTAGGAGTTGCTGCATCTGGTAGCCCAGAGTAGAGGAGCCTGCTGCAGCTCCTTGTGGCTAGGTCCATGAGGATGTATTTCCAAGAGGCACATGCACATGTGTACACACTGTATCTATATATACATGGCCAGCCACACAAAAAATGTAGCATGTGTGCAACACAAGCAGCATCAATTTCCTTATCCTTTTCCTTTACTGGCTGACTGGGATGAAAGCCTGTCTGTGGAAAACGTATGTATACAATACGGATCCCTCCAGCAAGTAGCCTTTAAGACTCCTACTCTGCACAGTATCTGGTCCCTGGATCCCCTTGTCTCCCAGTTGCCCCACAAACCTGCACTGGGTCTCTCTGGCAGCTGGTCTGGATTTATGACCTTACCAGCAGCCAGTCCCCCAGGTCTCCTGGTCCCTCCAGTAGCCAAATCTCAGACCTTCTGGTCTCTCTAGTATCTGGCCCGGACCCATGCTTACTCCAATTCTTGGCGCCCAGGCCTACCTGCTGGCTAGTCCAGCTTGGTGTTCACCAGAGATCAGACACTGACACAGGTGCCCAGGCCGTATGCACAGGCTCTGGCCTCTGCAAGTGCCCCAAGCACCCAGGCCCCTGTGACCTGTCGTACAACTCCAGTTACCAGGATGTACACTTTTATGCGTGCAGATTAGAGGTTCACTTTACTCAGGAAAACAGTTACAAATGTACTTTAATAAGAAGATAGGACAAACAGCAGTGCTCAGGCACGGGGCATGGCTGGACAACTGTACTGAACAGCCACCTGTTTCTGTATATCTGGCCACTTTTATCCCTTCACCTCAGTATTTTCCTATGCTTGTTCTGTCCCAAACCACTTCAGTCCCTCCCTTTGCTTTCCTTCGGTTCTTCCTCTAATTATCCTGTACTATGCTTTCTGCAATCCCAAAATACTCTTCCTGGCATCTCATAATGAGTCCCATACCCAGTGGGCAGTAACCCCCTCCTTCAGTCTGCGAGGTGAGCTAGAGGGAGCCTCTCCTGTGGACTCGTCCGTCTGGATTTTACCCCAGGCCCACTGGGCTGCTGTGTTTCCGATAGACCTGGGAGCAGCTGGACTGAGGGCTCATTTCCTTTCGTTTGGGTCGTTGAGATTCGTCTGCCTGACACCGTTCATTGTTCATCTGTGCTGTGTCTGTGGGGACACAACCTAACACTGACTTCTTTCCTTTTGGCACTAAAAAGTCAAGAGATTGGGCACTGCACAACTGCATAAGCAGCAGAGGGTAAGCATAGCCTCACCTGTGACTCCTCAATTCTGATACTGCCAGAGCCTAAACTATCTGAGGCAGATTAATTTTTTTCCCCTAGTTACTTAAGAACAACCAAGAGCATAAATTTTAACAACAACAAAAGAATAACCATCAGCTTTCTACTCTTGGTAAAGTGCAGAGTGTGGGGAAATAGGGAAGGATTAGGTGTTTAAAAGTGATGGTTTTAATACGATGCTTCTAACCACATGAGTATTTTGTTTCTCAAATTTTAGTGTAATGGGCTTCAGACTATAAAATGCTTTATTTAATCTTGGCTTGAAAGCAATTCCAGCAAAGTGGACTGGTTGCAATTTTGTTAGGTGATACAGACAAGCCAAGCCTCAGAAATGGTTCCAAACTTGCTTGTTATTCTAAATGCTGATTGATTTTTAGCAGTTAAAAGTCTCCCTTTGTTTAGTTTGAATTTCTTGTTTTGAATATGGCTTGTGTCTGCTTTGGGTTTTTTCCCCTTAGAGCAAACAAGTTTATACCTAGATCTTTATAGCCTTAAGATATTTCCACCTATAATTAGATTTCTCCTTCCTCCCCCCCCCCTCTCCGGGCTCCCTAGTTTTCAAGGCTGAACATGTTAAGCCTGAGAAGCTGTTACCGCTATCTCAAGTGGTGTTCGTTTCTACCCTCCGGACTCTTTTCAGTTGTGTACGTCATTTTTCAAACTTAGTTTTTGCGTTTATTTGAGGGCACCTTTCCTCACATCTGCAGTTTTTTCCTTTTCCATTTAGCTTAGACCACAGAACCATAAAGCCTCGCATGCATTTTTGCGTGGTACGAAGACTTGGCTTAAGGTGATAGGTTTTTGAGCAAACACCAGACTCAACGTCTTGTTAGGAAAACCCAGATTTTCACCCCGAAAAGACGCGTGGAAGCACTATCACAAAAGCAGGCTGCTTCCTGGTGGGTAGTCCGAACATCCCAGCACCCGCACGCTGTGACGCCCTGGGCAGAGCTGTCAGGACTGACGGCAGCCTTCAGCCGCAGCCCCTGCCCGCCGCCGCTCGCAGCCAGCCGTGTGCCGCCGCCGCTCGCAGCCAGCCGTGTGCTCGCTGCAAGCAAAAGCCGACTCGGTGGCGGCGCGGCGGCGTTGGGCGCTCGCTCGCTGGCGTTTTGTCGCCGTTCCTGCCGGCGGGGGAGGCTCGGCCGCCGAGAGGAGCGGCCTCTTTAAGAAGCCCCCGTGTAAGTAGCTGGAGCAGGCTGCCAAGTGCGGGAGAAGCTCAGCTTTACTGCGAGGCCCGCGCCCGAGTGTAACCTAACCGGCTGGAGGCTCCGCCGCCCCTGATTGACAGCAGGACCAGCATTATGCAAATGGCGCGGGGAGCGCGGCGGCGGCCGGGGGCTCTGTCAGGGAGCTCTCTACACACGCCGCCCGCGCCCTGTAACGTGCCGTGCGGTTCACAAAGCAATTGTTGCTTTTTTGGGGACGACGTTACATGTAAAATCATCTCGAGCGCGGTTTCGGTTCGAGATAACGTGTGAGGCAGCTAGGGAGATGTGTTAGAGCTTGGTACTCGAGCTAAATTAGGTAATTTTTAGCTGGGTAATGTGCTAATCTGTAAACCTCTATGTTTTTAAATCCTGCGTATGCCCGGTCTCTTCATACAAAAGTGTATTTTGCTTGTTTCTTCTCGTCTTCTTCAGTCTGAAGCCTTATGTAGGTCAGGCTTGGCTTAAGCAGATTTCCTGAACCTGCGTCAGCTTAAGCTGAAGGAATTTTAATAAACCCTCCCTTGTAGGCGTGGGCCTAAATGAGACTAGCCTAGTTAAGCCTGATCTTTTTCTGTTTGTGAAAGAGCTGAGCAGAGCTAGGAACTGCATGGTGGCTTCAGAAACGGCTTCCTTAATTCAAAGATAACAATGGTTGGGAAGGCCAGATCTTCTAATTTTACCTTACCTGAAAAGCTCGATTTGCTAAAACTCGTGAAGCCGTACGTTAAAATTCTCGAAGAACATACCAATAAGCATTCTGTAATAGTGGAAAAAAACAAATGCTGGGATATCATAGCTGATAACTACAATGCCATCGGAGTAGATCGCCCTCCTCGTACTGCACAGGGCCTGCGCACGCTGTACAAGAGGCTCAAAGAATATGCCAAACAGGAGCTATTGCAGCAAAAGGAGACTCACTCAGATTGTAAAAGCAGCATTTCCGAGCCAACCAAGAAAGTTGTAGAGATGATTCCACAGATTTCCAGTGTGTGTTTAAGAGACAGGAGCGGTGCTCAAAGGTGAGACGATTCTTTTTATTTTGTTACTGAATGAAAATTATGGCGCCTCCTATCTACTCTGTAACGCTTTGCTTGTGTTCCGGTTCCTAAAGGAAATGTTTATCAGAGAAGATCCCCGAATGGGGAACAATGACAAAATAATACAGCTTTTGTTTTATGGGAAGCTTTATGGTGACTTAGCACTGCATTCATTTTTTCAGCTCTCATTCAAAGCCTGTTTCAGACTCTTTGTCATACTCTGGAAAGTGAGGGTTAAGAGAGAATCAAAGAGAAACGGGAGCTCCAACCTCTACCCCTCCCCTACCTTTTAATAGGCAGATTATTCAAACACTGGCAAAGTGGTGGCTATTCTCCTCCATTTAAGGTAATACTGCAGTCATTTTGCAACATATGGAACTATTACCAGTTTATACAAGATTTTAAATAAAGTTAGTCCGCAAAGCTAAGAAACCTTACTCGTGCACCTTTTTTCTCTCATTTACTCTGATGCTTGCATGTTAAGTTTTAACTGATCCCAGTCCTTAAAAAAAACAACCCACCAAACCAAAACACTGGCTCCCCACACCACAGTGTCTTTGTGAGTGCAAATTTTTTTTTTTTTAATTATGCTTTTCTTCCATTGATGGTGGTTCTCTGAAACTGGAGCAAAGCTAATTGCAGTCTGAACCCCAAGCTGGTTCTGTACCATGCATTAGGCAGTTAAATACAGAGAGAAACTGAGAGGTACAGCACTAGGAGTTTGGGATTTTTTTTGGTAGGGTTGTGGGGTTTTTTTGTGGTTGTTTTTTTTGGGTTTTTTTTTCTTTTTTTTTTTTTACTGCTTAGTAAAGTGAGACACACTGTCTAGATTTGAGCGAGACATAATACAGGCAAGCAGCGTGCAGGCTTTCTCCCACAGCTGGCTAATGCCCCTCGTATCTGACTTGCAATACTCTGCTGGTTCTGTATTGGTCCTTCAGAGATCAAAAACTGCCTGGGTCAGGTTTTGGTTCTTCCAGATACAAAAAGTAAGCTAGGGAGAGAGGGGGAAAGAAACATCAAACAACTCCCCAGCAACCTTGAGAAAGCTCTCATTTTTCTTATTTTCCCAATCAGATTAATGGGACGCAAACTTCCCATATTTTATCACATATACTGATAGTCGGTGCAGCAGCGTAACACTCTTAACGAAAAGCTGGCATGCGCACAGACGCTGAATTGGATTCATGGTGCCACTGGTTGAACTGAATGGTAACAATTGTCTAAATCCCAACATGCCAGATGCTCTAAAAATATGCTGTTGTGGGTCCTTTGCGTAAAAAAAGCCTGAAGCAACTGGGCTGTGCTGCTGCTCTTGGTAAATGCCCCTGTAGGAACCGTTCCAAAGAATTCTCTGGAACAAAACAAGGCTTTTAATTGCGCTAATAAAGGTTGCAGTGTCTTGACTACCAACTTTTGTAAGGAGGGGAAAAAAAGTAGTGTGAGAACTTTGGTTTGTAGATCGGCTTATAAAAAGCACTGACGCTTTTCTTGAATGATTAAGAGCTAATGATCTCCATAGTTTGTCTCCTATAATTTAAACATTATTTGCAGTCCCTTATGGGTCTGGGAACATTGACTTGATTACTGCTTACCCAAAATGGTTGTTCCTAGGAACAGCCAATACACTGTGTGCTGAAGGAAAAGAATATCATTAAAAGATTTATTTTTTCCCCTGCTCAAATACATCATTATTTGATAGTTCTAGTTTTAACTCTTGAGTTGCATTAGTTTTCAAAACCCTGTATTGGGTTTTAACTCACCAGGATATGGCTTAGGTTTTGTAGAATGGAAATACAGCTTTCAATGAATCCAAGTTCTTAATCACACCTTTAAGCAATTTCTAGCTGTTGTGATTAAACAAAACCTGGTGAATCATGGGTGCCTGCAGGGTTATAAACACCATCCCCCAGTTGTGGTAACTGTTGTTTGTCTTTCTTTCAGTCAAGTTGTCAGAAGCAACATTAGTAACCACCATACAGGCAGCAATTTTGTTTTTCAATTCCTTCTTTCTCTCTTTGCTGTCTTAATTGTTTTCCTCTGAAGAGACCGACTCGAAGGGAGAGGGGGCGGGGGGAGAAAGCCTCATCAGAGTTACCTGAAGATTTTGGTAATTTTCTAGTTCTGTGTGGATTACACTTTAAGAGATGGATTTTTCACTGTTTGGAGGCACTAGTGTACGTTAGACTAAATCTTACCTATCTTTCTTCTCTTTAACCTTTCTCACTTTCTCTTTCTGCTCTCTCTGTTTCTTTTTGTCAGAATGACCTGCTTCTCCTGCTGGTTGTTTCCACTTTTCTCAGGCTAGAAGCTGGCCAGGAGCCAGCAAATAAGGAGGAGGGAAGCTGTATTAGAAGCGGCAGTTGTGAAGAGGGGGAAACCCAGAATTACAGTCTGCACTGGGGAAAACAAGTGAAAATTTGTGTGCAGGATAATGCTTCCGATGCTCGATGAGAGGAGTAAAAGGAATGTGAGAAAGAAGTATATGGGAAAAGGTGAAGCTTTGTGGCATGAGGAGGAGGGAGTAAGGTGACATAATTGATGCTTTATAGGCAGCTCAGGTAACAGTCAATATAATTAAGATCCTGGTGTTTTCTTCCGGTCTGAATGAAAGGTCTGTTTTCAATACCTGCTTCAGATGGACTTTTTAAAAAAAATAATCTGTAGTTAAAATAATTTGGGTGGTTGGCAAGATTAATTTTTGGAAAATATATTGCTCTCACCCTATTGAACATTTTTACAATTGAGTATTGAGAAGCTTTCATGGTTTTATTCTAGAAAATGTGCTTTCATGGTAATGGATGGTAGGATGGATCAGGGTCCTTTGGAAATTGCAACTATGACTGCTTATTTCTTTTAAACCAAAAGTGTTGAAGACCATGGGAGATGCAGAAGAAATGATCATGCTATCTTTTGATTAAGGAGTTAGTGCATTTACACAAGAAGAAGGATGTACAAAGTAAATTTCTCCTTTGCTTCTGAGAATTTGAACCCACATCTATTGCTAACCAGGAGAGTGTTTTAATAATCAGATAAGCGTTTCTCAGTTTGTGGATTATAGGGCTCTCAAGGAGTTTGGAAAGTGTAAACAAACACCTCTGACCCCCCAGTTTAATAGACATCCTCCAGGGCTGGGGAGCATCCGTGAATGATCTGCTTGCTGCCTTTAGCTGCTAGCAGCAGCTCAGTTCTTCAAGGGTTGGGGAAATGTTTTATATCTGCAACTGCCAGTTACAGCCTCAGTTTTAGACAGTTATGGTCATGATGATGCACTGTCTTAGGTATCAGTACCAAGTTAATATATTCCTGTGCCCATGTTACACTATACTGCCTTCCCAGTCATGCTGAAAGTATTCTTTGTAGATGTGTACTGTAGAATAGTTCAAGAAGCTGATCTGGCTTAAAAAAGCCTTACCTGAATGAAGGAGTGATGTGCAGAAGTGTAGGGTTTCAAACGCTACTGATGGTAGAGAAGTGGCAGGAACAGCTCGAGCCATTATTACCATCAAAGCCAATGTAATGTCAAATCCTGATTTGAGGTGCTGCTGACTCAGGGGTTTACACAAAGACAGATGAGTCAAGTGGGCGTTGTACTTTCGAAGAGCAATGAACAGAACTATAGGCTGTTCTTGATGGAAACATTTCTGTGTTCTCTTGAAGCTTCAGAAGAATACTGAGATCACAGATTCAAAGAGAAGGAGCAAGGATTAGCTTGATTCCATAATCTACTGGCAGAGTCGTCATTTGGGCTGTTTTCTTTTCCCAAGGCTCTTTGTGTAACTTTATACAGTGATTGTTTTACATAAAAAAACCCACCACAACCAAATGCTTGGGTGCCTGAATCGGAAACAGGGAACACATTAGAACAAGAGGAGATGAGTAAGTTTGGGACATGGAAATGTTTCTGCCACAGTCCACTCAATCTAAATTAATGCCCTTCTAAAATCCCATTATAGGTTATATAAACTCTTTCCTCTGTCACTTGCATGACTTGCTGCTGCTTTGTTTTATTCTATTTTTTTATTTGTTGCTAATAGCCCTTCTTGCTTCTGCAGTGTCAGAAGAAGGGCCTACCAGGACAGTTCCCTGTTGGCTGTACTGCCTTTATAGCAATAGAATCTGGGTAAGACAGGGCTGTGTACGTGTGGTGTAAGGAAGGAGGGATACAGGTGGTGTTCATGTAATGAAGTAGAGTCCCAGGCATAGATAGCAGAGTAGTATTTCAAATGAAACTTTGGTTACTTACAACTACGCCTTTTAAAAATAGTTTTTAATGGATTATTTAAATATGATTTTGTGTGTTCTAGTGCTAGTATCAATAAAGAAACAATTGCTGGTACCAGTTCACCACAGGCAATGTTGGATCACCATCCTGCAACAGTCATGATGGAGTTGCAGTTGGAAGAGGATGTCAAACCTCCTCCTTCTTTGATTATAGACTCACAGCAAAATGAGAGCTTAGAGGAAGAACAACAGCTGGTGCATGTTATGGAAAGGTCTCCTTCAACATCAGTATCTTCAGTTGATATGAGAGTGATGATGCCTCCCTCTCCTGTACCAAGAAGAGAAGAGTTTTTTAGGCTTGAGGTTGGAGAACGCTTTAGACCTATATGTGGTTATGACCCACAGATGTTACAAATGCTGAAAGAAGAGCATCAAATAATAATAGAAAATCAAAGAAAAATTGGTCTTTATGTCCAAGAAAAAAGGGATGGTTTGAAAAGAAAGCAACAACTGGAAGAAGAACTGTTGCGAGCAAAAATCAAAGTAGAGAAGCTGAAGGCGATACGACTACGCCATGATCTGCCAGAATACAGCAACATCTAAATGTTTTATGACTTCCGCCATATTATTTGAAATGATAATAAACGCTCTTGCCCTATCAAAATTGTTCTTTATGTTAATATGGTTGGATCAAAATACGAGCTTGAGAGGTGAAAGCATATTTTCCATGTTGTTCACGTACCCTAGAAAAATACCTCGTATGGATTTGAATGCACCAACTCATCTGGTCTGAAGTATAATCAAGTCCTGTATATTTAAGTGTTTAGGTTGATAAAAATCTGAACTTTTGAAATATTTCCACTTAATCTCTGAGTTGTGATGAGCTAATGGAAATTTAGCTCAGCTCTTGTAAAAAAAATTGATCGTATGCATTATTTTTCCAAATAATCACCTATTCTTTAATATCTTAATGAAGTTGCAGATTAATAAGTTCATGTAAAAAGGAAGAATAAGAGGCTGTTTAAATGTCTTATTCTTTTCAAGTTTGTAAATCTTATGACGGTGAGATTTTGCTGGTATATCAGCTTGGAAAAGAAAATTACCCATTTGTTACATTTTTTTTTAATGTTCAGTAGGCAGTTGAATAAATGTACATCTTTATAAAAGTTAATACTTTCTATTGTTTCCAGTGGAGTTTTTCCATAGGATGTTATCAAAATAGAGACAATGAATGCAACGCTTGGTTTTTAAAACTGCATGCATGTGTAATTTGTGTGTATAGTACACAATGATCGTATATTCAGTTATAGTAATTATACTGGTGATCAACCACAAAAATGTCTAATTTCCTCACTTGCATGCATAATTACTACAGTGCATGTGCAACCAAGACAGTTGCAGGTGCCTTTGATCAATATCACTGACTATAAGCTACTGAAATGAAATGGTTTCTGTATGTAAGTAACATGTGACTTGAAATCAACAGAAGATTCTGTGTTATTCTGTGTACCTTTTATAAATGCTGTTGTTCTGGTCTTTCGATTAGTTTCAAATAAAAAGCCCCAAATGAAAAGGAAATTGATTCTTCTCTCTGTCCTAGTAAGCAGCCATTTCCTCTGCAGTTACAATCAACGTTCATAACTGGAAGAAAAATACCTGGAAAGCATAAGTCCCAGATCATTCATTTCTTCACAATTCTTAGTCTCCTGCCTGTTATGAATGGATCCACAACTGCCTTAGACCTCTGGTTCCTTATTCCCTGTAACAATACTTTCTCCTTCCTCTGACCTTTAGCACTAGAAAAGGAAATGAAGCACGGCATCAAGGAAAAAGAACAAAGGACATGTAATTTCTCCTATACTTCCCATCTCAGAGGGTCTCAACAACAGAAAGAACAAAAGCAATAGGAAAGAGAATATTTCTTCCTGCGACTGCTTGTAACTGTTGCTCCTGTTGCTCCTGTTGCCACTGTTTTCCCAAATTTGCTTCTTCCTCCATTCCCACAGAACCTCAGCCTATGAGCATGGGGCACTGGTCTGCATCAGCAGACTCTGAATGAGGTAAGCCTCTCACCTCCTCGTTGGTCTTCTGAATGAGTCAGGTTACCTTTGTAGCCACAGGAATAAATTCTTACTAAAAACTGAAGGTTGGAAGGGTGTAAGCTTAATTGAGTGGCCAGTGGAGCTTAGGGAATTATAGTTAAAATCTTACGGTAGTGTTACGAGAGAAACAGTCGTGACTGTTGCTGCTCAGGATAACTTCAACAGGTTACAGGTGGGAAGAGTAGAGAAAGCAAGTCTTGTTTACAAACTGAGGAAGACTGAGAAAAATCCAGACAGTGAAAACAGAGGTTATCAATATGGAGTTTTCCTCTTCCAGTTGTTTTCTAGAGAAGAGAGCACTATAACAGTTTGTTCTGTTGGGAATTTTTGCATGTGCTGAAAATGATGATGCCTGAATAAGTGGCCTCTGTTTCTGTACAGTCCTTGGCTTTCTGCTGTGTTTTTCAGTTCAAGGACATTGATCTGTTTCTGTATAGCTGGAAACACTTAAATGAGATACTCACTTCCCTGAGTTCACCAGAGTGAAAATACTGGCTTTAATAAATAAATAAGGATTTTATTTGTTCTACTTCTCAGAAATAGGAAACAGCAATAAATTCTCTGCATTTGTCTTATAATTTGGAAGTGTCTGATCTGGTCCTTTCAGTTGAAAATCAGATTTCCGGTTTCAAGTGGTAAGGAATTAATTTCTATTTGTTGATTCTGTCCTTACATATTATGCAAATGAACAAGTTTTTAATAGTTCAGAAAATAATTCCCATATGGCTCATTATATTAACAGTGGGTTTGATTTATAGCCAGTCTTATGTTGGCCACCAAAATGCTCTAGAGACTTGAGAGTATTTTGTGTTGAATTCTCCATTCTCCTTGAGCTAGATGAAGAGGTGACCTCGAGGGTTTCTATTGGCATTGTATTTTTATTTTGAGGACTAGAACCAAAGGAATTTCCAGTCTTTGAAAGCTTGCAGTCCTTTCTGAACTGGCAGGCAAAGCAGATGCAAAAATAGGACTATGGGTAGAGAAAAGTCTGCCTTGTATTCTTAGTATTGGAAAGGGAAGGATGCAAATGATTAGAGAAATAAAATACCACCGGCCTAGTCAGAACTGTCTCCTTATAAGCAGTGTTCTTCCACATTTGGTTGTTCTGGCTTTGTCTTCATTTCTTAGTGGAAGGCCTTTCTTATCTGCAGGCAGCACCTCAAGTTCAGAGATCTCTCATGCTTCTTGTTTGCTTTGTCCTCAGTTGTGTGTTTCTTTTGGTTTTGGGGGAGCTTGGGGTGGGGGGAGACATCTCTTGAGTCCCTGCGGAGCTTGCTTGTTTCTCTACCAGTAACATGATGTTTACTTTCCTTTCACTACAGAAATGTTTCCTCCTTCAGTGAAATTATATTGCTCTGTCAGTGCAGTATGGTGCTGCCTGTGCTGGTGGATCTGCGTTTCTTTCTCACTCCACATCTGCTTTACAGGATCAGGTTATCTGTCTGACTCAGACTTCTCACTTCCCAGCGCCTGTTCCTGGGGTTTTTTTTCCATGTATACCTAATGTGGGTACATGCACCACAGCTGTGGCTGGACCTTGAAGTGCTATGAATTTTTACTGTTCCAGCAAATGATATTTCTTTAGCATGTGTGAAGGGGCCGATAGGAAGCCCTTCCCTCCTTCACCCCCATTCTTATCCTCTTACTCCCTTCACTACATCTGGCAGTGCCATTCCCTGTCTGCATGTTTATAATGTACGTAGTACAGGCAGAGTAATTTTAGGCAAGGACAAATTTCTAGCGTATGTTCATGTCCTTCTACTAAGATAACTGAAATAAACAGGCTCCACAACTAATTTTAATTGCTAACACCTAGTGGGCTTATGTTTAGGATTAGTGTAAAAAACTGTAACTATGATAGCTTTGTGGTAATTGTGATAGCGTCTTGTGTACCTTCATCTGAGCAACGTCTAATGACCAGTCTGTAATTTTGTTGGCTGCTCCCTCATTATCCTGCTTTTTTTTGGTCCCTCCCTGCTTCCCCCCATAAGCTTTTGACTCCTGTGGAGTCATCTCCGTTGAAGTGCTTGCCTTAGATCAGAATTCTTATCAAGTAAAAATGGTAGGAGAGAGAAGTACTCCCAAGACTGGAGACATTACTTATAGTTAATTTGCTTGTCATACTCCTGTTTTCAACCATCTTCCACTGTACTAGCTTCAATTCCATTCTTTCATTTATATTTCTAAACATTTTCTGGATTAGGATTTTTTCCCCCCATACAATGAAAATGCATAGACTTGCACTCTTATCTTCTTTGGTCAAACTTTAGTTCCCCTGGATTTCCAATAGGCAAAGTCAGTAATTGCTTATAATTAAGAGCGAGTTGTTTCAAAGTGAGAGGAACAAATGAGGAATTGTGATATCCAGGCTGTCTGGCTGAACTGTCTTTTAAAATTATTTGTATCTTACTTTAAAGTGCTTTAGGATATTTCCGTACAAATTTTAATTTTGGTAAAATCATAAAAAGATCACTCATGAAGATGTTAAAGTGTTTTTTTCCTAGGATGCTGATTACTTTGCTATTTTGCATGTGAAAATAAAGGGAAATGTTTAAAAATAATGCCTTTTAGCATTTTTTGAGGTTTTAAAATATATGAAATACAGCTTCTCAGTGTGTATTCCTAACAAGTTATGTTATTATTCTGCCTTAAATATCTGGGTTTTAAGTCATTTGAGAAATCTCATTGTGTAAGTCTTAGATTGAAAAAAAAAAGTGTGCTATTTACAGTAGTTAGAATAATAGTCTGTTAGGTGTGTGTGTAACATGACTAAATTTAAGTCATTCTGTGACCTATGTTTCTGTGCTTTCTCTCTGCTAAAAATGAAAGCATTCACCTTGATGTTGGCCAGGTTGCCTTTGTAGTGATGGTTGCTCTTAAATGGCATCCAGTTTGTCTGGGTGAAGCTTCCTCCATAATAAAGGTACAATTTCCTGAAGTTTTATTAAATGCTAGCTAACTAGCTAAAATTAGTCTCTCTGAATTTTTCCTTGTAAAACGTACAGTTGTTTAGTGCTAAAGTAGTTGGAAACCTTGCTTGAGATTTGTGTGTAAGGGGAGGTGCATGAGGGTCAGAGAACCCTGGAAGGCTCAGTCCTCTGCAGGCGCTGGCATTCCCCACTACCCCTGCCTTTCTTCTGTGCTATGGGATTTTCACACTCTGTTATCCTAGTGATTACACTAAATGATTTGTTGATGTATCCACACGTCTCTGAGTGAACGTAACACCTTGTTTGACTCTGTATTATTCACACAAGAAGAGTATCATATAATTTTCATTGAATACTTGATCAGCAGTTACTCCACATGATTTATGATTTCTGCAGTTACTCCACATGATTTATATTTACTGTTTAGCAAAACTGAGGACTTGAAAAATCCTACTTAATTTTTCGTATTTTATGTATGCAAATACAATTTTTTAAAAAAGAAGGCAGTTTCCTGGCTGTTTCCTGTTGGCTCTCAATTTTCATCTATACTTAGCACAATCACAATAATTAGTGTAATTTAACATAGATGTCGGCTAAAAATAATTCCGCTGGATTATGGTGCCCCTCCATACTCTGTTGATGTCGGGACCCAGTTTGATTAAGGCTCAGTCACTTTGGTTACAGTATTCTGTGCGTTGCCACTTGCTTACTTTGTGTGTCTTTATGTGATCCCTGTCTGTATTGCTAGTGCTTTCTCAAAATACAGCAGTTTCCAAAGTTAGAACTTTCTGCATTCTTGAAATAAATAAATCAGTTTATAAATTATTGATCTTTTCTCTTCTTTTTTTAGCTTCAATTTAACAGGACAACAGGACAAAATGTTTCTCTAGTTTGGGAATGGGGAGGAGGATTTTTAGACTGCTTGTGGTTAGTTACTACATTTCCTCTATTGTATTAGATAAAACCTGATGCAGTAGTCTTGAGTTGTATCGACTATTAATCACTGAAGATGTCATGTGAGAGAAAGTAATTTATCATAACTCAGAAACAGTTTGCAGGTAAATTTTATTTAGCTCATTTGTTGATACTATCAAGAATACTGTCTTGAGGAGTTGAAGCATTTATGTCTGGCATGTGCCAGAAACATAGAATTAACATAGGGTATGTAGGACTACTGTTACTATTGATATATTCTGTACCATAATATGGCATTCACTTAGAGGTGCATTATAAACCAAAAAAAAATATTTTCTTTTTCCTTGTAAGCTCTGCAAGTTTCACCCAAGTGATGTTTGCATTATTTTGCATTGTAAGGAAGCTTTGCCAGTAGGTTATACATCATGATGGACTTCCGGGTGACATTACTACATAGCATCAACTATCAGTTTGGCTAAACTACTTTATGCTGGGTTGCCACCTCTCAGGATATAATGTGTGTGTTCTATATATGCATTTGTGTTTATTTATGTCTCAGCTTTTTTATGTGAAACAGATTGTGAGAAGAATACTCTGTTTTGGATATATTGAATTTTGATTGTCTTTCCTTTGTAGTGTTCTAGTTTCCCTGTGCTTCTGAAAAAGTACTTGAAATTTGGCATCAAGTCGGTCTTTCACCATTCCGGTAAAACCTTGCAAAAGTTTGTCTTATTCATAAATCCTTGGCAAACATGGAACTTGGTCATTTTCAGTACAAGTTTTTTCTACTTCAGATGTAGTCCCTAATAACTGAATTCTTAGGAGAGCCAGTTAACCTGGGCACATTGCACTGTTGAGAGCAGAACAGGGATTTCCCAGCTGTGAACACCTTGAAGGAAAGCAAGGAAATGTATCCCTAGTTTTGCCACTAACAGGCCAGGCAGCTTCAGTGAGGAAGCCACTTTGTTTAGATCTGGAGAGGGTGACAGATGACAGTAAGGTTCTCCAGTACAACTGCCCTTCTTTTGGGGTGGTAAGAATTTCAGAACCTTTGGACTGTACAGCTGGATAGGTAATGGCCCAGCTCATCTGCAAAAAGGCCAGCAATAGCCTGGAAACTATGGTTTGTAACTGTGAGGCAGTGCTGCATAGTGTGTGTGCAGAAAAGGACTGAACTAAGCTTGCTTATGGAATTTAGCTATTGTTGTTTGTTATAATTATTTCTGTTAGATAAAATCTGTGACTTTCAGAAGAGTTTTCATTATATAACTATATGCTAATTTGCTATAGTTGAGTTCTGAAAATACACAATTCCTAAGTGACCTTTCAAGATGGTACCAAAGATGTTTTTCAGCAGTCCAGAAGTTAAGTATATTTGGAGAGTTTCAAATACTTCAGCTCTGCAGATACAGTGGACGTCTGTAAAGATTGTTTTCAGATGAAATATAGTGAGATGAATCTGATCTGTTTTTAAATCTCATCCTTCTCTGATGAGTATGCACATGCATATACATACGTACACGCAGACACATAAGATATACACCCAATGAGATATACATACGGTAAGTTGGTAAGAAGAGCTGCACATGCTGCAGAGGTTTTCAGGCGACATCAAGGGTTGCAGCAGTCCCTTGGGAACAGCAAGTGGACCCAGTCTGCTGATGGAAGGCTGCCACATCTCCGTGTCTTCTAGCGTTTCCTTATATAAGTAGTCTGCTCAGGACCAAAAATAGGCAGGGTTGATACAAAGTACGCTCTTGTTAAAGGCATCCTGAATTTACAGCTCCCTGCATGGAATCATCTTACTGATTTGCATTGGAATTTCTATGCATTTTAGGTTGTATTCGGTTTTGTTAGATCCAGAGCCAGCAAAGGCAGCGTAGTAAGCACCGCTTACCTCCACAAGGGTGAATTTCTTCTCTTCCCTCCTCCCTCATCTTCCCTGTTCCAGTTTTGCTTTCCTAGTAAGAATTACAACTAGAGCTCTAGGTATTCATGCTTGGGCCATAAATATTACTTTTCTGCTTGGACTACTGAATGGATTACATTTATGTAAATCAAAGTTATGTAACTTGATTTGGAAAGATTACTCTTTCCTTCTCCAAATATTTCGTCAGCCACTCTGCAAGTAATCAAGTAATCACTGCATAACACATGAAAATTCTCAAAAATATGACTCATCCTTTGTGTGCCTCTTTTCAGGGTATGTCATAAATTTTCAACAGTCCTGTTTAAATAATTTAGGGTAAAAATATATTGTGTTTTATGCTTGTGACAGTGGGCATAAGTTTTACTGATTATTATTTTATTTTAAGGACTCTTTATTATAATCCAGGGAAATCAAAGATGGCCATTAACAAACACAAACAGTACATTAAAAATGTCTTACCTTCCAATATGTGCTAAACCAGATGTTAATACGAAGGATATGTAATCTTAATAAATCCCTTTCTGCCTGCTTGCTTTTTGTTACAGATCTAAAAGTCTTTGCATTTTAGGAACAGAGATTTTGTACACCACAGAAATAGTTTTATTTTTAATAAAAAACAGTAGAAGTAATAGCAAATGCTTAAGAGAATGCCAAACTATACATTTTCAAAGTACCACATATCGATTTAGCTGTGTACCTTTCATTAACATTTAAACACAAAAAGATGCATACATAGATCTCTGCAAGCTACTTCAAAAATTTACTTATTTTTGAGATGGCTACAGTTAGCCTGTGATTGTGTAATAGTCTAATAATTATTTATTAGTAATTTGGATTTTTTGATAATTAAGTATTTGGAATTTTCCTACTTATATCCCATTAAGACTATCATTTACTGCAATAACATTCAATATTTACAGAACCCAAGTATAAATGTTGCTTTCTGACATCATTTTTGCATTTATTTTTTGAAGTAAAAGGGCTTTTACTTGACAAATTAATCAAAACAACTTTTGGTGTGGATGGCAGCATTAAGAAGTGTAGTAAACAGTCAACTTGGATGGCATTTGAGTGGTTCCAGTGTTTTACCAAGCTGATCTGGCTCACTGCACCGAATGATTCCTGCAGCCTTTCAGAATTCTCAATGATGCTGACTTTTCCTTTGATAATAGGACTTGCACATCTATTTCTGTGGACTTGACAGAAGCTTTCAGCTTACTTCATTAAATTTTTACAGTGTAGCAGGACTCAGTTGGATTTTTAGGCAGTTGGGAGGTTTAGGAAGAATAGTTTCCTACCATGGAGCTATAGTTTTGAGAGTTATGTGCTCTCCATCCTCCCTTCTCTGCAGCTGATACCCTTAAGAGGTAAATGTTTCATTGAATGATGATGAGAGGATGGTTTCTACTTGTAGTGGTTTTGTGTGGCAAGGTTTTGGTAGCAGGGGGGCTGCAGGGGTGGCTTCTGTGAGAAGCTGCCAGAAGCTTCCCCCATGTCCAGTGGAGCCAATGCCAGCTGGCTCGAAGATGAACCTACCACTGGCCAAGGCTGAGCTCATCAACGATGGTGGTAGCACCTCTAGGATAGCGTATTTAGAAAAAAAATAATCTGCGCCAGCAGGGGAGAGGCATGAGACTGTCTGAGAGAAACAGCTCTGCAGACGCCAGGGTCAGTGAAGAAAGAGGGGGAGGAGGTGCTCCAGGTGCCGAAGCAGAGGTTCCCCTGCAGCCTGTGGTGAGGGCCTGTTCCCCTGCAGCCCATGGAGGTTAATGGTGGACCAGATACCCACTCCACAGCCTGTGGAGACCCCATGCCAGAGCAGACGGATACCCAAAGGAGGCTGCGAACCTGTGGGATGCCCACACTGAAGCAAGATTGCTGGCAGGACTTGTGGACCTGTGAAGAAAGCCCAGGCAGGAGCAGGTTTGCTGGCAGGTCTTGTGACCCCGCATGGGATCCACGCTGGAGCAGTCCATTTCTGAAGGACCACATCCCATGGAAGGGACCCACGCTGGAGCAGTGTTTGAAGGACTGCAACCTGTGGGAAGAACCCACGTTGGAGAAGTTCATGGAGAACTGTCTGCCGTGGGAGGGACACCACGCTGGAGCAGGGGAAGAGTTTGAGGAGGGAGTGGCAGAAACATGTGATGAACTGACCCCAACCTCCATTCCCTGTTCACCTGCGCTGCTTGGGGGTAGGACACAGAGAAATCTGGAATTAAGTTAAGCTTGGGAACAGGAGAGAGGTGGGGGGAAGGTGTTTTTTTCTGATTTGAATGGTAATAAATTAAACTTATTCTCCCCAAGTCTAGTCCCTTTTGCCCATGACGGTAATTGCTGAGTGGTCTCCTGTCCTTATCTTGACCCATGAGCCTTCCGTTAGATTTTCTCTCCCCTGTCTGGTTGAGGAGGGGAGTGATAAAGGAGCAGTCTTGGCGGGCATCTGGCATTCAGCCAAGGTTAAACCACTACACTACTTATTCAAATTAAGTACATCTACTGTCTGCATTATTGTGTGTAGAAGTTTCCAGTTTGAAAAGACAATCAAGGTTACAAATTTAAGTACCCAGAAGCCTGCAAATACGCACAACCTGCATCCAGCCTTCTGATGCAGTTGGGTATAGTCATTAGTTACATGATTATGGATTATGTTTCTGTAGGCTTCCTTGCCAGTTTCTGTTCACAGAATGGATGAGTCCACTTATTCAGTATTTTTTTTCCACCTCTTTGTTCAGTTATAGACTTGTGCCTTTTTTTCAGCACACTATCTGAACTATTTTGAATTAATTAGCTAGTGGTTTTTTCCTCTGGTGCCCATCATGATAGTATCTGAGTGCTTCACATATGTAATTATATTTCACAACATCCTGGTGAGATAAGAGGTTGGTATAATCTCCACATTCTATGAGATAAAGCGGGAGCTAAGGCACGAAGAGAATAAACCCCAAAACCCCTGTTATTGCTGAACGTGCAGAATGAATCAGTTAGGACTGCATTATCTCAGTGCTTCAGTATACTGTACAGTAAATCTTGCCAAACCACAACTTGCAGTTGCACCTGTGAGCATTCGCTTATTACTACAAATGAGTGAATCACAAGTCAGGTGCTCAGACAGATGTTTACTGCTGAAAGTTGGGGTTAAATGACTTTCCTTATACCACAGAGGAACTCTAGAAGACATGCAAGTAAAATCCAGTTCTCTAAGGCACCATTCAGCTTATCTAACCACAGGAGTGGACTTTCTGTCCTTGATGTCCTTCATCACACACCTTTTGCAGTTTGCAACAAAGCGGCTCAGAGATCGCATAGGCAGCAGCAGACTGTCTTCCTGCTGCTGCCAAGCAGTTCAGTTCTCTGCGCTGAATGAGCAAGAGGTCCCGTGGTGGTGTAGTGCAGCGTGTTTTCTGTAAAGACTTTGTCATTAATGCATACACACAATCGGGCAGGGCAGGTCACTGGAACGTCCTTATTTTTGATATCTCCAAACTTTGCTCAACTTCACAACCCTAAAGCTATTAACTTAATGGAAGCTGGGTTTTGGGGGTGAGGGGGTGATGTAGATTTGTACCACAAGGTTGTAGATGTTAATCTTTTGGCGTTTAGAGCAAATGAACATTTTTTAAATTATTATTCCATAAAATTTGATGTTTTCATCTATGTAAGACAGACAAGGTTGAAACTCTTATCTTTACCCTTTAGGGTAATAAAGTGAATTGCTGCATTAGTAGGTCACTGAATTCAGTGTAGACCATTAATATAGTGGCATGCAGTGTTTTGCCCGGTATTTTCTGGCAGCAAAAAAACTGAAAGACTGAAAATTTTTCAGGTTGAAGAGCAGAATGTGCCAAAGGGACTTCAGGAGAACAATACAGTGACCCAAGCTTTGGCTCCTGCTTTGCCTTTGCTGACTTTTCCACTAGAAATTTTGTCTGATTCTGTCCTCTACCAGTCCTAAACTCAGAATTAATTTGGGTTTGTCTTGCAGTGTCATCAGTCAAACGGATGCAATTCAAAAGCTTAATTGCCTCCATCTCTTATGTTGCATCTAAATCTCCCCTTGCAGCCCTACTCACCTGGAGAACAGCTACTGAATCTGGTCTGTAAATTGATATGGAATAGTGTAACAATTATAGTAGTTTTAAGCTGACTACCTTTAAGACTACCTTGGTGGTCTTCAAAATTGAATTAGTAAAAAAGTTAAACTAGAAGGATGGGGGAAGAGTAGGGGGCTCTGTTGCCCAGGAGGCTGAGTTGCTCTGAGCGCTCTTCATGTCTTTGTGCAGCCAGTGGCCTTCTGGGCTCACATGCTTCCTTTTTTTTTATGTTGCAGTGCCATGTTGTTCTTAGCTGTTGCTTCGATTGTAATTTCTCACTTTATTTTCCCTGTTGCTGTCTAATCAGCTCATTTTCTCATTTATTTTTTCCTTGATTTCCCTTGATGGCTTCCAGCCATATGTTTTTTAGTGAACCTTGAATTTTGAGAGTCAGAGATGAGGGGCAGTAAGTTTTTCTCGTGCCAGCTCCTGCTCAGAAAATCCCAGCTGTTTCTCTGCTCCTTGGCTCTTAAACTGGACCCTAGTCCCCGTCTGCCCCAGTGGTTCTCCCCATCCCTTCTCCCAACATAATCTGTTGTCTTTCTAACTCTTTTTACTCCCTGCCTGGTTTCTAGCTTTTCCTTGTGTGCTTTGATTCCAGCTTAGACTTGCAGTCTTTTACCCAGTTGTCAGTTTTCTGCTGGTTTAACATCACCCTTCCTTTCCAGCAGTAGTCTTTCATTTCAGGCTGCTTCTCGCAAATGCCTTTTTCTTGTAACTGGTCGTTGTCCCCTCTGCCATGTTTCCCTGTTTGGTGTCAGGAGGGGACATGATGTCTCCGAAGGAGAGGGACAAGGAAAAACTCCCTGCTGCCATGCTTGGAAAAGACCCAGCTTTGGTCTGAGCAGTGAGAGCCGTGATTATAGAGAAAGCTATTCCCGGCCTCAGTTAGAACATGTCCAGTGTGTAATCCTCAGGAAATTAAGCTGCAGGGAATGTGCAAACGGCATTTATTTCCAAGAGCTTTTAGCTTTCAGGAATGGAAAAAGTTTTACCCCAGAAAAAAAAAAAAAAAAAAAAAAAGCAAGCAGTGTTGTCTTCTCCGATTTTTAGATTCTTCTCCAGAATATTGAATTATTAGAGCTTCTACAAGGAATAATAATTTATTGTGACTAAAACTGCATTGATCTGTGATCTTTGTTCTCATAAACAGTGATTTTTCTTTCACTAAAAGTTTTTATGGATGTTGTGTGTGTATGTGGATATGTGTGCTTAAACTGAGATAGCTAGCATGGAAGATGACATATAGACTGATGAAGGCTTGCCAAATTTATTAGCTATGTAAAATAAGGTCCACTAATGGGGATCCCAGTAGTAATGCATGATCATCAGAAAGGCTAATTTGATTGGAATTTCAGATGAAAGATATGCATATAAAGTGGCTTTAGCACAGGTGTTTGAAAGTGCTATAAAAATTTGTTCGTTTGCATTTTTGTTTAAAAATAATTTTGAATGTAAAACAATGCTGTGTTTTTCAAAGAAAATATTCTTGCTTGAAATGCCAGTCTTTAGGTGAGTTTTCTAATGATGCTGATATATGTGAGATTAATTACATATACATTTTGTGTTTGAAAGAGTTATATAAAGCAGTGGGTTGTAATTGAGCAACTCTGAGATGTAATCCCAGCTGTCATTGATTCCTATGGTTTTAGGGCAAGTTAGCTTGACTCTTGCTGGTTGCAGTCCTCAAAGAAGTCTCATAGAAGTGCTGTGAGAAGAGTTATCACATTTTTTTCCATCTTTAAGGCACACTAATATACATTTACATGTTAGCTTAGTATAAAGTTTATGGTTAGACTGAAATTGCTTTGCAAATGAAGGATGATGCTGTCTCTGTCTCATATTTCTTCAAATATTCCTGGGATATCTTAGGAGTGTTTAGCATACAGACCTTTCGTATAGAACAAGATATTTAACTACTATGTAAACATCTGTTCTCTAAATGTTAGGAGTTAATTTGATTAAGGAGCTGTTTGATTACTTCCTCTGCTCAGAAGACAGAGGTGACGCTGGCTCTGCGGAGCACATCGACGGCATACGCGCAGAGTGGCAGCAGGAGCTGCAGCAGAGCACTGCCATCAAGTTTCACTGTGATTCGTTCAGAGCCCAAGTCTCCTTTTACCTCGGTCCAGATATTTTGCTCTGCCTCCCTCTCCTGTGTAATTATTCCTGAGCACTATAGAGCACAACTTGAATCAAGGTTGTCTTCTTTAAACTGTAATTTTTGTATTGTGACAATGCTCTTTAATTAGAAGATTCAGCCTGGTTGAGGGAAAACTCACTGTTGTTCCATACACACAACATGGCAGTTCAGGTACAGAGGTGTCGGGTAACTTGTCAGGTCCCATGGTTTCAAAATCACCCCAAACCTAACAGTAGCTGCCACAAAAAAAGGGGCATGCTGCCAGTGTCTTGTTCCAAACTGCACATATCCCTTCCCTGTATTGACTGTAGTTGCCGATGGGTTTCACTGAGCTGGCTTGCCTGCAGCTGGTGGATGAGAAACAGAGGGGGAGAGGGAAGGAAAGGTGAGCTTGTGGGCTTTGGCAGCAGCCTGCAGTTGCATGGAGTTAGGCCTCCATTAAAGCATGCCTCAGGTGGAGGTGGCTGGTGCCCTGCGCCCTGAAGCATGCGCACTCCTTACCTTCTTACAGTAAGGCATGCTTACAGTGGTGCAAGCTACACCGTGTAGTCTACTGAATGTGCTTTTGCATTACCTTTTGTAGTCTTTCATAATGCAGCTGCTTTCTTTGGTGCATTGAGAGTAACCTAACACACTTAATCGATGCATTTTCTCTAAATCCTGCTCATCAGAAACTGGTTAAACTAGTTTGCCATTGGAATGCTCCCCTGTCCTCTCCTGGATCCTGTCCCACCTTCTGTAAATCATCACCTTCCTGAGGCTGCTGAACTTTCCCTCATATCAACTAGGCTATGGTTTCTATCTTGAAACTTAAGTCCTTGCTTTGTCAACCAGAGAGAAAGCTTTTTTATTTATGGAAGCTTTTCAAAGCCTTATTAGCCATGTCTTTTAAAGCTCCCAAGCCCTTCGTTCTGGGAGGAAAGACATGCCACTTGCTAGAGTTTCTTCATGGCTAAGAAAACTGCACTCTCAGGCTGGGCAGTTTTCTGTTTGGGAGAGAAATGAGCAGGCATGATTTCCTGATCTTTCTTGTACTGTGGTATACACAGAGTTCCTGTTACTTATTATTTTCAGTCCAAACTGATTAACAGCAAAGCTCAGAATTTACAATTGCAGTTTCTGCCAGGGTCTCAGCAAACCCATCTCTTAAGATACTGTCTACAGTCAGTGAGCAGTAAGGGTTTTACTGTTGAAACTGTTGCTCTCTGTACCCCTGTATCAAACACTGAACTTAGTCCCTGTGCGTAACATACCAGTCTCATTTTAATTCCTGAAAAGTTCCTGATGCTGTATTTATTGAATTTGGATATTCTGCTGTTGCACTTGAATAAATCTTTGAAGTTAAATAGATGTGATGCTGAATACAAACAAAAATGATAAGGTAAAAGGCAGGTTGAATGTAAGTACCTAATCAGCATTGTTAGTGAACCGGTTTAGATTTTCTGTTCAAGGAAATTCTATGGAAGATAATTTTGAGAGAATGTTAATTGTTCTTACATAAAAATGTTTAATTAAAAAAACCACACTTATCTGAAACTATACTATAGTTAAAGGTAAAAGGAGAATACTTTTAAGTAACACAGAAACAAATTGTTACTGGATGTTTTTATAAACAGAAATTATGGTAATTCAGAAGGCAAATTATTGAGGGAAGAGATCTGAGCATTGCAGAGGCTGTTATTTTTTGGTTTTCCCATAGGAACATGGTAGTATTGTATGGAATATTGGTGCTTAGTTTGCTTCTCACTGGAGGGAGGTTGCTTTGGAAATCCTTTTTGGCAAAAGTCACTATTACAAAATGCTAGCAGTTTCCAGCTCTGTTTCTAAATTATTGGTTTTCTTATTATTTTAAATGAAGTAGGGATAAGAAGACTTTGAAGAATTGTTATTGACCTGAAAGTTAATCCACTGGTGAGTCAGATAATGCCACACAGGACTCCCTGAGTAAAAGAGCAATGACCATAAAACAGATATCAGGGGTCACCAAACTCATGTGGGAAGTCAGTGAAGGAGACAAGGAGGTGGTCATTTGTTTATGGATGGCCATCCTTCAAGAGAGAAGAGAGTTCTGCAATGAATTCTCCAGGTCTTGTAGTAATGGTTACTATAAATCTTAACCCGAGGAAAGAGGTTGCTGATTAAACTAAGAGAATCAGTTTGAAAAGCAAAGAGAAAACAATCTTGTATTTATCTTGTTGAATCAGTTTACAATTAGAAACTCAATATAGAATCAAATTAGTCTTTTGTCTTTTTAGCGATGTAGGAGTTTTCTCTCTCCCCACCTTCCTCCTTTGCTTCTCTAAATCTTACCACTTGTGATTACTGAAGATCCAATAGAGTCCTTGTACCTTTTTGCAAAACTGCAAGGATTTGTTCTTGCTCCCTGGCTCATTTCCCAGGTTTCACCTACAAAAGATCCCCTGCGTTTCAAGAAGAGCTGCTCTGTTCTGTTTTCTCATCCTTCTACGGTGTTCCATTATTTGTTCAGTAGCTGCTCTGTTATCCCTTGGAGATGGGGGCAGCTGTCATATGAAACGCTACAGGTGTTGTCATCCACTTATGGAAAATCCTATCTAGGTTAGGCACAGTTTTAGCCTAGAGTTCTTTACAGGCTAAAAAGTTTTAGAGAGCTTTGGGAAGAAAATTCTATTCAGTAAATATAGCATTTTTCATTTAGAGAATACCTTTTTTTGTAAATGGTAGTCTGAAAAACTGCATTCGTTTTAGGTATGTAACTTAGGAGTGTTTCACAGTTTTAAGAATATGTAAACTTGATGTAGAAGCGATAAAATTGTCTCTTCACTGGACTGTTATTGTAAGCAAAAGTTTAATATTGCAGCTTATCCTTTAAATACCGTCACACTTGGAAATTTTGGAAAGGTTAGTCTGTGGCATAAGCACTTTTTTGTAACATATTTGTATAATGTTGAATCCCAGATGGAATCAAAGGAGCAAACCGATTTAAGCCTTTAACCAGCATGCAAGGGTATTTTAATGAAAATTAGTCTGATTTTTCCTTTGAAGCTGTGCATGTGCTGAAAAGGAATGCTACAGATATTCCTGTAGGTAATGCTGGGGACTTATCTAACATTACTTATGTTAGATTGCTAACTCTTGAAAGCATGTGTTTAGTCTTAATCGATATGATAATCAACTGCTCTCTGTTCTATTATGATTTCTTAATCTTATTAACCTAAATATTTCCTATTAATATTTACATCTGTGACACTTCCGTTAGGTAACTGCTGACAGATCTAAATCAGTCTAAGCCTAGTAAGAACAGTGGAGTTGCTGCAAACTCAAGAGATGGTCTGTTTCAAGATTTGCACAATTACTTATTTTTAAATGGTATAAGGAAAGGAGTTGAAATAATCTTTTGGATTGTTACAATTATGGTTATTCACCCACTTAGTACTAGTGACTTCAGGTGTGGTTAGTGTCTTCCCTTGCTCCCTTTTCTGAATTCTGTGTTCCTGTCCTTGCTTCCAGAACATTGCCCAGCACCATCTCACCAGAACCCTGTTTTCATTTTCTCCAGTGGTCGTTTCCCTTTTGTTTTTTTCCAGCCTTTCCTTTTACTGTTTCTCCACTCTCATCATCTTGTATGTATGTCAAATCAGGAGCTCACTTACTAATGTACCAAGTAATGTGCTTTTCCTGGAAGTGCACACTTTCTGAAACAATTTAATGGTTCCTCTTTCAGGATGAGTTCCTTACGTGCTGTTCTGTCTGTGTCCAAACTTGGCATAAGCAGCCCAGGACAGGAAATACACCACTGTTTATACAAGATGAAATGCATAAATTGTCTTTGATTTGTTTGAAATGCAAATGGCTGTACGCTTTGTCAAGAGAACCTGAGATGTTCTTTGTTATTTTATTTCCTTTTTAGATGCACTGTATTTGCCAGCATCAGGGACAGCAAAGGAAGAAGCAGCTCAGGGAGAACCTGACTGCCTTGCGAAATATTTCAGTGTTGTTTGGTGTAAGGCATCAAAGAAAAAGCACAAGAAGTGGGAAGGAGATGCTGTTCTTATTACAAAAGGAAAGTCAGTAATATTGAAAGATATGGAAGGCAAAGACATTGGAAGAGGTACTGTAGATTTGCATACTTCTGTAAGTGAACAACTAGCTTAAAATTACTGTGCTGTGAAAAAAGAGACCCAGCTTTTTAGATAATTTCGAGTTCTCCGTACCAATGTCAACCACATGATGAAAGAACAGTAGGGTTTTTTTTTTGGGGGGTGGTGTGGGGAGAGACTGAAAGAAAGCTTTATATTTCTTATGTATAAGGCAGATGCATGGGGGAGGCTGGGGCAGGCTGAATAACATTATTCACAGAAACACCAAATGCTAGTCCAAGGAGAGGATCTGGAAATGAACGGCTGTACTAATTCAACAGAGATGCCAAATGAGGGATGACTAGTTGATTTTGGTTGCTTGCATAGTGCATCAAAGAAGGTCTTAAAATTAGGGGAGAATATACAGGTAAGTTCCTTTTAGATATTCCAGTCAGTAATGGTAATCGGGAATGTCTGAGGTTGGATCTGTACTTTTCAGCCAGCCAAACAACTAAAAATATTATCTTTATCGGAAAGACGAGCAAACAGCAACATTTTCCAGCCCAGCCAAAGTCAACTGTGTAGCAATTTTTAGTCTTGTAGTTTTAGCAGCAGCTGCTGCTCTAAGACACAGTTTGGGTTGATATCAGAGTTAAAAATAAGACTTGCAAACTATAGGCTGCAATCAGCTTGAGGCAGTATTTTTTTACAGAAAGCAAGGCAAGAATTAACTTTGCTAACTGAGCCAAAGATATTTTGTAAAGGAGTAGGATTGGACAATGTTGCTACAAAACATAATTTGATTATTTTTAGGGCTGAGGTGGCTTCTCTGTGCTTTTGTTACAATCATGATATTGTGAGCCTTGTTAGGACGAGGCAGTTTTGATTTGCGAATCAGTCTGTGACTTAGAAGTTAATTTAAATGTATTTATAGCAAAGCAATATATGTACAGGCTTGCTTGTTTTTTAAAAAGGCAGAGAGAAAGAGAGTAATGCCTGGAATGCATCAGCCACCACCCTATTGTTCTTGTGTTTTTTCAAGTCCTGTCTTCTTGAATTAGCAGAAAACACAACAGAAAAATGAATATTCTGAGTTTTGCTGGTAAAAGTCTTTCTGCTGTGTTTGATGGTGTCAGGGAGCACAGTGATACCAATGTCATTGGTGCTAACTTGCCTATTCAGAGTTGCTTTCAATGCTCATTGATACTAAGGAAAAAATAAATTGACCAATTTAGGTAACCTAAGTTTGAAATTTCTGCAATTATTCTACAAGCCCATTGAGTGAGAAGGAAAGGTCCAGTAGTGGTTACCTCCAAAATTGTACTTAATGATAGGAAGTTTACAGTGAGTGTAGATGAGCATCCAGGATTATTATTTTTAAATGGGAAGAAAAGGGCAAAGGAAGATTATTAATTTTTTTTTCAGGCACACCAGGGCTGGATCTAAGAAGGGGAATGGGAACCTAAAACCAGCACAGCCTGTAGCTTGTTTTGAAGGCAGCGGAACATGTTGCTTGTTTTTCTCCCCTGCAAATGTCCTAATGCCTTAATAATGTATTGCAAAGAATTTGGGAAATGGTCTCTTGTAATTTTCTGTATGTTATAGAAACAGTTGTTTCTGGCAGCTGCATAAACATTTGTGCTTTATAGGTTTGCTTTTCGCCTTTCCTCAGTTCCCATGTACCCTTAAAGCTCATCCTGTCTTAGAATTAAACTCTTCAAACCGGAATCCAGAAGATCCTGCACAGGGTTACGCTTGAATTCAGTACATTCAGCCTGAAGTTATGTAGAGGCATACAGAAAACAAAAATGCAGAGCAATGGAGAGGTCATAAATGCCCTCTCCAGGCATCTCATTTAGGAAGGCACGTGCATTCTCTTGTGTTCAGACATCTTCAGTTCTTTCCTGAAAGCAAGTGTTCTTTCAAGAACCAAACAAGATTTGCTGTGCACTTTTTTAGTACATTTAGAGGAGGGGGAAAAAACCACCCCCCTTTCCCTTTTGGCCAGACTGTTTTTCAGCACTTGCTTAGGCTGTGAAACACCTCAGTAATTTTTTTCTGTAATTCAAATCCAGATCTTCACCTTCCAGCCTCCCACATTCCCATTAGTGGGAGACCTGAGCTTTGCAAACAGCTCCCAGCAGTCTTTATATGTAGTGTTTGTTGGATAAAATATGTGTAAAACCTTGGGAGGTGTTGCCTCTTTCACAGGTGAGTGTTTTAACTGCTGGTCTACACAGTCACGCTTTTTATTTTTTTGGCCCAACTGAGGACCCAAGCCTATTTATCCAAAGTGGCACAAATTCAAGTTGGAATAAAGAACATGATTTGAATTTTGAGGTAGAGATGTGGCTTTGACCTCCCTGAGTTAAGAAAATAAATTAGGTATGTCTCCTTTTTCTTATGTGAGAGCTTCAACCACTAGAATGCTATTTAAAATGAAGAACCACCACTCTCCTACATCTTTATCTTAAAAGAGAGTGGCGGCTGTAGCTGTATTTTGTAATGAGACTAATAATGTGTGTTAGCTGCTCTGAGAATGCCCACCTGATAGAGTCCTTAAGGGGACATGGAAGAATGCATCACCTCCCCGGTGGGTTTTTGAATGAACGAACTCTATTGAGCTGATTGATAAATCCTGGCAATTATCAGAGCATGTATGTTTCAGAGCATGTGTAGAAGTAAAGATTTCAGATGCATATGAATCCTTAATGGTAAAAAGCTAATTTAGAATTATTTTAAAAGTAGAATATTCTGTTTAGATCAACAGCAAGAGGGGCTAGTGGTGCTCTTGTTGGGGCATGAAAGGAAGGAAGAAGGACCTGGAATGGTTATTAGTTTTAAGCAAGTTTAAAACTAAGGCAAGCTGCTAGATTTTATGATATGGGGCTGCTTTTTATAAATTCTCTTAAATGGATATTTGACATTCAGTAGAATTGATTGTGGATGAGGATGATTGAATATTTGCTCACATATTCCACTAATTCTGATTGTTAACACTCAAACGTCAAACTCTGTTAAGGAGGAAAAGGCTGTGAGTTCATGTGTGTAACAAATTGAATGCTTAAGAATCTGATACCTGTTCACAGTTTTGTTTTTCCTTCCTGCAGATGAGTACTGGTGTTAAGGAAGTAGTATTTGCTGTGTTCTCCTAATTGATACATTTTTGTATTCTTTTAGGTACTGGATATAAATCTAAAGAGCTAGACAGTCTTGATGAAGGTCAAACACTGGTGGTTGGAGGAAAAGAAATTGAAGTGATGGGTGTAATTTTGGCAGATGACTTCAGCAGTGGCAGGTGTTTTCAGGCAGGAATAGGAGCTCATGACACAATCCCAACTGCTTTATCTCAAACTAATACGAAACCATTCTGTAAACCATTCAAAAGTGTCTGTCAACCCAATACTAAAGAGGGTATGCTCAAAGATTCTCAAAGCTACAAACCTCGCCATGATCCAAATGCTTCAAGTAAGATTCAGATTTTTAAGTTTCTTTAACCATCCTCTGAGTCTCAAAATAACATTGAATGTGTAACCAAAATTTTCATGTTCTCCAATGTATTAGTGAAGTATTTCTGACATACAGTACTAGTGTTTCTGTCAATACCATGTTAGGATTTTATCATGTGTGTTTCTAACAAGTACTGTGCGCCACGTAGTTTCTCATAGTTGTTACAGATGGCTGTAGAAACAAGTTAGAGTGGCTTCTGAGAGTTTTGCCCAGAAAAATTAGTTTCTTCATCAGACAAACACTCTGACATGCTACAACTTCTAGATGAGTTCCAGCTTCCCCCTAGGGTCAGTGAAGCACTGACATAATATGGCAGCACGGTAATTACAGTGGATGTTCAGTAACAAAGAAGTTAAGCCAGATTCAAAGAATCGCTTCTGATGGTGCCTGATTCTTCACAGCCAATGAGTGTAACTATACTGCCCAAACTCAGCCAAATACATTTTAAAATAAAAGTTTTGTTTTATAATGCTAGAAGTACCGTGTGCTGAAGAGCCATGAAAGTTCACAAATTGCGTAGTTAATACAGTTGTTGTGATAGGGATCCTGTAAACATTTGATAGCTGCGGGAAGTGGTGTTGCTTATCTAAATGAGAAGTACTCTCTCGTCTTGTCAGTAACAAACCATTTAGGAGCTATATTCTGCTGATGGCATTATCTTTCGGATGGAGGATAAAAATGAGATTAAAGAAATGTTACTAAAGCAGAGCCATGCCTATAAAAAAAAAAGAAAGAAGTTTGTTCTACATTCTCGCTATAGTTATACCTCCATCCTACCTCTTACCTCATATCCTGATACTATGGGACTTTTCAGAACTAGTGTTTGGCTGCTATGTTTAATAAACAATGAAATCTTAATCAAATGCTAGTTAATGATATCACTGGCCCTTTTGTAAGCAGCCTTATTACTACCAGCTTCTGGTTTGAATTCCACTTGAGTATGTTGTCTCTGAGAGTGTTCCTTCCTGTATTTGCAAGATGATACTTCATTAGCTTTCTAACGTAAAATCTGGCAAAGAATTGATATATCCAGCACTCAAATTAACTTCTTTGCTGTTTCTGCACTAGTCTGTTAAAAAGCTTCATTTTTGTTCTAGTTGTCTCCTGTGACTTCTCTTCTGGTGAATTTGCGTACCTCCTATGAGATTTGGAGAGCCCTCAACACATCAATAGGTTGGACTCTCAGTCGTTAGAGTTGCTTACACAGGAGAATCACATAGTTTATTTAACGCCTTGTTGCATAACCTCTTTCAGAAGGAATGGAGATACTTTACTAGACCAGGACCTTGGTATTGGAACAGTTAGAGGTTTTCCTGTTGAGGTCTGTGCTAATAGTTGATTAAAATGCTCCTTCTTCAAAATGGAAAGCCATTTATCCCTGTGCTCAGTAGAACAGAGCGCAGTGACAAGGATGTAAAGCCACATGTTCCACAGATGATTTCTAAGCTTTTAGACTATTGCTCATCTAAGCCTTGTTTCTTCCCCATCTCTGAGGCTGCAAAATTTTGTCAGAAAAGTTATCTTTTTGTCACCGCTGGCTCTTGTACATATACACATGCAATTTGATGTAATCCATCAGAACTCAGCCCTTTGTCAGTAGGAAACAAAATCTTCTTGAATGATACAAGCCTTCAACCAACCTATTCCTATGGATAAATTATCAATATAGGTTGAGTGACATAAAATACAAGCAGCTATAAATTGCTTTCTCATTCTGTCCTCTGGCAATACAACTTTTCATTGAAGATGTGTAGCAGCAATATAAGCAACCTAGTATGGACATTGTCTAGCAAAATTAGGACGTTAGAGTTTGTAAACAAATTATGGTAAGCAAAACTGTTACTCAGATGTAGCCCAATACTTCATGTTCTCTTTGCCTCTGTATGTCTTCAAACCTGTCAACTTCTTTTATTCATGCACTGTGGCAGCCTTTGTCAGCTCACTCTGTCCTTACCTATTTTTTTTAAATAAATTGTTGTCTTTTTATCTCTGTTTCTCAGGCAGAGTAATCTTTCTGTGCAGCTACAAGAATATCCCCTTGAAATGTAGTGTCTAGACCTTATGTAGGTCATTGTATATGTTCTTTTTCTTGAACTTTCCATTCAGAAGCCTTTTAGTACTTCTGATTTAACTCTACACATTCAAAGCATCATACAACATTTATTAGCAAGGTGGTTTCCCCTCATCATAAAAATAATACTCAGATTTCTCAGTTTGTCACCTTTATCTTTGAGAGAAGTGCAAACTATTTGGAAAACCTCTGTAAAAGGATTTTTTATTTGGAAGGCTATCTAGATGCTCTGTTGGTAAATTCATTTTCTGTCTGAGAATGGTCAATATATTAAACGGTATTTTTAACAGTCATTAGATCATAGACTTTATTCTGTAGCTGTTAGAGAAATAATACCCTTTGCTAACAAACTAAAAATAATGTTTTTGTGCAATACTTGCATGTGTTTTGAACTTCAAGATTCTCTAGTCATGCCAAGACCAAATGCAAGTCATCAGTGGATGTTCAATAAGGCTGGTCTACCTATGGTGGATGTAGTTGTGGATCCTTACATTGCAAATAATCTCCGACCACATCAGAAAGAAGGAATTATATTTCTATATGAATGTGTAATGGGAATGAGGTAAGACAATAATTATCCTTTTGGCTTTCAATACCTGTAATATTTTCATGTCGATGTTTGAAATGAGACAATTTGAACAGGAAGATTTGAGCAATTGTTCAATTAAGTAATATTAGTAGTTTTCCCCCAGTAAAGGTTGCACAAGTTTTTTCTGACCTGTATAATAGCATCATGCTTGCTATGACTTTGCCAGATGTGTTGGGAAGCCAGTGCCTCAAAAGGCCTGTGAGTTCTACTGCAAATACAAAGTCCTGTAAACACGGATACAATTAATTTATGCTAAAGAACACTGCTTTCTGGGATTTATAATTCATAGTTATTCATATAATTTATAATTCAGGCATTTAGAATAAAGAAGCTGTTATATCAACCTGCTGAAAAAGACACAGTACTATTCTCAAAAGTGTTTTCTCAAGTTATAGATTCCTTAAGGTATATACAAGTGTTAAAAATATTAGAATATTAATTCTAAAAGCAGATTGAAAGTACTTGGTTTTGGAAGACTAAAGCATTAATCTACAAAACGAGGAATTTCACTCTAAGGTCTTCTGGTATAACTGAATGAAAACCTACAGTAGAGCATGATAAATATAAATAGGTTCTTTATACTTCAGAAAACAAGTACAAGAAGCAATTCCCTAAACCAGCTGTAAATAATTATAGCTATGTCTTTTAAAATGTTACCACCAGCTACTTATATCTTACAGAGTTAGTGGCAGATTTGGAGCTATTCTTGCTGATGAGATGGGCTTAGGAAAAACATTGCAATGCATTGCACTTGTCTGGACTCTTCTGCGTCAGGGGGTCTATGGATGCAAACCTGTACTAAGGCGAGCGCTAATTGTCACCCCTGGGAGTCTGGTAAAAAACTGGAAAAAAGAATTTCAGAAATGGTTGGGAAGTGAAAGGATCAAAGTCTTTACAGTTGATCAGGTAAGATTTATTTCCAAAAGGGGATTAGCTCTTATTTGGCTCTGAATATAGGACTTGTGCTCCAACACCCCCCTTTTTTTTTCCAACCAGAGACCAAAACTAGTAATTCTCTATCAATATTTATTTGTAATACTTTATTTTACCTTCAAGTAATTGTTTACATGGGCATTTAGCTGTCAGTAACCAGATCATAGCTCAAGCTCACCTGCCTGTGTAGCTTATGTCTATCTTATCTTTCCTCAAGCTTTTATCTTTGAAGATGTAAAAGGTGACACACTCCTCCTTGTGCCTCTTCGGTTTAAGGAGCTTTCTGTTGTCTATCAAAGTACACACCTTCCCTGCTTTATATACCAGAGCACCTACCTCGACTGGCTTGTACTCCATTTCTGTGGTAGTCGCTTTTGTTCTGTACTGCAAACTTTTCCGCCTTTGTTTCAGCTGTCTGTTTCAGGTTACTTCAGAAGGTTATTCCTTTTATTGTCACTGCCAAGAATCAGGTTTCTGTAGGGGTGATTTAAAGTCTCATGAGTTACCAGGCCTACAGTCTCAGTGTTAGATAACGTGAATATCTCCCATCTCTAGAAGAATGCAGACAAATACAGATCTTAATAAAGGAGCAGGATGATGCTGATCCTTGTCCCCTTTTACAGTGGAGCTCTTCCTGCTGGTAAAGACACTCCCATGTTCCTGTAGTGCCTGGATAAATCCTATAGGCTGACAAAGTACTTCACCTTTTAATCTCCTTGGTATACCTTTAGAGTCCTGCCTTTGTTTCTGAAACACAGAACCCTCTCCATCCTTTACTGCAAATTCTAGCATAGACTCTGTGCTTCAGCAGCCTTTATTGACTGGATCAGACAGGAAAGCACCTGGCCAAGTAAAAGACAAAGGAGTTTGAGTGAGGCTGTGACATTACTGATTGAGGGCTTTCTCTGGGAGAGAGACACATCTTGCTCTGGTTGTCCAGTAAGGCTTTCTTGCCATGGAAATTTTCCAGTTAAGCATGGTTCAATATCTCAGTCACAGGGCTGGGTCCTCTCAGCACCAGCATTCATGAAGCTGTGAACAGGAGACTTGCTTATGCCTTCATTAATGCCTCTGAAACTTTCAGATTCAAGTTCTGTTTTTTATAATTTACCCTCTGGTATTTCTTTTCCTGAGACTTCTAGTCCCCATGTCCATATGGAGTGAGCATTCATAGCAGAAAGGAAAGAGAAGTTGTTTGGCAAACTGTGGTTTCTATATGTACATTCAGCAGTCTGCTGTACCCCTACTTTTTCCTTGCTCCTATGTATTTGGATTGTGCCAGTGGAAGGAAGTGGAGAATTTATAGTATCTGCATTGCTGCTTGCAACAAAGATAAAGATATTTATTTTCCAAAATTGTTTTTCAATCTAATAGTTCCATAAAAGTAGATTGAAGAAAAAAATTCTAAAGATTACCAGATTTCTTACACCAACCAGATTTGCTCTTAGTTTCTTTCATTATCCTTATTGCTTGTATGGAAGAGTGACTATTTCAGATTAAATGAAAGTTTTCAAACTGTTTTTAAACTCTTTTGTGGGGTGTACAAAATTTTGTAACAATAATAATTTCTTTGAATTCCGCTCATTATTGTCAAACCCTTGAAATTACTTAACCTACTCATCTTCCCCTGAGGACAGTCCACTAACAGGTGCTCTTTGCGTCATTTGCTTTCCTTAGTAACTTGCTTCAGGATGTGGAAATGAAGCAAACTGACATGTTAGTAACTGTAACATAATATAGGTTAGGGTGAGAAACAAGATGTTTCTAAAAGAAGTGGTTACAAAGCAAAATATAATATGGCAACATTTTAACCTGAAAAGGTACTTAGAAATAATTGAACGTTTTCTTGCAGTTTTTATGAATAATGTTGGGAGGAGAAAACCTGAATTTGCTGACAGTTACTGTGACCCAATATGACAGTAACTTCCATTTTCTTTTCATTTGAATAACTTTAATATTCTTACTCATCTCATTGGAGCCATTTGGATTGATGACACTCAGCAGCTTTTAAGATTGTGTTCCCAAATAGCAAGGAATACATTGTCATGCCAAAGGAAGTCACAATATGACTTCCCTGGGGTATAATGAGGTATTTCAAAATAATTTACTGTCTATCTTCTCTGGAAAACCAGCAATTACCATACTGTTATTTCTCTAGGATAACTTAAAAGGAAGAGCTTGTCTCAAAGATTTTTTCTATTCTTGCCTATGAGGAACACATTCAAAGAACTGGCAGACTTTTTAAAATGTGTTAGGCATGTTTTCCTCACTTTCATGCTGAAACACCATGAACTGATCCTAACCATTCAGTAACAGACTTCAGAAAAACAGGACATTATGCACTTTTAAAATGTGATTACAGTTTACTTCTGTTACAATGCAAATGTCATGTAGAGGACACTGCTTTTAAAATGCCCACAAAGGTTGCATTTAGGTCTTGTTAATCCATGTTCTCAGCATTTGAGATGTGTTTGAGAGCATAACTCCTTTATCTGTTTGCAGAGTTTCACCTCTGCTGGGGTTGTTTTTAAAACTGGGGGTTTTAATTCAAAGTATCTGGAGAATTAATTAAAGATTTACATTGCTTCATGATTCAGCGTTTTTTGATTTAGACTTCACTGGTTACCTTGGATTTGGACTAATGCAAAGAAAGGTCTGTTCAGAGAGTAAGTCTGGGACATGGAGCTCTAATACTGATTGACAGATGCTCCATATGTGGCCCTGGGCAACTCACTTAAACCTGTCAAGTCACTTTGGGTAATTGTGAAAATGGACGCTATAACACACGCATGTCTTGCAGCCAGTTAAGAGGATGAATTAATTACTTGAAATTAACTTTTAAATTTACTTTAATTTTTAGTCCATCATCCACTGCTGCTGTTGTACACAGCAGGGAATATATTATAGTTGGCTGCAGGGGGCTTATAATACGCCAAGACTCTCCTGCTTTTTTTAAGGGATTCAAACAGTCCAGAGCAGTTGATGATTTACTAGCAGAAGGATGTTGGAGGCAGCTCCCCAGTGCTTCAGCACTTTCCCTGTAGTCTCAGCTTACAGCCCGAAAGTGCAGGAAAACAAAATGCTTTCTGAACCCTGAGCACCTTCTGATGCTTGACCGTCCCAAGAGAAGGTCAGAGAGGCATTGTCCCTGTCTTCAAGGCTGTAATGTGGAGCCTGAATACTATGGAGGGACAACTTTGGGTGTTGCCTACAGGGCTCCTCTGTCCCTGTGTTCCTGTGTTGGGAATTTTTCTGCTCCTATTTTGAAAATGGAAGTAAAAACATAGCCAGAAAACAGGACAGGGACACTTAGGTCCAGCCCAAACACCTGGGGAAATCAGTGAATGCCCTTGTTACCTGCTCCTTACTATTCCCTCTTTCCTTCTGAACGTGTGCTGGGTCTCTTCACGACCAGCATGTGAGGACTATCTACCTCAAGGTACTTGGTGAGATTAATGTGCCAGATTCAGCCCATAGATTCATCTGCATCAACAGCTAGGAGGCTCTAAAGGTGATAATTAAGTGGTGCTGCTTTTACAGTGTATTACACCATCTGGCTCCAGACTTAGTTGTCTGTGTTTGGTAACTGATCTTGTTTGGAAATAAAAATACCTTCTGAGGGTCTAGCTTGATTTGCTTTCACGATTAAAGAGGTCCTGCAGCTTGTCAGCTGCATCCATAGCCTGCTTAGTTAGTGAACAGTGTTAGGAATTAGAAGGAGCATGGAGGGAATTAGCGTCTAGAGCCAAGTGGAAAGGTGAGAGATGTGCCCACAGTAGATTTTTCCACTTTTACATGTAATTGCAAGACAGTTAAGCAATCCCAATATGTTCACAACTCTGCACAGAAATGTAACTATTACCAGGATTTTTTTCTGGGAAAAGCTCCCTGTTTTAAATAGACTTTTAAATAGAAAGTCATTACAGTGACTTTCTATTTAGTGTGTCTGTTTCCTTCAACAGACATCAAAAGTCTAGATGTCTATTGAAGGGAAAGGGTTTGAAGGGTATATAAGAGTAGAGGGGCTCACAGACATCTTCTGACCAGTAATACAGGGTTTAGAAATTAATTGCATTTATTTACCAGTAGATGGGCATGTTTTCTGTGGCTGGTAATGGACTCTATTTTCCAAGTCTCAGGCTGCCCTTACCTGTTGGCCAACCCATCAGTCTTAAGGGCTTTTAACAAAGTTAGTCATAGAATCATCATAGAATACCAGGCTGAAAGGTACCTCAAGGATCATCTCTTCCAACCTTTCCTGGCAAAAGCACGGTCTACACAAGATGGCCCAGCACCCTGCCCAGCTGAATGTGAAAAGTGTCCGATGTTGGGGAATCCACCACTGCCCCGGGGAGATTATTCCAATGGCTGATTGTTCTCATGGTGAAAAATGGTCCTCTTGTATCTAATTAGAATCTCGCCAGGAGTAACTTTGACCCATTACCCCTTGTCTTTTCCATGTGAGCTTTGTAAAAACGGGGTCTCCATCTTCTTTGTAGCCACCCTTTGAATACTGGAACACGGCGATAAGGTCTCCCCTAAGCTTTCCTTCCTCAAGGCTGAGCAAACCCAGTTCTCTCAGCCTTTCCTCACATGGCAGGCTTCCCAGTCCTGTGGTCATCTTCATGGCCCTTCTCTGGACCCTCTCCAGCCCATCCATGTCTTTTTAGCACAGCGGGGACCAAAAGTGAGCACAGTATTCCCGGTGTGACCTGACAAGTGCTGGGTAGGGTGGTAAAATGGCTTCTCTCTGTGTGCTGGTGATGCCCTTGTTGATGCAACGCAGCACCCCGCTGCTTGCTCTGCCGCAGCAGCACACTGCTCATCATGCTGAGCTCTTGTCCACCAGGGCCCGGGTCCCTGCCCACAGAGCTGCTCCCCAGCCGGGTAGATCCCAGCTGTGCTGCGCTCCTGGATTGTGTCTTCCCCGGTGCAAGACTTACGTTTGTCTTTGCTGAACTTCTTAAGGCTCTTGTTAGCCCACTCTCCCAGCCTATCCAGTTGTTCCTGCAGGGTGGCTCTCCCTTCCAAAGTGGCCACCTCCCCACTCAGTTTGGAATCACCAGCAAACTCCACCAGGGTACGCCTGACCTCATCATCTGGATCACTTACAAAGATATCAAACAGCGTTGGGCCCAGTATCGACCCGGGGGGACCCCACTCGTGACAGGTTGCCAGTGTGAAGAGGAGCCATTGACCACCAGCCTCTGGGCGCGGGCAGCCAGTTCCCCACCCACCGCTGGGCCACTTCTCCCGGCCGCAGCATCAGCTTCTCCTGGGGGAAGCTGTGGGGAACTCGAAAGCCTTGGAGAAATCCAGGTAGACAGTGCCCACCACTCACCCCACATCAGCCGAGCGGGCTGCGTTGTCGTGGAAGGCGATCTGGTCTCTCAAGCACGATTTGCCCCTGGTGAATCCGTGCTGGCTTTTCCCAGCCACGTGCTTCACTTGCCTTGCGGTAGCTCCTGGGGGATCGTTCCACAACTTTCCCAGGGACCGACGTAAGGCTGATGGGCCTGGAACTTCCTGGATCCTCCTTTAAGACCTTCTTGAGGATGGGGGTGATGGGAGGTTCTTCCAGTCTTCTGGCCTCACGACACCAGCCAGCTCTCAGCACCCTTGGGTGGATTTGCAGGACCAAGCTCCTGTAACCGTGCACACACCGGCTCTTCCTTCGCTGACCCTGGTCCGTGGTTGCACCAACTTGGGCTCCTGTTCCCAGGGCTGGGGCCCAGCAGCGCTGGCAAAGACAGGGGTGAGGAACGCGCTGGGAACCTCTGCCTTTGCAGTGCTGCTGGTGACTAACGCACCGCCACGCTGAGCCGCGGGCCAGCGTTTCCCTTCTGTTTCTGCTTGTTGTTTATGTGCCTGAAGAACCCTTCCTTGTAGTCTTTGACATGTCTGGCCAATTTCCATTTGAGCTGAGCTTTTGCTTTTCTAGCTGCATCTCTGCACACCCTGGCAATGCCCTTGTGGCTCTCAATGGGTATTTGTCTGCCTTTCCATCTCTGGTATGTGTCTCTTTTGTTTTTGAGCAGGCTCAGAAACTCATAGTTAAGCCAAGGGGATCTCTTGCTCCACCTACTTCCCTTACTTTTAAAGAGAATGAACTGTTGTCCTGGTTTTGTCTGGGATACAGTGAATTTTCTTCTTAGTAGCTGTGTTTTGGATTTTGTATGAGAATAACGTTGATAACACACTGATGTTTTAGTTGTTGCTAAGTAGTGCTTACTCTCAATCAAGCACTTTTCAAGTTTCCCGTGCTTTGCCGGTGGGGAGGTGAATGAGAAGCTGGGAGGGAGCAGAGCCAGGGCAGCTGACCCGAACTAGCCACAGGGATATTCCATACCACAGATCATCAAGCTCAGTATATAAACTGGGGGGAGTTGGCTGGGAGGGACTGATCGCTGCCTGGGGACTGGCTGGGCATCGGTCAGTGGGTGGTGAGCAATTGTATTGTGCATAGCTTGGGTTTTTTCACTTCGACTTTCGTTCCTGTCTCTCCCTGTCCATTGCAATTATGGTTGTTACTGTTGTTATTATTATTATTATTACTTTATTTCAATTATTAAACTATTCTTATCTCAACCCACAGATTTTACCTTTTTCTGAGTCTCTTTCCCATCCTACCGGGGGGATTGAGTGAGCAAATGTCTGTGTGGTACTTAGTTGCTGGTTGGGGTTAAACCATGACAACTATTTTTGTGCTTCCAGGAAAGCATTCTTGAAAAACTCCCAGTACTCTTTATCTCCTTTATTCTCCATGGAAGCTTCCCACAGAATCCCTCCCAATGGAGCTCTGAGCGAGCTGAAGCTTACTATTCTAAAATCTAAAACCTAAAACCTATTCAGTAGGTTCCACAATATTCGTATAATATTGTATTCAAATCAAAACAAGAGGAATTTTGGTAGAATGTGGTAACTTCCTACTGGACCACATTACTGCCCCTTGCAGCTTGAGATCCCAAAATGAATATAAGAGCAGCTGCTTATGTCTCTTCATTATCTTGGCTTTTATTATTCATTTGAAGCTTGCCTGAATTCCAGGACTCGGAAGCTGTTACAGGGAACCTGTGCTTTTCCACCTTCACAGTAATGTGTCTCAGAGGATTTGAAGGGCTGAAAGAATAATACATTTTCTTTTAATGAGGTGGTAAAACTCTGAATTGCTATATCAGATCCCATATTTTCTTTGCAAATTAGGAAAAATTGATAATCCAAACTCATGAAGGAGATAATAAATGTCTTGTGTCATGCTAGAAAAAATTTCTATAGACACTGGATGTTTAAGGAATGTCATGAGTGATCTCCAAAGAAATAATTGTAATACATATTTTCCTTTATGCCTGCAGGACCACAAAGTAGAAGAATTCATCAGTTCTCCACTTTATTCAGTTATGATAATCAGTTATGAGATGCTACTGCGATCTTTGGATCAAATTCAGGCTATAGAATTTAACCTCCTAATCTGTGATGAAGGACATCGTCTGAAAAATAGCTCTATTAAGACAACTGCAGCCCTCACTAGTTTGTCTTGTGAGAGGAGAATTATCCTCACTGGTTAGTATCTGTAGTTAGTTTTAATATTTTGCTATGTTAATAGTGCTAGGTTGGGGTAAAGGAAAAAGATATTCTAAGTATGGCAGGAGCACAGAATACATTTTGGCAATGAGTATTAAATGCGTTGATGAAATATTAGATCTTGGGTCTTGTAAAAACAAGATTATTTCCAAATCTTTTAGATAAATTCAAGATTTGTCTATCTTCAGGGACAGGCAAAGAGCCTGGCAACTTCTGTAAGGGAATCAGGACTCTACCCAAACTCATTGTTTACCTTTGCAGTTATGTAATAAAATCCATTTAGAACAATGGCTTTTTAAATTCCCTTGTCAAAACAATTAGATATGCAATCTGTTTAATTAGGAGGACAGTAGTATCATGATAAAGTTTTAGATTAATTCAGAACTCTGAGTAATTCTCATTGAACAAAACGTCTGTTTTCAAGATGCAGTCTCAACATTAAACCCTGCATTCAACAATTGTTCTTCTATCAGTTTCAAGAAAAAGTTACCAAATGCAATTTTTCTTTTTTTTTCTTTCTAGGTACTCCAATCCAAAATGACTTGCAAGAATTTTTTGCATTAATAGAGTTTGTGAATCCAGGAATACTTGGTTCTTTATCCACATATAGAAAGATATATGAGGAACCGATTGTCAGATCTAGAGAACCTTCAGCAACAAAGGTGTATTATTAAATAAATTGCAGTTACAGAAGAAAATTCATAGACAGTGAAATTTGCTTTCTATGGAATAAAATGAAGCTCAGGATTACTAATAGTAGCAAAAGCTTTTCATCTTCCTATTTGAAATAAATTCACTTGTTCTCCAAAGGGAGCAGGAGGAATACATACATGTTGACATCGTGTCATTTTAGCTGCTTATTAATCAGCAGGCAGAAATTATTCTTCCAACACCTTGCATTCCCAAAAGTCCCATGTGCATTACCGTGTGACTATACTTTATTCATTCTTAGTTTCTCCACAGTACTACAAAATCTGTATGATTTTATTGTATCTCAGGAAATTCTAGAATATAATTGAATCCTTGCATGTCTTCTGGGACATGACTTTCCTTTGTTTAAGACTTTAGAAACCAGACCTAGAGCTAAGCTAATGCAGTATTAGTAACTGGAGAAGAATTGATCGTTACAGTCCCATGTCAGAAAGTGGTATCATACTTTCAAAACATTATTAAAATATCTGATTAAAATCATACAGAAAATTATTGTGATGAAATGCAAGATTTTCAATGATTTTGTGGTTTTTTTCTTTTAGGAGGAAAAGGATTTAGGAGAAAAAAGAGCAGCAGAACTCACACGCCTCACTGGACTTTTTATTCTAAGAAGAACACAGGAGGTTATAAACAAATTTCTGCCCCCCAAAAAGGAGAGCATAATCTTCTGCCGACCAACAGAACTGCAACTTGAATTGTATCGAAAACTGCTTAGTTCTCAAGTTATTAGGTCCTGTCTACAAGGCAGTCTAGAAAGCAGTCCTCACCTAATATGTATAGGAGCTTTGAAAAAACTTTGCAATCATCCATGTCTTCTCTTTAAAGCTATAAAGGTATCTGTTTGTGTGGCGCTGGGTGCCTGCAATTAGTTATTTCAAGCAGGCAAAGGTTACTAGAGCTGTTATAGTCAATGTGCGTGTTACTTAAGGTCACTTCCATACTCTTTTCTAACATATAACTTGCTTTAGGAGATCTGCTTTCAAAAACAAATGTTAGGAAATCTGAATATATTCAGGGAAGGTATCTCACCAGTTTCCTATTGCCTTATGGTGTTTTCTTGTTCTTCATGTGTTTTTCCTGTTAATCTTTTTTCTGAATATTGTAAAAATACATATAAATGTGAATTTTACAAAGAACACTGTTAGCTAGAGATTACTGTGTGTGCTCTGTCTGCTGGTTCCTCTGAAATCTCCCTGTCCCCATGATGATTTCACTCTCTCAAGCTCAGTGACACTGGGAGCTGCAGGCTCAGAGTGTCAGTGGTACTAGATGTCTGCACTTCCACTTCTCCTGGGATCCTGTCACACTGTACATCTCATTCCTATAGGTAAATAAGATGATAGTTAGAACTTGGTAATACTAACTTCTATGGCCACTAGTCAAAGTCCAAGTAAGGTGGGTGGAAATGTAAAACTTTTTTAGAAGTCTTACTGCGTGACTTTGTAGTAGTGTCCACAGCACAGACCTCTGTGTAACTTTCAACACTGCCAAGTAAAGTTCATTGCCTTTACTTCATAGTATAAGCATTAGAAATTTGTCATATGTGACATCCCATAGGGATGGCAAAGACTGTATGTGCAAGTCATTTACTGCCACTGTGGTTTTGGCTTTTGAGTATTTTGGCTTTTTCTTCTCTGTGAAACATTTATTTTCAAATTACAGCAAAACATTAGCTGTATTTCTTCTATTTTGTTGTTTTTACTTGCTAGCTTTTCTTCATTTCTGGTTGCATAACTGAATCTTTTAGCATCTTGCTAAAAAGAGTCAGTGACTGTGAAGGTCCGTAATCAGGTATTATGGGATTTAGAAAGAATAAACAGAATATCGAATTCCGTCCCCTGTCCCAAGTTTTAGATAAGGCTTTGCTGTGGGTGTACACCTGTGTGGTTGTTTAAGTAGATAAGTAGAATGTATTTTTCCATTTTAAGTATTTCAGCTTTCTACTGAGCTGCAAACAACATCATAGATTGAGGGTATAAAACAAAATAAACACTATCAGTATTTTAAAACTGTGTTTTCAGTCCAGTATTGGGACGTTGTCATGCTCACATGATACACTACTTTGTGGCAGCTTTTGATACCTCCTTTTGTCTTTGTAATAAAAGTATAGCAAAGTTTAAAAGAACCCAAAACATGTTAGAGGGTTTAGGGAACTTAATTTTTTTTATTTTCAATAGGAAAAAAGCTCTGATCCTTTGTCTGATGAACATGATGAGTCCAGCCTCTACGAAGGTCTAATAGATGCTTTTCCACAAAATTATACTTTGGACACTTTCTCAGAAACTGACTCAGGAAAATTGCAGGTGCTGGTGAAGTTGTTAGCAGCAATACATGAGCTCAGCTCTTCTGAAAGGCAAGTGTGAAAGAAAGGTAAAAGGGTGATAATGGGAGTGACCTTCTGGATATTATTTTGCTTTTCAAATGCATGGGGATGTAATATTCAAAATAAAGGCATTGCAACTTTTTGCAGAGGTGCAAAGCATATTTATGCATTGTACTCCTGGCTCCTCCTTTTTAATTACTAAACTAGCATTTACAGGTGACATCATTTTCAAAGATGCTCTTCATATTTTTTCCAGATAAAGATACTTACATTTTTCATACCAAGTTCCAGGAAGTAAGATAGTTTGCTACAGCCCCTGTACTATGACATATTATCTTTACTTGCAGAGGCTTTCCAATGCTTTATATCTCCTTGAGGAGATGTATTAATGTATTAAATATTTTAAATTGCACTAAAATATTTTTAATTACTAGATTATAAATTATTTCCTCTTTAATCACGTTTAACTGCTCAGTCCTTGCTGCATTTTCTGTTCAGGGTATGCAATCTCAACAGACAAACTTGCACAGCAGCTGTTGATTTCCCTGTGGTAAATGCCACTGACATGTAGGAAAACCTCTGTTTATCATGGGGTAATAGGATGCACATGGTTAGTTACTGTTCAAATGCTGATTCATGGAAATCGCACATGACCTTTTGTCCCATGATAACATTTTTATGGGCTCATGCCTTAAAGCCCAGCTATTCCAAAACTATTTAGCTTTTAACTTCTATTTAAAAAAATTGATGCTTAAATAGGACATGCTGTAATTCAGTAGCGGGAAGTAACATCAGATCTCTTGACACTGATGTTAAAGGAATTTGAAGATGTTCTCTTTTTACAAATCAGAAAGTTGAGCCTATTGGTGGAGTTTGTATGCTTAACATCCGTTGAAACCAATGACAGCTAAATATCAAAATGTACCGACCTTATTTCCTGTAGATCAAAAGAAACAGGACTATCAGGAAAAAACCACCTCTCCCTGTATCAGTGCTATAGGAGCTGCTGAGTTACAGCTGGTGTCGGGGCATTATTTTACACTTTTCAAAGTTTGGTTGCTTTAATTCAGTGCTGTTTATGTTTCTTTTTCTTTTGTTTCTCTGCTGTCATTAGTACTAAACAGTTTTTGCAATACACAGACTCAAATCCAGTCCTCTTCTGAAGTTCATATTCTGTTTTTCAGTGAAAATGAAGGTGTGAATTTGGTGTTGACTGACCAAAAAATATCACCAAGTCTTGGATGCAGTTCAGTTGTGAAGTGCAACAATAAAAATACTTTAAAACATTTTAAAATACTGATTTATCAGATTTTCCCTGGAATTATTTGTCTAGTTCTTCTGTATTTGTTTTTAATCAAAATTATTTTTGAAAATGGATCACCTGTGATGAAATTGGTTACATCTAGTTTAGATTATAAAAGACCTCCAAATAAGATCTGTCAGAAAATGCTAAATTGCTCTTATAATTTTATTTATGGCTTAATTAAAATGATCTTTCTTTGTCCACTCAGTAGAATCCTCCTCAATATCTGGGAGGACAGAAATTCTAGATTTGCAGATCTCTAAACTGATTTAGTCAAAATTTCAGAGAAAAAACAGCAAGTATTGGTCATTAGTGTAAGGGATCAGACTGATTTTGCTTTAAAAACAAAACCAAACCAAACCAAAAATCCAGACTATATTGTTTGTGATATCTTTCACTATCCTTCATCACAGTTCTTTTCAGTCATGAAAAGCAGGAAAGAGTCACTGTTTTCATGATCTTGTTTATTAGAATTTTCTGAGATTGTATACAGAAGTTCACAATAGCTTTTTCAGTAAGTAGTCATATATAATTTATTAGCACTACCCTCTGCAAATGCTGTCTTAACAACAGCCATTTTGTATAAACATTTTTTTTTAAAAAAAAAAATCTGTCTTTGTGGATGGTTCTGGATCTCTGCAACCTGTGCATTAAGCCAAATTCTGTTGCAAAGGAAAATATTCATTATTTACCATTTGAATGCTTGACAGTAGGTGTAATGTATCCAGATCTCGTATGTGCTTCAAATAATAGAAGATGTTTTATTTCTTAGGAAGTATGAGTAACCTCAGGTTCATGTGTAATTTTTGCTTGACTTGTAATTTTACCTTCTTAGATGTCTTCAGTAATTTGTTATTTATGACTTTAACTTTACCAGGGTCTAAGATGATAAGATAACTTTGTTTTACCATTTGACAGAGTCGTACTTGTATCCAATTACACTCAGACATTAAACGTATTGCAAGAGATGTGCAAACGTTATGGATACTCTTATACCAGGCTTGATGGACATACTCCTGTCTCCCAGAGACAACAGATTGTTGATACCTTTAATAGTAAATTCAGTCCAGCTTTTGTCTTTTTGCTGAGTTCAAAGGCTGGTGGAGTAGGACTGAATCTGGTTGGAGCATCTCACTTGATCCTGTATGATATCGACTGGAATCCAGCTACAGATATTCAGGTCTGATAACAACTCTGTACATGTGGGTTGGGATGGGCATAATGATTTCTTGGCTGGTTTTGAAATACCTGGCTTTAAGTTGAATCATAGAATCATTTAGGTTGAAAAAGACCTTTAAGATCATCAAGTCCAACTGTGAACCTGGGACTGCCAAGTCCACCACTAAACCTTGTCCCTAAGCACCGCATCTACACATCTTTTAAACACTTCCAGGGGTGGTGATTCCATGACATCCCTGGGCAGCCTGTTCCAGTGTTTGACCACCCTTCCAGTGAAGAAATTTTTCCTAATATCCGATCTGAACCTCCCCTGGTGTAACTTGAGGGCATTTCCTCTTGTCCTGTTGCTTGTTATCTGGGAGAAGAGACCGACCGCCCCCTGCCTACAGCCTCCTCTCAGGCAGCTGTAGAGAGCAACAAGGTCCCCCCGAGCCTCCTTTTCTCCAGAATAAACAACCCCAGGTCCCTCAGCCGCTCTTCACAAGACCTGTGCTCCAGACCCTTCACCAGCTCCGCTGCCCTTCTCTGGACACACTCCAGCACCTCAATGTCCCTCTTGCAGCGAGGGGCCCAAACCTGAACCCAGGATTCGAGGTGCGGCCTCACAAGTGCCGAGTACAGGGGGACGATCACCGCCCTGGTCCTGCTGGCCACACTGTTTCTGATACAGGCCAGGATGCTGTGGGCCCCCTTGCCCCCCCGGGCACACTGCTGGCTCATGCCCAGCCGGCCGTCAGCCAGCTCCCCCAGGCCCTTCTCCCCCAGGCAGCTTCCCAGCCGCTCTGCCCCAGCCTGCAGCGCTGCCTGGGGCTGCTGTGACCCAAGGGCAGGGCCCGGCACTGAGCCTGGTTGAACCTCCTACAACTGGGCTCGGCCCATCGGTCCAGCCTGCCCAGATCCCTCTGCAGAGCCTCCTGCCCAACAGCAGAGCAACACTCCCTCTAAGCTTGGTGTCACCTGCCAGCTCACTGAGGGTGCCCTCGATCCCCTCGTCCAGATTGTCAGTAAAGATATTAAACAGGACTGCACCCAGTACTGAGCCTTGGGGGACCGCACTTGTGACCAGCCACCGACTGGATGTAACTCCATTCACCAGCACTCTTTGGGCTCATCTTGTTGCTACCCAGTTATCACATTGCATCTGGACAAGTACAATACTGAAGGAAAAGTCTTTTTGAGAAGAAAAGAAGAAATATTTCTCTCTCATACTATATATTGGGATCATTAGAAGCCCTCTTGCAGTAAAGAATGAAAAGATTAAATTTTGATTTCTTTGGAGGAGTGAGTCATCTGTCCCCTTTGTCTCCTGACCTCTTTTTAACTGGAAATTGCTGTGTGTCTAAAAGGAGAAGAAAAACATGATTAAACTTCATAGCAAATGTTGCTGTCAATTTGCAATACCTGAGAAAAAGGGAGAGGTTCTGATGAGAATTAAGAGAATGAGCAAATCACATGGCAGTGATGCCAAAAGAAAGAAAACAAAGCCAGTGCTGTGCTATTCTTGTAATGGCACTGTTGGACTCAAGGGATTATTTAGCTGGCATAAGAATGCTCAGTTAAAATTGTCCTTAATAATAACAATTAAAAGAATCTTTTTATAAATGCAGTAAAAAACTTTTTATGGTAATGCTGTGTGCTTAATACCTGAAATAAGTTCTGATACTTGGCCCTGCTCCTCTTCCAAGTGTGAATTAGTACCTCATGTATCACTTGTCTTGTTACTGGAAACACAGTCTGCTAAATCAGTCAGAATTGCTACAGGTTGCCAAAGACCGCAAACCATGTTGTGGGTACTTGTACCCAGTATGTAGGTGTAACCCTTATGTGTTTGAAAAAAAAATCATGTAACAGTACTCGGTTGCATTTTGTTTAAGAATTAAAGGGGGTGTAAACACTAATTTTACAATTTTAAAAGAGATGGAGAAGTCATTTTTAAGATGTATTGTGGCAAAAAAAATTTTGGAGCTGAGTGAGAATGATGAGTATTTCTGAAATATTAAACAGTTGCTATGCTTGGGAAACATATGAAGAGAGGATTTCTGGCAGGAAAGAGCTGAAACCCCTGCTTTCCTACTATAGTACACAGAAAGAAAGGGTAGTGTAAATGGCAGAAAGTAAATTATATTTTCAAAATTATTTACAGCTAATACCAGAAGATTTCTGTAAAAATAAAGACAGTTATTGAGGAATGCTTTGAGTAACATCTTTTTGAATGAGCTAGCAGAACTGGCAGTTAGTGGAGGCTAAAAGCTGTAGTTGAAATACCATTGTATGGCAGGCTGTTAATACTCTTCATCTTTTTGCTTTCTTCAGGCAATGGCTAGAGTGTGGAGAGATGGTCAGAAACATGCTGTCTATATCTACAGACTGCTAACCACAGGTCAGAGATGGTGCTCAAACATACCCTATAGTAAGACAGCTATTGAAATGTTGTCCATAAAAGAGAGGGAGGGAGTGTTTGTGGAAATAATTAATTCTTTAAAAATATATATAATTTGTTCTGAATTCAGTCAAAATAATAACATCACAATGATTCATTTGCCTTTGCTTTACTTTTACTTGCATAACTGAAAATAGTGTTTATATATAGCTTTAGCATTTCCTATGAATACTGTTATCAGGAAAAGGATTTGACTTCTTGACAATTACTGGTCAAAAAGTATCCCAGTATATCTTTTTTCTTTTTTTTTCTTCCAATACAGGCTCAATAGAAGAAAAGATTTATCAAAGACAGATCAGCAAACAAGACCTTTCTGGGGCAGTTGTAGACCTTTCCAAGACATCTGAAAACATCCGGTTTTCCACTGAGGAGCTTAAAAATCTCTTTACTCTTCATGAAGATTCCAGCTGTGTTACCCATGACTTGCTTGAGTGCGACTGTATGGGAAAGAAAGACCATCAAAGTGAGTTTCATTATCTCTGGCCATTGCTGAGGAAGTACATCCATTCTGAATACATAGTCTGTCACTGGAGAAAACTCTGATGCTCAGTAAAATAGGATTGAAGTAATGATGTTCATTATGGGATCTTGCAGATATTGGCTGATTTTTCTAATCCATAGGAGCCCTTCACAAGATGAGGAGGAGAAAAGATTCATTCTTTGCAAAAACAATAAATCTGTGTATCATGCGTCTTAATTCCTTGAATTAGCTATGGCCAGCTCAACTAGTGATGTGTTACAACCAAATGACACTATATGGTATTTTGTTTCTAAATTTTCAAGCACAGTAATGAGTAGCTGGCAAGGGCTAGTTCAAAAGCTGTTTCTCTAAGGACAGCTATACCAGATGAAGATCTATGCCAGATCTTTGAATATAAGCCTTCATTTCACAGTTATTAACTAAAGCTGATGCAGGATGATTAAAATAGTTATTTGAGAAATGCTGAAAGATCCCCTAGCAGCTGTGATGCCAAGTTGCAAATATTCACATCAATCCTTTCTGTAGGGACCTGTCTCTTGTTCTTTTGGCATATCAAAATTAATTTAATACCTTGCTGCATACAGGTATATAGGTTTGAGTTAGGAGCAGGATTAAAAAAACAATATTATCATAGGTTATGTCTACATCTTATCCATGCTAATTTTTTTAGCTCATCTAGTTTCTTAAAGGAAAGAGTGTCTATTGCCCTGGTATGTTTCTTTCCTTCAGGCATGAAATATGGATGTACACTATTTACAGCTGTAATAGTGAGGTACCAATAGTGATACCTTCTAGATGCACACAGATACCACAGTAAAAAGAACCAAACAAATGGGTACAAGAGTGTGTATTCTTAACAGACATGGGCAAGAAATTAAGTAATACAGATTCAATGAGGCTGTTTTGCTTGATGGTTTGCGTGTCTCCAGGTAATAGGCTAGAGTTGTGTTCCTTTCTTATCTCATTCTACCCAAAATAGGGAGAACTTGGCTAGTGAAAGCACCGTGCTTCTGTAGCCGTAAGAATTTTACTTTTTTCCTTTATTCTTGCTCCACATACTGATTTCATTGTCTTTGTATCTTTCTTTAATGATTGAAAAATTAGACCTTCTGTTTTTGCATGAGTAAGTGATGTTCTAAAATATATTACCAGACTCTACCTAGGTGCTATTACAGGATCTGTGTGGAAAAGGCATGTTTAGTGTTAAATGTTAACCAGATTTTCTCACTGATGTGCAGCAAAGCAGTTAGAGCTCCTCGACTGCAGAAATGCAGAGAAATTTTGTTCCTGTGAAGAACACTGGTGGATATAATTTTACTTAGCATTTTGCAGTTGTCTTAACACTCTTAACTGCTTATCTTATGCTTTGAATACATATTGGTTCCATCAATTTGACTACAGCATTGGTCTCTTGGATCCTGTAACCAGGACTTCCTCAAGGGTAATTATATCCCGGTCCCAGTGAACAACCTTTTGCTGTAAATCAAGGAAAAATCTGAAGGTCATTCTTAGACTTGAGTGGTGGAAAAGGCAGAGTGAGGGGAAGGTTTGATTTCCTAAAGAGGAGAAGGCAAACTGGCTCATCTGTTCCCTAGTCATATTGTTGTGAGTCATGGTCTTCAGTCTGATCACCCCAGAATGCAGCTACCACTAGTTGGTCTCTTTGCCTTTCCTAAGAACAGAAAGCTGTCAAATTACTTCATCAAGGAAGCAGATTCCAGGTTACTGGGGATAGATACTGGAGCACAGAAAAAGCCAAGAACTTTCACTGATTTGTCTCCTCCATTTCTAGAAAGTAGGATTCAAAAGATAAACCAAAGAGGAACCAAAGAATATAATACAGACTTCACAATATAAGAACTTTTCACGATGATCTCTATTAGACATACCAATGAGACTGGATATTCTTGACCAAGCTCCTGTTGTCCATTCACACTAGGACCATCTTTAGGAAACCACAGGAGTCTTGAAGAAATTAGCTGTGCATGGGTCATGCAGATGGGTTTCTTGTTATTCTGCTGGCTTTCAGATCAGCTACAAACCTGTAAGCCTATTGTTTTACCTGATTGTGGTTTAATTTATGGAGTTAGGAATGCAGAATCTGTAAGGACTTGATAAGAGTATCTATTCTAAATTTTCTTCTGGCCAGTAAAAGAATATGTTTCAAGTCTAGTGCAAATGTGCATCATATGTCAGTCAAAAGGAAGGAAACTCTTGCATATGTGAGTCTTTATGGGCTCTCCAAAACTTTAAAAAACTCAAGCATGCTCTGAGTCATCATGTTGCTCATATCACTGGTCTTTCATAAGGAGCACATAACACTGTTATGGAAATATTTGACAGCAGCTTTTAAACCAGTAACAGCAGTGATGCATTTTTTTAAATATCCAAAATTTCTTCATTTATCACATGCATCAGATGAGTCATGAATTCAGCAATATGTCACATACCCTGCAATGACATGGTACTGTACTGGGGTTTAGGATCCTTTGTTGAATGAATTCCTGTCTTTGTGCTTCACAGCAATAGTATTTTCCTTACTGTGATATACAGTATACAATATTTTGTATATTGAACAACTTGGCATAATCTGGACGCACGGAGTGCACAGCTCTAGTGTGCTGAGTCAATGAAATAGCTATTCAAACTACTCTTAGCTGGTTGGAATGACTTCTCTGGGAGGAAACAGAAGCTAGCGTGAATCTTGCTGCAATGTACTTCTAAATTCAGATTTACTTAAAGAATGGGAGCAGCCCAAATGTCACAGAATTAGGAAGACCAAAGAAAGGGAATTACCAGATAAAAAATTTCCTTTACCATCCATGTGTAAAAGGATTTGTCTTTATGCTAGCATATGGTGATTTTGATAAACTCAGTCAATGAGCAAGAAACAACATTTCCCCTCTTACTATGGATACATATGTTTGGGTTTCATTGATGTAGAAGGATTGTACATGCTGTTTTATTTTTCTCTCATTTGTTATCACCAACTGGCTTATTGATTCAGACTGGAATTTTCTGCATTAGTTTTCTCTGATTAGTCTACTTCATCATGTTTTTTTAGATCCTTCCTCAGAAAAGTTTTCTGTATCTAGAAGTTGCCAGCTTGGACAAAACCATGAGAAGTCTAATTCAAAGAAACTGCTCTCCATGTCACAGCTGATGCAATGGAAACATTTCTCTGGGCAACATCAGACTCTGGCTGATCCTTTCCTTGAAAGGATAAAAGAGAATGTTTCTTTCATTTTCCAGAATGTAACCAATCCAACTTCCCCCACCTAATAAAACTTGTCTTTCCCTACCACTTGCATCCTCCTCCTCACAGGTACAATAAACAACTGATGTGCAGTTACCTTTTGTTCTTTTTGTCAAGTCCAGTTTTATGTATTTCTGATGAGGTTTCTGGGTAAATGCGATTCCTGGTGTTTATATAAAGTTACAATTATTACTAAGTTAATCATACTTACTATAATTATAATACAGATTTTTAAAACTAACTTTGCTTTCCGATCTTCTGTTCCTTTGATATCATAATTAGTAAGATTGGTTTTATGCTCATTCCAGTGTATGTCTACTTTGTTTTGTAGTTTTCATGTGATCATAATGATTTATTGCATGTAAAGCTGGCAGCTCTTCAGCCAGATTTTATAATATTAGGCAATGTTATATACAAGTATACGGCGTTAACAAGACTATGGCTGGATTTTTGTTTTGACAATGAAAAGTTACATATCTGTATAACTGTGGCTTTGTAACAAGGTAGGTGTTCTCTTGAACTTACAGTTTAATGAAACTTTGAGCAATAGCCACTAAGGTCCAAAAACTGAAGACCACAGCTTGACACTGTGTCAAAACAGTCTGAAATTCTCCTATCCTGTTGCTTTTATTTGGGAAAATAAACAAACTTCATTTCTCAGGTGTACAGAGTACAGGCTTATCTACGTTTAGCTAACTCCTTCAAAGGACACTTCTCCAAAACAGTGGAGTACTGAGAATGTTTTCATGGTGTATATTTTATGACTATATTTTGTTTCTTCTTTGAAGGTGCTAAAGTTTGAAATCAGTTTACAGCTTTCAAGTGAAGTACTTTGAAAGGCCCAGAAGAACAGAAGGTTGGATAATTTTCAGAAATACTGCAAAATTACAGAATTTGAAAGACCAAGAGGGAAGCAAGAACAGGGCTCCACTGTGGTAATCCTGCATTGTGCCGCATGATGTACAACCTTTTGATATTTGGTGCATGTGATAGCAATGGCTAAAAGCCCAACCAGCTTTCAGAAAACAGTTAAAATTAGTTTGTTCTCTGTAACAGTTAGTGCTCTCTTTCCCTAGACTGTCACTGGGTTCACAGCCCATCCTAACCCATCATCAAACATCTTCCTTGCATTTTGATGCAGTTTGGGAACTGAAAGCCACGTGCACTGACATCTCTTTCCCATCCACATTTATTTCAAAGGGTTTTTGAGTTTGATTTGACCCTAAATGCTGAATGCCATCAGGAAATAATGAAGATCAAAGTGAGAGAATGATTGAGAAAGTCATTTTACGAACATCTTTTTGGCATGCAAATTATGTTCTTGGTAACAATTAGAGTTATGCTGATAGGCAGACTTTAATCCTTAACATTTGAGGCTGGCTGTTAAAGAGCCTCTTCTTCACCTCGTATATGGTGGAGTGTGATGGTCACACTTAGCCAGGTGCTGTGCTGCTGTGGTGCCTGTTCACTGTTAGACAATGGCTGTCTGATATCTTGCAGTTCCCACAGCTTATTTTCATTAGCAATGGCAAGGTTTGCCTGCAGCTTTGTAACTCAAGAGAGAGATTTAAGTCAATCTGTATAATAACGATTATCGTAATTAATTATTATCTGAGACTGATCATACTTGGATCTGTGCTGCCCGTAAGATTCTGTAAGTTGTGAACCTGCCCCTGTCTGTAGGAGGCATGCAGGCATTCTCTGCCTTCTACCGATGCTCATCTCATATGTGGTTTCTCACATCTGCAAGTAGATGCCAGTTTGGTCCCATCGCTGATTTTTTGGTGGGACCTGGTCATCGCCACCAAACACACATGAGCCCACTCTGGTTTGGAGCAAACCAGCTGGCAGTGCCATTGAGGAAGCCTGGGCATATAAGAGAAGGAATTTTGCTCCAGGATCCACACCATGCCATGTCTCATCCTCTCTGCCTAAGGCAGGAGATACCTGCAGGGGTATTTCAGCAGACCTTCTCACCTCACCTGTTGAGTCCTGCTCTCAGGCAATCCTACTTGCTGTCATGTCATGTGTTGCCTCACACAATACAGCTATAGCTGCATGCTGGCAGAACACAGGTCTGGCAGAGAAGCCCTTTTATCGTTTGGCCTCCAGAGTAGTTTTATTTTGGCAGTTTTTAAATAAGTGAAAAAAAAAGCTGGTGCTGGACCACCATAGAGTTCTCGGGAGGCCAGAGAAGATGAGCCTCTAGGCACATACTGCTGCACGTGTGAAGGTGATCCAGGCTCAGATCATTGTTCTGGGAGGGATTTCTGGCAGATAGGCTATCACACCAAGTGATGTTGCTTCAAGGTTAAGAAGCCCAAAGCAACCTATATAAACACGCACAATGCCAGTTACAGCTTCTGTGTGATTCCCTGTCTGTGTCCTGCTATGCCAAGCTGCCCCAGATCTCTGGCAGTGGCAGCTGCGTGGTGATGCTTCGTGGAAGGCTTTTCCAGTATCCATCCGGCCAGCCAGCCAGATGTACACCTCTCAATAATCCTTCATGATGTCTGGGTATGATGGAAGTATGCATGTGCTTCTTGGTTGTACCCATGATGCAGACTGAAAATCTGATTCTGCAGTTTGATGTATCCTGGAAAATTATGTCTCTCACTGGTAGAATAGGTTGTAGAAAATACAGGAAGCATGAATACTGGCTCTAATTTATTATGCCATCTGTGATTCTCCTACAGTAGTCTACAGCAGCCTGCAAAATGAGACTAGTCAATCCTGCTCACATAGTCAGAGTATAATAATCAGTGTTTTCATACAGAGTGTGGCATGTGGATATGTGAATGTCTTCACCCATAGGTGAGAAATGTCTACTAGGAAAAGTTCCTATGGTGAATTTACCCTAATCTGACTGTTGAGTGCTAATGTATATTGAGGATTTCACGTCTCTACAAGGTTACGTTGCCTCTTTTCTTAATTGTGGAACTGTAGAGGATGGGGAAGGTGGCTGGTGCTGAAAGGCACATGTCAGGTCCTAGCACCTGGTCTCAGATGTGGCTTCTGGATTCACTGACAGTGATGCCAGCTGTAAACCACTATGTAGTTTATGTTGCACAGTCCCACCAATCACTCCTAGTATCCTAGATCCAAGACTTTACTGTGCAGAAAGGGGCAGGCAAAGGCTGTTTAAGCCATGGCTGTGTTCTAGTGCAGTGCTTGAAATACAAGGTGCTGATCAGTGTACCTGGTTGCCTTTTCCTGTTTTTGAAGGATGCAAGCATTCATCTACCAAGTGGTAGTTGTTATGGACCCATGCCAAGGAATAAGGCAAGTCTGCCTAACAACAGGTCTCAAATGGTGGCTTCTTCAGTGCAGCATGAAAAGCAGCAGAACCTACAGGTGTAAGCACAATGGCAAGCGATGTATTCTTTTAATGAATGCTAAGCAAATGTTGCCAGTATTTGACATTTATTAGTGCTACAGAATCAGCATAAAGGTATGCCTCAGGCAGCAAGCAGCAAGTGCAGTACCAACTAAACATCCCAGTGCCTTTATAGGTGTGAGATGTTGAAGGTTATCAAGTCAGGGTGTGCTCCATCTGAGCTGAGACATGTTGTAGGCCCCCCCCTTGAATGACACTGATTTGAGCTGGTTTGCGCTAGCAAGCTTGGAGAGGAGGGCTCACCCTGTCAGAAAAAGAGCTCAAAATCTTAAGGAATGGTCTGCTGATCTTACTTAGAATGGCTACTGCAGGTCGCTGAATCACACTGGGAAGGGAGGGTTGTCCTCCACCCTCAGATTCAGCAATCAATATTGTATTCCTTGCCAGCTCTTAGCTAGGAGGAGGGGATTTTGGAGAAATTTGTTACTTCTGGTATAGGGCATACTGCCAGAGAGACAAGTGTACTGCATGTTCTCAACTGAGACCAGCCCTGACTTTAAAAAGCAGAAGGGGGGGTGGTGTTTTATTTATTTCTGTATACTGCAGCAAGGGTTTTTTTAAACTGGTTTCATATGACTGTTTTTGTTGATTCAGCTTTTTAACAATCTTGGCTCAGGTTTTTTTGTGATTGAGATGGTGACCCTGTATCATCATTCACTTGCAGAATATCAATCTGAATTATAACTCTATCCACTTATTGTTAGACAGGGAACCATATAACAAGCTTTGGGTGTCACACAATTTTGTATGGCAACTGCAGTAGATACATTTTGCATTCTGACAAAAGATTGACATCAAATTCGGTTAAGGGTCTGCCTTCCTCAGAGATCATGGAATACTTTGACTTGTCATCTGGTACAAAAAAGGTGCCAAATGGTGACTGAATGATTCTGTAATGGATTAAACCCATGGGAATTTCTTAAAATGCCAAATATGGAACAAGCTTTGACAACTGCTTGGGGTTGCCACCAGGAATTTGCAAAGAGAGACTCCAGCCCTTGCAGGCAAGTAACACACAGAAGGAAAGTAGATCTTTCATGTGCTTTCCATTGAATGAAAAGTTGATGTAAGGCATGGTTGTTTATGTGTGGCTTAAATAAATGATGTGTTTGTGGCTAGAAGATCTGGGAAGGCTATAAAGAACAATGAGGAAAACCACTTCTGGCTTTATGGAGTAACTGAAGAATAGGCTGAACTGAAATCTGGTTTTAACAATGCCTTGTGTGCTATTACTTAGTACAAAAGCAAGACTCCTTTTGTAGACATAGGTACTTACAGGAGCTGTAACGTATGACGCAGCCTTCCACTCTTGAGGGGCAGTATCTGCACGAGCACCGCACGTCAGGACCCAGGTAAGTAATACTGAACACTGCAGCCAGCTTGCGGGTGTTCCGCTAGAAACTTCCCTGGTTAGGTACATTGGTCGCTGCTACCTTTCACCTGGCTTTTCATCAGCGTGGAAAACTAAGCTGATCTGAAGGAAATATATCTGTCTAAAGGAATCTGTGGCTTTCTCTGCTTCCAGCCTCTTCTCTCTTAGCCTTGACATCAGCCCGTGTTCTCCCTGTGTTCCTTTGTTTGCTTAGTTTGATTTATACCCACTTGACAACATATGCTCTTCATTCTCCTCTTAAAAATTTCTTTCCAAACAGGCAAAATATCAGTTACTGTGACAAAAGCCTGTGCCCCTGCAAGCTAGCATTTTGGGTGTTTTATGTCAATTAGCCAAAGGTCTTTTCCCTCTCTTCATTATGAGTGCCTTGGCCCAGGCTTTAGTTTTCTAGAGTGTGAGTTATGTCACATAATGGTGAGTTCCCTCATGCCCCTTGACTTTTCAAGGTCCCTTCTGAGGGATGGAGTCTGCTCAACAATAGAAGTGCAGCCTGAACTTTTCTCCCTCCAGCTGGAAAGTGTTGCCTTTCATGGGGTTTTTGTCCTGTCCCAGAGCTGGTTTGGACACAGGAGCCTCGGCACTCTCATTGTGTAAACACTGAGTTCTGTGCAGGAGTCAAGGCTTACCCAAAACCTTGCAGACCTGGGATCTCGGTTAGATGCCCAAATCATTGAGGTAAGTAGATGAACCTTTGCAGGTTGCTTAGGCTGATGTTGTATTTGATATGTGTACTACAAATACAGAAGGGGTTAGCAGTACTCCCTAACACTAAAGCTGGCCAGGACTTCCCACTATACAGCACTTTTCTCCTTCATTTGTTACTTTTTCTGTTCGGACTAAATTTTCCCTGCATCAGTTTCCTGCTTGCCAGCTGATCTATGTTTGTGTTGGGTCAAAAGCTTCAGCAAAAACCGCTAATCAGTCACCATGCTTGGAGGTATTTAAAAGACGTGATAGATGTGGCACTTGGGGACATGGTTTAGCGGTGGACCTGGCAATGCTGGACTAACAGTTCGACTTGATGATCTCAAAGGTCTTCTCCAATCTAAATAATTCTACGATTCTCAGACTGTGGGTAGGAGAAAGCAGTGGAGAAAACAGTTTGTTTTGTCCTTATTTCAGAACTGGAAACCCTTCTGCTGAAATGCCTACTTGTCTTTGTATTTTGGATTAGAACTTAAAATAGAGGTGGGAAGAGATGGGGGGAAAAGGCAGGACTCCTGTATTAGCACATTTTTCACTGTTCCCTTAGAATCTGCACCAGTTTTTTAATATTTGCAAGAAAAAGGCAGTAGGAATATGTGTGGTAAAGACTTCTTTCTTTTGAGCAGCTAAAATGTCTCCTGCTTTCTTCCGCACAAGGCTCGTATGAGACTCAGAACTACTAAGTTTTACCAGCTTGAGCAAGCTGCGTTCCCTCAGAGCGTTTACTTGTGATCAGGCCCTGAATACACCACCGTCCCACAGGGTGACTAAATGCAATCTGACTCAAGCTGTTTCAAGGGATTCTTCCTGTAATTCCTGCTTCCAGTTGCTTTCTGCTGGGCAGGGCACAAATGCAGCAAGGAACTGCCTCATCTGTGTGCTAAATCAGCCTACCAACATCCCACCCACCTCAAGGAGGAAAAATAACCAGGTCAGAGCAGTAAAACTAGACCCAAGGTGGTCTGGGATAAGGAAACCGGTGAGATCAGGACCCTTGGAGAGAGAGAAAAGGAAGTGGAGGGGGCCTAGGGGGACAAGGAGATGGAAAAGCAGGAGGGAGTGTGTGACTGGGCAGACAGAGGCTAAGATGGGGTCCTGCTGAGTGAGCAGGATGGGTGGGGATGAGGTGGTGAAGAAATCAAGGTTGGAACCAGATACCAGTACTAAAAAGAAGCATCAAACTTGGTGAAAGGAAGGAGAATGATTTCCTCCAGATCCTGTAATGAGCCCCATGGTTCTCAAGTCTCACCATTCTGCTGCTCTTTGGCAAATACCCATTGTGGTTGGTTGACCCTGGCTGGATGCCAGGTGCCCACCAAAGCTGCTCTGGGACTCCCCCTCCTCGCCTGGACAGGGGAGGGAAAATATAATTAAAGGCTCATGGGTCGCGATAAGGACAGGGAGATCATTCAGCAATCATCATCATGGGCAAACAGACTTGACTTGTGGAAATTAATGTATTGCCAATCAAAATCAGAGTAGGATAATAAGAAATAAGAACAAATCTAAAACCACCTTGCCCCCACCCCTCCCTTCTTCTCAGGCTCCATTCACTCCTGATTCCTCTACCTCCTACCTCCGAGCAGCTCAAGGGGATGGGGAATGGGGGCCGTGGTCAGTTCACGCATTGTCTCTAACGCTCCTTGCTCTCTTCCCCTGCTCCAGCATGGGGTGCCTCCCATGGGCTGCAGTTCTTCATGAACTTCTCCCGTGTCCATGCTTCCCACGGGCTGCAGTCCAGGCACAGGCTGCTCCAGCGTGGGTCCCCCATGGGGTCACAAGTCCTGCCAGTAAACCTGCTCCTGCCTGGCTCTCCGTAGGGCCACAGCTTCCTTCAGGGCACATCTACATGCTCTGGTGTGGGGTTCTCCATGGGCTGCAGGTGGATATCTGCTCCACTGTGGACCTCTGTGGGCTACAGGGGAACCTCAGCTCCAGCGCCTGGAGCAACTCCTCCCCCTTCTTCTGCACTGACCTGGGTGTCTGCAGGGTTGTTCCTTTCATAGTCTCACTCCTCTCTGGCTGCAGTTCCCACCTGCCCCATTAAACATTATCTCGGAGGTGCTACCACCATTGCTGAGTAGCTCAGCCTTGGCCAGTAGCGGGTCCGTCCTGGAGCCAACTGGCATTGGGTCTGTTGGACACAGTGGAAGCTTCTGGCAGCTTCTCACAGAAGCCACCCCTGTAGACCCGGGTGTCTATATCACCCCCCCTACCAAAATCTTGCCATGCAAACCCAATACACCCATGAAGGTACTGATAAAGCTAACGTTTCCTCCTAATTAATCTGTAGGCTTTTAGAGTCACTGAATTCTCTTTTCTATTGATTTATGAATCACTGAAAATTTAAAAGTATGATCCAGATGAGGAGGTTTGCAACCTTCCTGGCAGCATGACCCCTTAAAGGATACAGATAATATTTTGCAAGCTGTAGGTGTTCAGCATTAATGTTGCCTTGTGGATATTTAACAGCCTTGTACATATGCATCACAGTGAAGTCTTGCGTGAGCACATATTCTCTTTCCTTGCTTCCCCCAGCTAAGATGATGGACAGCGATCTGGAAAGAAGTTGAGCCGCAGCTGATGTGGGCAGAATTCGTCCTTTCTACACACCTGAAAATCTGGTACTCTTTATCTTAATGATGCATTCCAAATTAGTGAATGTCTTTGACTTTTAGTTTCTTTGACATTTAGTTGCTGTCTTTAGTATCTATGATCCACCTCATAAGTGTGGTTAATAACTCTTAATCTGATAGCAGTGGCAGTGGTGCGAAGATAAATTAGTCAAATTGTGCGTAACACTTGGCTGTAGAAGGGGGAGGTCAGAAATCTGACCTGGGGCTTAGAGAGGAGATGGATCTGAACTCTTATCAGAAGCGCACAACAAAAGGGTAAGAGGTGACAGTTATGAACTGCAGAAGGAAAAATTCCAATTGGATATTAAAAAAAAAAGGAAAAAATCACAGCAAAAGATATTAACACTGAAAGAGACCTCCCAGAAGGCTGTGGAAACTCCATCCTTAGGGGTTTTCAAAACTGAACTGAACAAAATCCTGAGTAACCAGTTCTAAAGTTGAAATTGGCCCTGCTCTGAGTAGATGGTTGGACTAGATGACCTCCCAGAGGCTCCTTCCAGTGTAAGTGATGTCCTGGGCTGTGTTAGGAGTATGGAGAAAGTGAGTATCTGTGAGGTCTGTGACTGACTAGCAGTCACTGACTATCTTCAAAAGCTTCTTGGGATCTAAAATCTGTGATGGACATAGAACAACAGAATCTGCTCAGGAACAATGAGATTTTTAAATCCGATATGATGAAAGAATTTAGGAATGCTTTGTGGAGGGAAACTTAGAACCACCAGTATGAAATCAGCAGCTTGGAAAGGGTTATGAGGACTTCTATTGACTATTGATGGCAGCTCCGAGGAGGCATCATTACCCAAGGAACCTGTGGCATGCAGATGAACAGCGGAAGGTTGCCTAAACCTGGGAGCCACTTCAAACTGTAGCACCAGCTTTCCTCAAGCTGCTATTAGCAATGACTCTACTCTTTGTCTAGTCCTTGAGTCCCCATGTGTGTTGTTTTGCACAGCTGTACAATAAAGAAAAACATAACTCAAAAGCAATAGTAATCTGTTATCTCCCCTCCCACAGACGTTGCAAGCTTTAATGGCCTGAAAAGCTCTTTAAGAAACTGCTAAAGTGTGGCAAGTCCTGAGATCTCAACTTTGGTTTGAAAGCTAAACGCAGCCCAGAAATGACCATGCTAGAGCGTTTCTTCCCTGGTAGCTAGGATGGTCTCAGAATCCAACAGACAAAATATTAGGAGGGAAGAACGTGCTGGCGATGGAAATATTGCTGACCCTGACACTCTTAGGAGCAAAACCTGTTTGGAAAGCAATTTCTGCTTGCTCCCTTCTTCAGCACGCAAACAACCTCCAAAAAGAAGCTTCCAAGAAAAATCCATATCACCAGCAGTAGCCTTAAGCATACATTGTCAAGAGGACCTAAAATTTCCCCCACGACATGGCTTATTTAGTTCTGCACTTATATGTGCTAATAAAAGTGGTCCCCTGGCAACTGAGTTATTTTTCTCTCCCTAAGAGAATTACAGAAGTATCACAGAGGTGAAAAGATCACAGGTATGGCAGGAGAGCAATAAGAACAAAATTTTTGCCCACCTTCAAACTGTTTTTTCTTTAACTGCCTAGGCAGTAAAACACAACCCCCTGGCTACAAAGGACTGGCAGAAGCAAAGTTTGCTCTGCTGAGCTGATTCTTCCTCCAGCAGTGCAGCAGCCCCGCAGCACCTCAGAGCAGCACCCTGCCTCACAGCACAGGCAGTTTTTCCCGCTCGTTGCTCTCTCAGCTCAGCCGTGTCAAGACCTATGCACCCCAGCTGGTACAAGTTGATGGAGGTGGTGCATGGTGGCATAAAGCACTCGTTAATAAGCAATGAGGATAGCCTGATGCAGCACTGCAGCACGCTTTTCCAGCCTGGGCCACAGCTGTGTGTCCAACTGCAAATGCGCTGTTACTGCTGGGAAAGAGGAGTGTAAGGGGGCGAGTGTCGGAATCCAGCCGGGGATTTACCTGGGGGTTTGGAGGTGGGGAATTAGGGTGCCTGCAGGCCAGCTCCTTCTTCAGCTCTGGTTTTCAGTTTCCCTCTTACAGCTGCAGTCCTGCAGGTAACGCATTCCCGGGGCAGGCACAGTTTGTGCTGAGCTTTGTGTTCCTGCGGCCGATGCAGCTGCCCGGCCGGTGCCCAGCTGTGCCAGGCTCCCAGCATTTTGGGCAGCAGAGAGCAGAGGCATCCCCCAGCGGAGAGGGACCGTGTGCGGCTCCCTGCCTGAAGGTCTGCGCTGCAGCCTCATTCCTGGACCTGAAACTCAGCGGTGTGATGGGACCACGGCCCTGGGTGTCCTCCTGCATCTGTGCCGCTCGTGTCAGAGCTGCCTCTGCTCTTACACGGAGCGTTTTAGATTAAGAACCTTCAGTCATCCACGGCGAGCGGTGCTCGCATGCCAACAAGGTGCAAGAACCCTATCACGCGGCTGCTTTGCTGCGTTTGCTTTTCATCATTCGGTTCATTCGGCGTTCCGCCGAGGCAGCAAGAGCGGTTTTCTGCGGGGGTGACCTGCGGGTGGCAGCAGCGGCTCGCAGGACGGCGGGGCCGGGCGGTGCGGCGCGGCCCGGGGGTGCCGGCTGCGAGGGGGCTGCCGAGCCCGCCCCGGGGAGCGGCCAGGGACGGGCTGGGGCCGCGGGGACCCCTCGGCGTGAGGGTAGCGTGGCATCACCGCCGTCCGCCGGGAGCGCCTGCGGCTTCGCCACAGCGGAGCCCTGATGCGAGCCTGACGGTCGCTCGCAGGCAGGGGTAAGGCACGTCGCTAGTTCCGTGCGGAAATCAGCGAGGTGCGCCTCGGCCTGGGGACCGGCTGTGCCGTGAGGTTGCGGTGGGATTATACCTTCCAGCAAAGAAAGGGCGAGCCGTGTCGGCCTGCGACTGACGTAAAAGACCACAGTTTGTAGATCAAAGCTGCGGCGGGCACCGGGCAGCCCGAGGAACCCAGTGCGGGTTAGGGGCAGCGCAGGGCTCTGGGTACCTACGTGCTGCCCAGGGCTGCTATAGGCACCCCCGAACCCGGGGTACTGAAACCACCCTGCAGCTGCAGCCTGAGCTGTGAAGCATCCAAACGCCTGCCCGAACCAGTAAACTCCCCAAGCGCCTTCTCAGGTCGGTGTCTTGTTGCCAAAGACTTCACACCGCGATCAAGAGGCTGAGAATGCCCCTGTGCCGTTCTCCTGATGCTGTAGGTATCTGCAGACCCCAGCTGAGGTATGGAGCGCTCCCCAGGTGTTGCAGAATGGGCCCGTGCACCTAACTCAGGGCTATGGTTTCTGAACACGGGGGGAGGCACCAAAAGGCTTGGTGCCATAATGCTGAGTTCCAGGGCACCTGTGTCTCTGCAAATCTGGCTTGTGCTGGCACGCTTCTCCAGGGCTCGCTTATAAGCCTAGAGGGAAAAACAGAAATGGCTGCGTAGAACTCTCTATTCTTTTCATTTCCACGGCCAGCAGAAGACAGTAGGATCTTGTAAGTAACTTAAGGCAGCCCGAGCATTTCTCTAAATTCCAATGTCTGGTATTAGTTTAAAGAGGTTGCTCCATCACAACCCATTGTAAACTTCAGACCTGCCCTCACTGGTGGTTAAGACCATGGAAGGTGCCAACTCTATCCAATACCAAATTCAGCCACTTTGCATCATTCTCTTAGGATCCAGGATCTTGGCGTTTTGTTTGGGAGGGTCAGAGCCCCATAGGACAAAATTAGTTCTTACTGCATTACAATTAGGCAATAAAATCTTGAGACCACACACAAAATTTCTTTCAGGCTACACTTCTCCTGAAATCTTTGGGTAAGAACTGAGTAGGAGAAGAACAATGCTTCAAGTTTGGCCCTGTGGTTTTTTTGTGAATCATGAATATGCTCAAAGCCAGTTCAAGCAAGCCTGGTATTCTCTAGCTGCTTTTCCCTGATGCCTGTGAGCCATTGTACCTTAGGAGTGCTCAGCTGCAGGCAGAGCAGAATTTAACATACAGAAGACTGACCTGCTAAGGAAGGTATCTGAAACTGCTGTGTCTCGCTCATTTTGTCTTTCAGGTGAGCTTCTGCTTCACCTCGAGGGGTTCACCATGTGAATAGTATACATTCCACTAAGACATATTGTTACAGCATCCAAGCCAAGCCTGGCTGGGTTGATTCCAGTGTGGTGACATGTGAAGTGCGCTTCTGAGAACCAGGGAAGTACCATCTGAGAAAGGCCATGGGGAAAAGTCTGGCGAAATGTGGGGAAATGCTGGCATTACTGATAATTGTCTATCAAAGTGGGTGTCGATTCCCTTTCATTCTGCAGTATGCCAGGCAGATAACTTCTGGTGACCAGAAGTCCCCTGCAGAGGTTGTTCATTATTAGCCAAAGCTACTTGCGGCTCTGCTTTGCCCAGACCCAGGAGAACTTACTGAGCTTCCTGAAGATGGGACTGATGAGAGCTTATGTTTGAATGAATACAGCTTTTAAACAGTCTTTTACAATGGGACTGATGAACAAACAGTTCTAATGACAAGTTAAAATTAATTACCAAATGTCCAGCCCCTGACTGTTACCAGATGTTGTCAGCAGCAGGTCCTGTTTTGGGGTGGCTGAGGGTGGTGACATTGAGGTGCTGGAGCGTGTCCAGAGAAGGGCAACGGAGCTGGTGAAGGGTCTGGAGCACAGGTCTTGTGAGGAGCAGCTGAGGGAGCTGGGGTTGCTTAGCCTGGAGAGGAGGAGGCTCAGGGGGGACCTTATGTCTCTCTACAGCTGCCTGAGAGGAGGCTGTAGGCAGGTGGGGGTCGGTGTCTTCTCCCAGATAACAAGTGACAGGACAAGAGGAAATGGCCTCAAGTTGCACCAGGAGAAGTTTAGATTGGATATCAAGAAAAATTTCTTCACTGGAAGGGTGGTCAAACACTGGAACAGGCTGCCCAGGGATGTCATGGAATCACCACCCCCGGAAGTGTTTAAAAGATGTGTAGATGCGGTGCTTAGGGATGAAGTTTAGTGGTGGACTTGGCAGTGCTGGGTTAATGGTTGGACTTGATGTTTTCAGAGGTCTTTTCCAGCCTAAACGATTCTATGATTCTGAACCTGAGGTCTGAAGCTGTCCTGGAGACTACCTGCAAGCAGTCTGCAGGTGGGACCCAGTTGGTCCCTGGGTGGCCGCTCAGCAGATTTTCTCCCATGGGAGATGTGAGGGCTAAGGGCTGAATCATGAGAGGGGATGCTCCAACCCACAGTGCAGTCGTTTGCTGAGACCTGCTGCCCTGTGAACACCCCAGCTGGTGGCTCGGCTGCAGGCACACCCTGGTTTCATCACTTCTCATCCCAGCAAAAGGTGGTGGCTGCTGGACTACAGTCCCTGCTGCATTTTGAACTCATTGGGAGGTTTGGCCCCTCAGATTAACAATCTGGCTGGAATGCCCTGCAGAGGTAGCTCCTGCCTTTCCTGGGCATGAGGTGCTGCCATACTCTGTACCAGGGCATGCCGTCTCCACCTGAAATGCCTGCCATGTCCTGGCAGAAGCTGTGTCTGGAGCCACTATGGGCTTCTGCTGAGCCCTGCAGGACATCTGCAATGGGAACTTTTTCTCTCCAAATGGTGATCTGCACCTCTTAGAAGAAGGTGCACTTTGGTCACAGGGTACATACAAGGAAATAGGTCAGGAAGCAAAAAAAACCCAGGAACTGGGAAGGAGGATTTGATGTTACAGTGAACAGGTGTTCCTCTTAGACTGGAAGCGAGTTGCTGGGAAAAATGAATGCTCAGTGCTGAGCTCCTTGACACTCGCCTGGCTGTGGGAGCACCTTTCCTGCTTATGGTCATGGCCAGCAAGAGGCTGCAGCTGGGTCAGGGTCAGGGCATGAGGACTCCAGCCAGCCCCAGGGCACGACAGAGGGGAGGGGTAATGTCTTGCTTTCAACCAGACAATATTCAGTCACTTCTCCTCCCCGCCTCCAGCTCCCCACATGATCTGCAAAGCCAGGAAACATATGGCCCTTTGTTCTTACAGTGTCTGATGTAAAGAGTTTGGTACGTGGTCTGCAACAAACAACAGTTGTGCCGGTGAGTTGTGCTGATAAGAAGCTCTGATCTTTGCACTGCCTTGGAGAGAAGGCAGCTGCCTCCTGTGCCCAGCCCAGCTCCCGAGGGCTGTCCCAGCACACCATGGCTGTGGCTGCAGACCGGGAGGTTGCCTGGGGATGCTGCCAGCAAGACCCTGGTCCAAGTGCGGTGGCTTATTTGCTGCTGCTTTCTGACACCCCACCCTGTCCCCACGAGAACCTGCCACAGCATCTTCCCACTGCCACCACTGCTGTGAGCGGTCGAGCTTGAGGAAGAACAACTTCCATCAATTGTTTGGTAGGCCACCATCACTAAAGGGTTTCTCCGCCCTCTTTAGGAAGGGAGGCACACATTTGCCATGTGTGTGAGAGAAGGCCTGCAGAGAAGATGGCGTTGTGGTCTCTGACATGACATGCTGCTCAGAGGAAGGTCTGAGGAGAAACCATCCCCAGAATCCTAGGTGGGTAATGCAGTGCTACCTGGAGGGAGGAGCACCAGCAGTTCCCAGATCACTTTGACATCCCTCTCAATACCAGAGAAGAGTGCAGTGACAATAAAGTGCATTTTATTATGTTAAAATGCAGAACTCTACCCCCAAATTCCTAGAATTTAAAAATTATTTGCAAGTGTTATAACAGAAATGTACATTTATAATCACTGGTAATGTTGGCACAGACTCCTGAGACATCCCTGTGTGCACTCTGGGCTGATAGAATTAATTTGCGGTGGTGAAGTTTGTCCCAGTCCATCGAGTGCACCTTCATGCTCCAGTATATGACGCCAGGCAGGGGCTTTAATGGTGAATGGTCTCTCTTAGTGTATGTCCTTGTTTCCTGGAGACCCACTGGTTATAAACACTCCTCAGGCTTCCTGGTAATGTAGTGCATTGAAAATTAATTAATTATGATATAAATTTCTGCTCCTCATGTTAATTACTTTCAGCAAGGAGGGTGTATGCTGACCTCCCATAGCTGGTAAAGCACGTCGGGTGGACACGCATTTCAATGTAAAGCAGTTAACTGGAGGTAAATCAACTATTGATTGCAGAGTCTCCTGGTTTGTCTCAAGTGTAAACACTGGAGCCAGCTACTTTTCTCCTCATGCTTCAGCATGGCTGAGACGACTCTCTGCTAGCTTTGCTTAGCTACGATTTTCTAGTAAAAGACACATCTTAAAAACACAGCGTTACAGACATACAGAAGTAACACCTTAAAAAACTGTTAATGCCAAGTCAGGTAGAGGGATTAAATTGCTGAAAATGGTTTTAAGGGTGGAATGCCACATTGCACTTGCAAGTAGATGTGGGAAGCTTCAGTACTGGAGGTCCCAGTGCTGCTGTAATGTGGGGTCTGGAGGTTGCTCTCACACAGATAGTATGTGCCAGAATGTCAAAAACTCATGAAAGTTGTGAATTTTGCTGCATCCCAGATGGGCATGTCTTGGGTTGTTTATCAGCACTTGAAGCTGTACAAACTCAGTGACACAAGCTGAGTGTTTTCAGTGCCTTCCAGAATGGCATCAATTTTGTGCTCTGAAACCCTTTGTAATTTGCTGTAGCTGACACATTTGGAGCCATGGTCTGACTGGGGCTTCATTAGCCTTTGGGAAAAATGCAAGGGTGCCTAATTGTAACTGTATATTTTGTCATCGGACCTTCTCTCCCGGCCTGCTGTGACTAGCCTGCCTGTTGGTCATGCTGCCCATCCAGCCACTGAGGGCATCTCGGAAAGTAATGAGGTAAGTAATGTTTCCTTTAAAGACTTTTGAGCTCACGAGAATGAGATAGTGCATTCCCATGTGGTTAAGTTATACTCTCACAAGTCCCATCTAGAAGTGTTAGCAAAATAACCTTTGGTTGCTAGGAGGTGCTGTATGGGGATTAATTAATCAGGATGGCTGTGCCTTCTGTTTGCTATCATTGCTGATATAAAAGAGGTTTCCGAAGTTGAAAGTTGTGATGGAGTCTTGCTGGGCTGAGAGCTTTACGTATAGAAACACACGCTAAGACAGTTGTGGCAAATGTTAGTCATTACAAAATACTGCACAGGAAAAAAAATAATCTAAACCGTGAGGCCCATAAGAGGCTCTATCTGCTCTAAGCTATTCCTCCATCTGCATTGTTATGGGCAGCAGTGACGCAGAAACAGCCAAGACTCTGCTACTACAAAATATTTTGCTCTTCCACTAAATGAGGAAAAGAGGCTGATATTTAGCTCAAAGATGATTGGTTTGGTTTTGAAGCAACGTGTTAAACTTTCTTAATGCGCAAGAGATTTGGCTTGCCCTTTGCAATAGCAGAGGGTGCTACCACAGGTTGCAGCTCCTTTACTGTAGCCAGTTGAGCTGCCCATATGATCCCTTTCTGGTGTATTTCCATCAGTACGGCTTAAGTTAATAGATGGGGAAGCAGATGGGATAACAGGAAGTCAGCAGGCAAACCAGAAAAGCCGTGAAATGGTAAAACCTAATGGAGCTTGGAGCAGTCTCTTCAACTAGACGATGATGTATGCCCAAAGCCCCAAACTGTAACAGAAACAAGGCAGTCTTGACTACCTGTGCACACAAGGAGGATTGAATCCACACAGCTTTTAAATGCTTTTAGACATTGAACTTGTTGGGCAAGCAAGCTTGTTGCTAGTTGGCTCCAAGCATCCGTTCTCTGAGAGGTACTATCTGAACAAAAATATTTAGTTTCCCCTCAGCTGAAGTTGGGTGTTTCCTCAGCTTTTTGAGAAGAGTGCAGGCGGAGGGCAGGCATGGCATTCCAATTCTCAAAAGCCTTTAGCTGGAGACACTGCACGACGAACTTCAAGACAACTGGCCCCAGGGGTCACACAGTCAATACACCCTGAACCAGGCATGGGTGCCCTAACCCTGCATCCCGTGGGGCTAATGCTCCTTGGGATTGATCCATGTTAAGTGCTGTGTGAGGCTGGTATTCAGAAACCGCCCCCAGTGTCGTCTGGTGCCTCAGCAGTTCAGTGGGTGCAATCTGCAGTGGATTGACCCTGGCTGGATGCCATGTGCCCATAAAAGCCGCTCCATCACTCGCCTCCTCAGCTGGGCAGGGGAGAGAAAATACAACAAAAACTTTGGATCGAGATAAGGACAGGGAGATCACTCAGCAGCGACCATCACGAGCAAAACTGACTTGACTTGGGGAAATGAGTTTAATCTATTACCAACCGAATCAGTGTAGGGTAATGAGAAATAAACCCCTAAATCTTAAAACACCTTTCCCCCCCTCACCATTCCCTTCTTCCTGGGATCAACTTCACTCCCTATTTCTCTCCCTCCTCCCTCCAGCAGCACAGGGCACAGGGAATGGGGCTGGGGTCAGTCCCTCACACGCTGTCCCTGCTGCTCCCACCCTCAGGGGGAGGCTCCTCACACTGCCCTGCTCCAGCCTGGGGTCCCTCCTGCTGGGTGCCGTCCTTCAGGCACAGCCGGCTCCAGCGTGGGTCCCTGTGGGGTCACAGCCCGGCCAGCAGCCCTGCCCCAGCCTGGGCTCCTCTACCCATGGCGCCACAGGCCCTGCCAGGAGCTGCTCCAGCGTGGGCTGCCCAGGGGGCCACAGCCTCCTTTGGGCATCCCTCTGCTCTGGTGTGGGTCCTCCACAGATATCTGCTCCACTGTAGACCTCCATGGGTTGCAGGGCACAGCCTGTCTCACTGTGGGCTTCACCATGGGCTGCAGGGGAACCTCTGCTCCAGCACCTGGAGGACCTCCTGCTCCTCCTGCACTGACCTGGGTGTCTGCAGGGCTGTTGCTCTCACGTATTCTCACTCCTCTCTTCTGGCTGCTGCTGGTCTTGTGCAGTTTCCCCCCCTTCTTCTTAAATACATTATCCCAGAGATGCTACCAGCATCACTGATGGGCTCAGCCTTGGCCAGTGGCAGGTCCGTCTTGGAGCTGGCTGGCATGGGCTTTGTCGGACATAGGGGAAGCTTCTGGCAGTTCCTCACAGAAGCCACCCCAGTAGCCCCTCACTACCAAAACGTTGCCATGCAAACCTAATAGAAATCACAGCAGCGTGTCCAGCATTCATGCGGGTCATCACGAAGGGAGAAGGCTGGATCCAAGAATGAGCACATGGCCTTTTCTGGCACAGTATAGGGAGAGCATGGGGGACTAACCTTACCAAACGAGCTGCAAAATCACACCTATCCCCTGTGTGCACCCAAGAGATATCTCTGTTATCTCTGTCTCTCTTTCAGCCTTGAAAAGAGGGGTCTGCACAGAAGGAAAGGTAACTTTTTGCATAATAGTCAGATCCTTACACTGTTCGTCCATAGGGGAGCTCCTTATTCTGAAGGATATCTGCAGCTTCCTCTTCTCAGGAGCAACCTGAACCCTTGGTTTATAGAAGAATTGCAGGTGACAGGGAGCAACTTCTTGCAGAGACTGACACACCAGGCTGATAATATTAATGGAAATGGTCTAATATATAAAAGCAGGATTGTAGTCTAGTGGTTAAAAGATTCAGTTTGGAGGGGCACACTTGAGCTGCATCCCTGGGCTCTACATTGGTTCCTTGGGGACACGTTGCAGCAGCCGTCCAGGAACCGTGTGGCTCAGAGACTCTTCCAGGGGAAGAAAAGAGTAAATGAGTGCTCTATCCACAAGGATGCTATAAAATCTTGTTGGAACTCATCCTCTAGCTATTTTGGGATGGAAATGACTACTGTTGTTGTTTGTTTGTTTGTTTGTTTTTTAATGTCTTTGCTAAATGGATATTTCTGAATACTTTAGATATGGGCTGGGAACCCCTAAGGGACCAAGCTGGCATGACAGTGAGTGGTTTGTGAATCTCAGCAGAAGAGTTATGATAATCTTGGCCACAGCAGTGGCACCTGAGGACATGGCCAGTGCAGAATTTTAAGCACCTGAGAACATTGTTTGGCAAAATCCTATATGCCTGTATCCTCTCAGGTGTACTGTTAGGCTAGGTGGGGGTTGGTAGCTTGTTTTGCTAGGGCTAGTCACCCAAATTCCACCTTGCATTGCACTTCAAGAACTCATGCACACATTTTTGCTCTCTTGTGTCCCTTGCACCAGTGCTAGACATGAGAACTGATATAGTCATTGCCTTTTCTATACTTACAGTAACGTATAGGTTTTAAGTGATTAGTCACTTCCCTCTCCTATATGCTGCACGCTTCCTTGTGAGCCTCAGTAGAAAAGCCCCTGCCCAAAGCTGAGAGGGGGGAAGGCTGAGAAGTTTTGTCTCCTCTGGGTGACAGGATGTTTCCTCCAGGAGGTCTGAGCCCAGGCACTGCAGCATCGTTGTCCCATCTGCTGCCTGCACTGCTCTGCAGCACTGGAGTACCAAAGCGCTGCTTGTGTTGTAAGCTGTTTTGCAGCCTGCAGCGACCGCTCTCTGCTATTTATGAACAGGATTACTGAAATGTTGTGAGATAGCAGCCAGTGGACTTGACATGCAGGCAGCGGAGCTACGGTAAATCAGGCTGTGGAGTTACCCATGCACTTCCAGAAAAGGAAGGTTACACTGCTGTGGGAATAACACATCACACCGCTGGTGTTGGCACCTCTCTTTGGGCAATGTAAGCTTCTAGCAAAAGGGTTGCATGAAAGAGTTGTTACCATGCAAGCCTATATTTCATACCCGGGGTTAGCTACCTCTACTGGGCTTATTGTCTCATGCCCACCCGTGTTAACAGGTAAAGCGACAATGAACTGGCACGCGACATCCGTGGCGCAGCACTGGGGCTTGCAGAACCCATACTGCTGCTGATTTCTATTAGTAACTCTTAACAGTGGCTTTTAATGCAGCCAGGTACAAACTGGTTTTTACTTTATACCTCTTGGGTGAGTGATCATGGCCCTGATTTTGCAAGTTGTTTAGGTTCCTGCTACTGAAATCAGTGGGGACAAGATGTCTAAATATTTTTCAGAATGTGGGACCTGTGGGACTCTTTTGCTTGCTGCAGTTCAAATGCATGGAAGGATCCCTATAAATATTTCATGGCCTCAGGGACAAACTATGATGTGGCTGCAAAATCAGGCACACATATGTCTCCAGAAGACATGGCAGCAGCAATGGAGAAAACCTGCTCCTAACCTGTCTGTACTTATAGCTGACAGATGCAGAAAGATATAGTTAACGTTTTACAAATAGGCTTTGCACCAATATAGGTTTTCAGTTTTCAGTATGTCTTTTAAATTAAGCAGAAATTACATGCCTATCTGCCCTCAGATTTTCCTCATTAGCATTAATCAAGGACACTTGACTCGCTTACAGATGAATTTGATTAGGCTCATGTATACTCTTAGGAACCAAAAATAATGAAACATGACTTGAGTGTACGTGCTCTCGCAGCCAACATTGTTGCTTGGTATCTGCTGCAGCACTGAACTAACAGAAAACTCCTAGAACTGGAATCCAAACCATTGGCAACAGGAGATGGTAAATGGCACACATGAAATAAAGAAAGCCAGACCACACAAAATGGAAAAGCTATAAAGTGCACAGTTGTTTAAATGACTATATAATTGGTTGAAATTCTTTATTTTCTGACATAGAAAGAGCTATAATGGAAAACTTAGCTCTGCCCACATGCATACACAAATATTTTTGCATACATTCCAGCCTGTGGCCCACAATGTGTAGCTGTTAGATCTGTGAGCTCACTTACACTTCTCATTTTATAATACCAAGAGATTCTTCCGTTCATCATCTTTTAGCATTGAAGAAAAAAAGATGTCTTAAAAAAAAAAAAAAGTATTTGAGCTGTATTTCCTTCTGCATGTACAGTCATGTAGCTCTGTGTGCAAATCATGTTTTATCCACTCACTGCTCCACGTGTAAAGTCGTGCAAAGCCCATGTGCACCAGCACCAGCTGGGAAGCTGGCAGGGGATGCAGCACTGCACTGCCTGTAAAATTGTTGATAAAAAGAAAAATGCAGGAAAGTGGTTCTGTTTTGACAGTTTATTGATATCCCACATAAATTCTTCTGACCTTCTGTTACTCTTCTTGGTTTTTTTGGTGGGTTATTTTTTGTTAATTTCATTGTGTGGTAATTCTTATTCACACTCATCTCACCTGTGAGGTCTGTGACAATAAAAGGTTGCAAGACTCTATGTATTATCTGCTGTCCCTGTTATAACGATAACTGCCTGGGCCTTTGACAGTTATGAAATCTACTGAATCATTTACCTAAGTGCCAGAAAATGCCTTTAAGAGAAGAAGTAGGTACATGAAAAGGGAATAATACATAAATAAACATCGACATTGAGATCATTTGTCATTTTTGGAAAGGTCTTGGGGAACAATGCATACATTTGGTATAGAGTCATGCTTATGACACTATGGGTCTTTTATTTTACTGGCAGGCCTTATCTGGCATGTATAGAGCTTTTAGCATGTTTGTAAGGTCCCTGTTTTGTGCACTGGCTGCAGGATTCTCGCTGCCCCTGCCCCAAACTTACATTAGGTTGGAAGGCACTGCTCTCCCCGTTACGCGATGCTTAGGTTGGAGCAGGTGCCTTTTTCATCAGCGGTTTGCTTTTTTTCTACTGCCATCTCCCCTGATTGCCAAGAGCGCCCCTGGGGTTCCCTGTGCCGTCGCTGCTTTCCAGTCTCTGACACTGTTGCTGCAGACCTGGCTGAGGGGTGACTTTGCCCTGAGTCCCCCATCACAAGGACATCCTGTGCTTTCAGATCCTCCAAAACATGTTTTAAGAGCCACCTTTTCAGGAACAAAACCTGCCTAGTGCAATATATGCAATGACCAGAGAAGGTAACTATGCTGCTAAGAAGCAGAGGATGCCCTGGCAGTGAGCATCAGTAAAAGATTTCCACGTTAATTGGGATCCCTGCCAGGGAGTTGCAGTCACCTTGAATTTCCTCCCACTGTTGTGATAACAGCACCAGATAAATGTTCATGGCGTTGCACAACTTCTCGCAAGATGAAGTGTATGGCCAGGGAGTTACCTTGGAAGGGAACTGGTGAGACAGCATCTTAACTGGCCATGGGTGTGGGCTGATGTTGCAACTCCCACGCTAACACTGCTTGTGGTTTATGAAACACCAGAACTCCCTCGGGGGTAGGTTGCTGGCAAATGTTGAGCTATTAGGAGAATACACAAAGAAAGGAAAGTTTGAAAAGCAGAAACGTATTTCATACAAGGTTTTTATGGACTTTTTCAAGTGCAGATGTGCCAAAATGTTTCCACTGGAAACTTTATATAAAATGATTAATGTAAAGGGTTTCTGCAATCCTGGCATCTCTCTCCTCTCCTGAGAGCCGTTGCAGCTCGTGACAGCTCTGTTCTGCGTACTGGGAGCATCAGCAGCTGGAAATTATCATTTGCTAGTCTTAGTCTTCTGTAGCTCATTTCAGAGACTTCACTGGTAATGAGGGCTCTTGTCCTGTTACCTTCAGGGTGCCTTGGAATTCCTCTTTTAGGGCCAGAAATCACTCAAGCTTCAAATCTGTAACAGGCATTAAAAATAAGCGTTTAGTACAGTATTCAGACCTGTTCTGGGCATTCCTCAAATTCCTTCAAAGGACAGTCAGAGGGACACACCTGTCATTGCAGCTCTGGGCTCTTTCACCACTGCTCCACTATTGTGTGATGCTCTTCTTTAAACATCTCCCTTGCTCTTCCACTCTTCCTTGCCTTTCTGAAGATTTTACACAAGAGTTTTCAGATGCCTCTTGGATTTACGGTTACTTTTGAACTTCAGGGCTCTTTAATGAAATTCTGTCCCGTTCTTGCAGGGCTGGGCTGCTGCATGCAGGTCTGGCCATCCCTGGCTGCCCGCTGCAGTTCCCGAGCTGTGGTCTCCTGTTTCGGTGGCCACGAGGTGCAAGGCAGCTTTCTCCAAAGAGGGCGAGGTTGGGGATCTGCGACTTTGGGGAACACAGCATCTCCCAGGGCTTCTCACAAGGTGGACATTTGTTTTGATTACATCTTTACTATAATGTCAAGCTGTACAGGACAGAGGGTGTTCCTGGTGGTTATTTGCCTTCTCAGGAGGGTGAGAGGACTAGATTTTCTCTTCTTCCCTGGCTCACATGAACTATTTCCATGAAAAGGCTGAGATAAATTGAATCCATACATAGTAACCAGAGAAACCGCAGTGATGGTGTCAGTCCTACTCAGCCAGCATTCTCTGTATGTCAGAGGAGTTCTTGGAATAAACAGGATGAAATAGAAAAAAGCTGTCAGCTACAGCTAGTGGACAGCCAACAAGGTGGCCTTTCCTTCCCTGCATTCCTCGGAGCGTTGTGTTTGCTCCCCCTCCCATGGGCCGTGTCTGTACTCTCGAGCGTCTTGAGGTCCTAGTCTCCCAGGTGTTTAGACCCAGAACCCATCATGACTCGTGTGTGTCTGTGTATGCACGCTCATGACTTGTCCTCAGGACGCAGCCAGCTTGCCCACCCTGCCTGATGGACAGCAGCAAGGTGACACTGTCAGCAGGAACCCCACCGCCACTGGGAGCCCCCCCTGGCCGAGCAGTTCTTACTCAGCCCTTTTTCCTACTGATGCCAAGGGTGCCTGTGTAAGGAGCAAATGAATCTACCAGAGGAATCTCCTGTGCTGGGATTACATGTGCTATTAATAAAAATTGCCTTCAGTTTCTAAATCGAGGCGCTTAAAACCCGCAATGAATGCATTCTGCATTAATGAGAAAACCCACCATCTTTTTTGTTGAAATTTAAATAGACCCATGAACTTTTGTGTCATGCATGCTATTTTAAAACTGTAAATCTATTCCACTTTTTCCATTGTGGTTGTTTTCATATTTCATTATGTTCTTACATAGGCAAGTCTTTAGTCTTTTAATATAAAGGATTTTATGTTTCCAGGCACAGGTTTTCATGCCCAGCTCAATAGGTTTGGTAGGAACCTTGTTTTCAGACATGTTTTTTTCTGTGGTATGAGATTAAAAAAGGGAATTGAAGAAAGTATTAAGGCATCAAAGCATCAAGAAATTATTGCTAACTTCTGGAAATTTAAAATAAGGTGTTCTAAACATTTTTTTAAATGAAAAAAATGAGAAAACATAAATATGGGCAAATTAAATATTTTCTGTGATTTCTGTTTTTGAGAAACCAAGTGGGACTCAGACTAACAGACTGTTGTGTTACATCACAGATGACGAACATTGCCTGAAACTGGATGACAAATTCTATGGGCCATGTAAAGGCACGCTAAAAGCCCCAAAGCTATTTGGGATTCTGTGAGGAAATGTACTGAGCTGTGCTCCAAAGAAAATCTCTTTTCCATAGCAATGAAAGAGAATTTATCTACAGTTCCCACACTTCCATACCTTTTCCTGTGCTGTTCCTCGTGCCTAGAAGATCCCTGTAGACCACAAAGCTATTTAATTCTCCATTAAAGTCTACATAAAAGTCTTCTATGATTATTCTGCAAATATTTGATGTCTGTTGTGATGATGATTTACTCTGGCCATTGCCTTTCCTGTTGACCAGTGCTCTGTCTTTATTTCCTTCTGTTTTCCATGCTTCTCATTTAATAATGAGGCTGACAGCTGTCTGGGACAAGGGCTGTATTTTTGATGTATGTTTGTATGGTGCTTGGCACAAAGGAGCTTGGTCTCTGACTGTGTATGTTAAATAATAATGATGTTGTTTCCAATTCTTTCAATCTCAGCTTTGTAACTGTTTCAGAAGTTCTCTTTTAAATAGTTAGAAGCAAATTATTATTTTAGCAATATTTTCCATACCAGCTATGATTTCTTTTAATAATCTAAGTGATTTTTCCAATATTCCTCACAAGCACTGTATTATGCCTGTATTGTTTTACTGATTTAAAACCCAAGACCTAACGATATAGAGATCTGCTCCAGATGTCTGAATAAAACTGCACAGTACAACCCCTGAAACCCAAGGGCTGCTGCTCTGGAGGGATGCCTTACTAACAAGAGGCAGGACGAGGAGTACAACACACGCCTTTTAATACCTGGCATATGCCCTCAGTGTCAGTGATAACTTAGTCTTTAGCGTTCTTCCCTTGGAGTATTTACCTATCTCATAATACTTAAGGGATGCCCTTGTCTTAGCATAGGAAGTGACATAAGCATCGGAAGTGTCAGGTCACGGTCATCAGTAAACATCCCTAATTAAAGAAACTCACTATTTGCTGGTTCGTCATTGTGTTTGGGCTCTATTGTACAGTCAAGATAATCTCTTTCTATTTCCTAAGTGGAAATCAGGATCTGCTTCTGTATTAAACCAGTCTCTAATCCTTGTACCCAGCTAAACATAACCACAATCTATTTATGTATTGGGCTATCCCCAATTAAACTGAAAAAGACTATAACCTAGTTCAGCCGTTGGGTAACACTGAGTATTAACGGTGGCTATTTTTAACATTAAGATGTTTCAGTCTTGCTGTGTTAAATAAAAGCTTGAACTAAGCTTTTTAATGCTTGCTGTCACTTATGGCCACATGGGCTTGAATATGTAACAAGGTGATGATGACCCCCAACTTTTCTGGGCTGGGCTGGCTTGGCTGTGATCTCCTCCTGATGGAGGAGTTCCCCAGATGTCCCCTGCCTGTTCCCCAGATGGGGTGGCAACTGAAGTCCCTGGCTTGCCCAAGCCCTACAGGAGGCAGCCTCTATGGCAGTCCTGAGCGTTTTGATGTGGGTTTGAACTTGGCAGCTCCTTCCCTCCGCTGCAGCTGGCGCGGTGACAGCAAGCAGAAGGGTCTGTTAAGCCTGCTTGGGAATTTCTCCATGTATGTTGGTGTTTAATAAATCACTTTCCCCCCAAATGCAATGCACACAATTTGTGCATTTAAACAGGTTGGTTTGGGGAACTTGCTGCTCTGTTGTCAGGGAAGCAAACACTCCACAAGTGCATCATGGAAAGACAATAACTAAAGTAGTGACGCAGACTTTAAATGAACAAAAAGGTTACTACCAAGTGATTTGTGTAGCTCTAATGAAGTTAGTAATTAATATCACAGACAGTGCATTTGACTCTGCAGGACACTATACCTTACTTTTTCAAATCTGAACTTGGGGTTATTCTGTCTTTTGCTTTGCCATAGGATGCAGAGAGCTGGTGTGGCTGCCAGTCTTCAGTGCTGGCTATGGTTATCCCTGTCACCGCGTTTTGTTTTCTTCAAAAAGGATAAATACATATGATTGCTACTTTCATTGCTTCCAGACCAAGCCAGGGCCAGGCAGCCGAGGTTCTGCTAGTGTTGGATGCTAATCTGGTGAAGCAGCATCTTCAGCAGAGGCTATGCTATGCGCAGCTGCCACTGAGAAACCACTGGCATGGTCTGGAGGTGAAATCAGAGTTGTGAGGCCAGCAGCAGAGTGTTGCCAAGTACACTTAACAAGTTAATGAGTTATATGCAACATAAGGACAATAATAATCATGTGATTAATCAGAAAATAAACCAAAGGTGCCGTTGAAGACCTGCAAGGTGAGGGCAGTCAGCAGGGAGAATCCAGGGTAATGAAGGCAGTAGATATATCTGTCCTTTGTGTGAAGTGTGAGAAGCATCCAGGTATGTGTGTTGCACAGGTTTTGCTGAACCAGAAATGTGCAGGTATATGGGGCATGAGGTGTTCATCCCCATATGGATGTGGATCCCCTATCATATGGAACATGTGGACTTTCACTGCTGTTTTCCCTTTATGCAATTTGGACAGATTTTAAAATCTCAATTATGCTTGATTTTGACTTATTTTAAGGGTGACTTGTGATAGACACCAGTGTGAGAGGAGAGGGAGGCATCTCATAAGAGCAGATATTTGAAGATCAGGTAAGCTGTCAGAGTTTTTCCATGTGATCCTTTAATGAAAGAACATCTTGTCCCCTAAGGGTGCTGCTCATTTTAGCTTCACCTTTTCCTTAAGTTGTGAGCGAGGGAGAGGACAGGAGACAATTCAGCACCGAAGCCTACCTTAGCTGCTCTGCTGCCCCTTCTGAAGGGGTCCATTTCCCTCCACTGACTCACTGAGCCCAAGCTGCCCTTGAGAATACCCTGCTGATGGGGCGGAAATTCTGCAGGCAGCATTATACTGCCCAGCAGTGGTGGTGTAATTGCCAGCAGCATAGTCTTGGGGTCAGAAGTCAAACATATTTTCTCTGCCTTTTGCAATAGGATGTGTCTGGACTGTTCCCCCTCACGTCCCTCTTCATTAACTACGATATGTGTAATCATCTCAGTTCATGTTTGTGGTACGTTGAGTCTTACTTTACGATGCCACAGAACTGTTTAAAATCCGTCAGACCACGGCTGCAGAGAGCATGCAACGATGGCAGGGAGAGCGTGGCTGGGGAGCCGGCTCGCTCACTCTGCTGTCAGCCAGTTGTGAGCTACGTAGAACGGAGATTTGTAGAGCATCAACAATCAGATCTAGTTTATGAGTCATCCTAGAATTACGTTCCTTGGGCTTGTGAACTTTGAATTAGCTATTTTTCTTTTAGCTTCTACATCTGCCAGCCTGACCATTGATTAAACTTCCACCAGCACAGAGGATTTGTGAAACCCAGGGCTGTAGCTACTTCCACAGGCTTAAGAAATCAAAGCTTTTCCCTACCAGTATCCCTACCAGTATTTTTGGTTCACTGGAACCATGCATGTCAGGTGTGCAGCTTTGGAGCAGCTCACCTGAGAAATGGGCTTGAGCAACTGATGGACATTCCCTTTTCTAGCCACCTGTATCTTTGAATCGGTAGCACGCTCAGTGTCCTTAGTTTCATGAGAACAAGTCCTCCCCTATTAATGTGAAACTCTAGTAGCTTTCAGCATAAAAAATGCTCAGAAAGCATTGAATAATGTGTTAATTACCATGAAGAAGGAAAAATGTGTGTGACAGAGAACTTGCAGTCCGCTGCTTCTGAAAAGGACAGTGTTGTCCCACACATCACAGAGATGTACATTTTGCAGATGCATGATTGGCACTGGAGCACAATGAAGTGAAAGTTTTAAAGGTTCTGCCACCCATCAAAATTATTGATTTCAGTTAGTAGTGATGGCTTTTTTTGTTATGCCCAGCTCCTGTGTTTACTGCCTGCTTTCAAAATGAATACATTTTATTAAAACCATAGAGAGAAAGCAAGAGACAAAAAATTGGTGGTCGTAGAAGGTCACCCAGCAGCTTGAGCACAGACATACATGTGTGCATGTGCGTGTTCCAGCTAGAAAGCTTGAGAGGATCCTGCTGTAGCTGTGCCAGCCCTTTCTGGCTCCTGCAGGAACACAAGAGCTTTCAGTGCCAAGGAGCTGGCTTTGCAAAGCAAGACTGAAGCTGGCAGCATTGTAACTGCTGGCATTTTTTTGAGTATGCTTCCTGAAAAACATGCTGGCTGTGATCTTCCTTTCTCAGGAGGCTGGATGGATGGAACAGGATGTGTCCGTGGTGATGCATAGTGATAATACAAGTTGGCTTGCAGAAGCAGAGCAGAAAACTCCACAAGCCGTGCTCCCTTATGTATTAGTGACACTCGGTCAGTGTGGATGGCAACAGAAGTAATTCCTTCCCAGAAGTGTCCCAGCAGCTACTGGGAAAAGACCCCTGTTGCCATCCACACTGAACATGGCACATGTACTTGTTTCTCCAGGTTTGTGGCCAAGTTTCTTGTGCATTTATGCACCTCCTGTACTACAGCAGGATAGTTTTATTGAGTGTTGCATATGTCATGATTACATCTTAAACCTTGTCTTACTTATTGCCTGTCAAAAAAAGCACTGGTAAATATTTGCCTTCAGGCTGTTGTGGATTTCTTCATTTCATTTGACTGCCAATCTAGCTTTCAGGCAGCGCAGTTTCAGGCTAGCGTTAATGCAGAGAGACTCGTCTCCTTCTCTGTCTGGAGAGAGACATCTCTGTGATTCACACAACCTGTGTTAGATGAATCACCCTGGAGCTGCCTGGTTAACCCTGTCTGCTTCCCTCTGGGAATCAAGGCAAGTAGTCTAAATGAGGTGAAGTGAATCCTGCCTGCAGCACTCAGCGCTAGTTGTCCTGTCGTGAACACAGTACAACAGAGGTGAAGAACTGGATCTTCAAAAAGAAAATAACCAGCATATTCTCACTTACATGTTCATTTTCACATCTTACATTTTGGAAAACTGGAAAGTACGTGCTGAAAGACATGGGAGTAAAGCCCTGTAAATAAAAAGAGATGCCGTTGTTCAATTAAATAGACATTAATTATGCCTGACTGTGTAGAGCATCTCACTCAAAGGCATTTCGTATGGCTCCAATCAGCTTACAGTCTGATGCTGGAGAAAGCGTGTGTTTTGCTGATAAACATGAGCCCAGGAGCCAGAAAATCCAAACAAGACGGTGAATCACCAAGTAATCGCATGAAGCATCACTTTACTAGGTGCTGGTGTGGTGAGTGGGCAGCCAAACGCTGAACCAGGGGGACCGGATGGATGATACTGTAAACGGGGAAAGACAAGAGCCACCGGCTCCCTCCAAGCAGACCATATTTAGCTGTGGTTTTGTTACTTCCAGTTGTCTGTGCAGTAAAGAGAGCTGCGGGGTGGGGGGGTGGGGGGTGGGGGGGCGGGGGGGTTACAATGCCCCGACGCCATACTCCAGCTGTGGACTGGGCTTTTGGAAGAAGAGCGTAGCTGCTTTACCCACCGGCATGTGTTGTGCATTTTTACACGCCACCTTTCTCCTGGTTCAGGTGTGAATAACAGCCTTGGCATGACCTCAGCTGAAACTGGTCTGGCCGAACTCAGCTCTGCCTTGGCCAAACCTCAACGATATGCCACCACCTTTCCTCAATGAGTGTGCCAAGTGGGTGTTGGGGCCCTGAGGGCACCCACAGCCCTGCCCAGCTTCCCAGGGCTCCCCCACCCTGTCCAGGACCTCATGTCAGCTCCTGCCCCAGTGGTGGGATTCCTCCACCCAGACAATAAGCCCAAAACACCTTTTAATGATGTCAAACCAGGAGCAGTTTTGCAAGCCAAGGTGGGTCAGAGAGCTCAGCGGTGCTCCGTTTCCATCCCAGGCAGGCTTGCTGTGTAGATAAACGTAATCAGGACCTCAAAGTCAGGCTCTGGCCACCACATACAATATTTTTAAAGTAAATTTGCTTTTATTGGCAGGCTTTTGAGGGCTTCCTTTGTATTTTTGTGTGAGTATGCCTGACTGTTGGTAGCTACTGTTGGTTGCACTTGCACCACAATGAAGAAGAAACTGCATTTGGAGAAAAAGACCTTTTTCTGGATCTCCCTTCAACATTTCTGAAGATCAGAGGCCCAGATTATTCTGCTGAGATTTCTAACCTACATTTTGCTAACGGAGAAGTTGCCTATCATTAAATTACCACCATGACTTAGTGCTATAAAATCAAGTTACTGAGATCTGTGAGGGCTGCAGCTGCAAAGGAGACCGTGGCTGCCAAATCTGATTGCACCGAGGACTGCAACATACCACAAAGATCCCAACTGCAAAAAATGGTCTGTGCTGGTGCCATTTGTCTGAAAGTTTTTTTAGCTCAGTATTCGAAGAACATTTATGGCTAGCTCACATCTTACTATTATTAGTATATTATGATTTTTTAATTTGCGTTGATTTCATTTGAAAAGCACATTTATTAATGTCATATATGACTTAATCCTGTTTCCTGGACAATTGTCGGCAGAATTCATTGATGTTATTCAGTGCAAGGGTGGCAAAGAGACAGTCTTTTTTCTAAGTAACTCCTACTGAAATAATTTGGTTTTGCCATTTGCTCTTTATCATTGTTCTTTTTTTCCCACAGCTGACGGTTTTTTAAATTGTTTTGCCTTTTCAGTTAACTAGACTAAAAAGTAACTTGTATTTTATTATGAACTGAACTGCATCCCTTCCTCTGGCTGCTCATTTCTCACCCTTTGCTGAGTATTAGACTGTGCTGGCTTAGTGCATTAATGCGGAAAATACACATTAGAGTCACCAAGGCTCTACAGCGCATGCATATGGAGCACGCCCTCCTTTTGATACATCAGAATCCAGATTATCTACAAGTAATAGACTAATGAGGGGTTCTCTAATGAGGTAGCTGATTAAAGGCAATCCTATTCCCCAAGAGCTCTAATGCTGGCTTTCCCTGCTGTCTTGTGCACAAGGAGTACAGGTCAGTGCTTCTTCCCTATCCTTGTGCTCCATCACCAAAGGATCACGTTCTGCTTTTAGTGCCTAGTTAAAGAATTGTAAAAATGCTGCTGTGGTATGGGGGAAAAAAAGGTGGTGGAACAAATTCAATACCCCGTGCAAACAATTGCTGGGAACAGAGTCTACCAAATCTATTCCTCTGAAGGTAGCAGTGGCTTATTTTTAAGGGTGGGTTGGGGTGGGTGGGAAGGGCCGGCACTTTAAGGTGCTCCTGATTCTGTTTCCCTAAAAATAAATCCAAGTTTTATTATTCCTTAATTTCTGAGTGTCTTTCTCTGTCCCTTCCCCCACTTAAGACCCTCAGTAGTTCTCCTCAGGCACATAATCCTTCATTTCCCTACATCATACCTCTCAGTTTCAGACTATTTTATCCCTGGTACCTTTCTCACTCAGCATGAAACTTCCTACCTGGTCATTGGATGTGAAGCAGGAAAGGCAAAGACAAATCCATGGGCATGAGCTGACGTAAATAATTGCTACGGACCTAATGCAGCTTCATCGCACATGTATTTTTGCTCTTTTTTCTATACTCGCTCACGGAGCTGCAGGAACAGATGGTGACTGGAGCAGCTCCCCCGGGGCACACAGTAAACGGCTGGTATTCCCAGTGTGTCTGTACCATCCAGCCCAGCACTGTGCCTAGACCCGAACCCATTTCTGTCCCTAGCTGGTGTTACTGGTGGGGCTGAGAACTGCCAAGGGGCAGCCAGCACTGACAGATGTGAGAAACAAAATGTGAAATGCTGCAAATGTGAAATGAAGGTGTACTCTCCTGCTAAATGCATGGGGAGAAAGTGCACTTTCAGACACTGTGCATTCCATTTCTAGTAAAATAAATCTGAAATTTGTTTTTCCTGCTTTGTTGAGTTTTTTTCCCCCTTGCATTTCCCTCCCCCTCCAAGTTGATTCAGATTCTCTCTATACACAACCCTTATGCCAGAAGGTGATTTGAGGAACTACTTTTGCCTTCATAGACATAAATACAAAATGGCTAATTAAGTGTCACTAAAAAATGCTGATGTTTTATATCCAATGGAAAATTTCTGTCTAATTGCTCTGGGCATCACCCGGTCTAATTGTAACTGTCTGGAGAAAGAATGCAGGGCTGTTACTCTGCGATGTTTACTTCATCCTGCTGCAGGGGGCATTCCTTTTAGACATGACTATTGAAGCAGAGAATGGATAAGATGGGTGAGAAGCAATCACTCTGAGTTTTAATATCGCACCAGGCAGTAACATCCAAGCGCTCATATGCTTTATGATGGCACGTGGCCTTGTGGTTTGTGTCTCCTTGTGCCTGTGCCTCAGGCAGGCTGGGTTGCAGAGGTGTGGACTAGCAGAGAGTGCAAGAGGGCTGAGGAGACCAGGGCTGCATCAGCCTCCATCAGTCTACGAGGTGGCATTTGGAAATCCAAGCCTACAGTCAGGCCTGTTGAGAAAGGCTCAGTTCACCTATTTCATCAATCAACCCGCTGTTATCCCTTGCAAGGAGGCTGGAAACACTGTACCTCTCCCCAGATTTGAAAGAAAGTAAGGAAAAGTTTTCCCCACAGATATATAGTGATTGAAATTCATGAATGCTGATAGCGTTCCCTGAGGAACAAGAGCTCTTCGTCATGTGGAGGCAGGCAGTAGTACAGAATGGGACCTGAAGAGTTAATTGTGCAGTTGGAAAACAAGAATAGGCTTGGAAGAGGCAGAACAAAGGAAAACACACGTGCAAGTTTCTCAAGTGCAAGTGCTTCATGCCATGGTCGGGACAACCCTTATGGGTGGCTTTATAGAAGAGATATATTGTGCGGTTGCTGGAGAGCTGCGTTTTCTTTGTCTGCCTTGAATTTTATGAAGAGCATATGGAAGATGATGTCTAGCCATTCCTAATCTAACACTAACTGTAACTAAACACAAAGGCTTTTCTGACTTTGGTTTATTTCTGCTGTCTGCGCTTTCTGCTATGATATGTAATAAACAGTCAGATGAGTTGTCAGAGCCTACAGTTCTGCTGAGATCAATCTGGCCGTAATTCTCTCCAGTCCTGCTGTGGGCAGGTTTGTCTCTTTTATCCGTGGTGACAAATTCTGGACAACTTGAAGAGACCTAAGTGAACCTGAGGTGCAGAGCACAGCACTCCAACAACTCGCTCACCTTCATGATTTCCAGCATGTTTCAAAAAACAGGAACAACTTCAGCTGAGTATGCTGACATCTTTTTGCAAACCGCTGGCCATGCCATAAATCTTCCCTGACAGAGATATTGTTGCGTTTTGTGCAGTAAGTATTAAAAGCCATTCTGCACATCCTATGCAGAGGGACATGGCACTTGGTGCTCCTTGGGATTATCACTCAGCAGCAGAGTCTCGGTGCCTGATGTGTGAGAGACAGGTGAGGTGGAGATGCAGGATGAGGGCCAGTTCAGCTGCTGCCAAGCACTGAAACACAGGTGAAGGAGAATCAGGACATATTTTCGCTCAGTTCTCCCCTTGGTAGTTCTGAATAATTTCTATGTACATTGATGAGTGCCTATTACTTTTGGAAAAGCTCCTGGCTCTTCAAACTTAAGAATGGGCTCAGGAGGTCCCTGAAAATCCCCGTGAAAGATATAGGAATGCAATAAAGCCGAAGGGGAAACCAAGCAGATTTCAGTTGAAGAATTTTGCAAAGGTCTGCTTTTTCAGGGGAAACCCAATTATTTTTACAGTGGAGGAATGTGAAATAAGTGCTAGGCTGCAATCATAGCAAGAGGTGTTCTTTTCTGCATATCATTGCTCCCTTTAATAAAGGTACATTGTCAGTTAAAGATTTGCTTGCCTGTAGCAAAAAGGGTGAGAAGAATGGGCTCATGAAAATTTTTTTTTCCCTGCTCAGAAACAAAGTTGTTCAGACTTCCTACAGGCTGAATAAGAATTAGTCACCTATTAGATTTAGGGGCTGATAGAGTAACTAGGAGATTGTAAATATAAAGGAAAGGGCTTGGTTCTGAGCTCTTCATAGTTAATCCAGAGTCTGGATAATTGAAAGCTAACTATAGAGTTTCTATATACTTTTATATAAGTTGTGGTACCCCTACTGAGTAGTTCTGTATAAGTTTATTACTCTTCATTTGTTAATCAAGAAGTATTTTGCATATGTTGTTAGAAGTGTCACCTAGTGGCACACATTACAGTTTTTAATATATTTTTCCTTCTGGCAAAATTTCTTTTCTCAATGAGCTATGAAACTATACAAATTTAAGGAGCAGACTTTGGGTTTGTGGCAGGTACACTATGTATCTGATCCTGTGGACAGTATCAGCTCTGTGCTACTCTGACTTTATGCAGACTTGGTGTGTTCTGACGCATCTTTGCCACCATCCAGCTGCAGTAGCACTGAATTTGTAGCTGGATGTTTTTTCAAGCCCTTGCTAGTAAAGGGTTGCAGCAGAAGTGAGAGCTCATTATGCAGTTCAGGAAACTGGGTCACTTTGGAGTCACTTGGAGGCTGACAGAGAAAAATAGGATTGTAAATATTAGAGCTTTTTTTTAAAAAAAAAAACAAAACAAAACAGAATAATATTCCTACTTTTAAGATAATTCCAAAATAATATTCAGATATTTTATTCCAGACAAACGCTTTGCCCAGCAGGAGGTTAAGTGTATTTTGCAGACAGAGAACGTAATAAATTTACAGCAATTTATGCATTAATGAAACATTTCATTTTTTAATCAGCATTAGTTTTGATAACATTTGAATGAAAAACAGAGTGGGGTGAAATGGCATCTATTATTCTGGGGTTTTTTCGCTTTCCTGTTTTCATCATGCAACAACCAAATGTGTTTATTTTACTGGCAATATTAAGACAATCATATGATTTTGAGTAAGTCTTTTGAGATTGTTTGCAACTTTTTGCTCTTCTGCATGTCTGCTTCCTCCCAGCTGGGGGCTGGCTGTTGTATGGAAAGGCCAACCACGTCACGGAAAAGCCCTGTCTCTGATCAGATGGGCTTAATATAAACCAGGTTTGCCGAGAAAGAATTAAAGAGGCAGCCCCAAAGCAGGAGAGGATTTACTTCAGCAGAGCAGCTGAGTGTGCTGCAGCCCGCTGAGGGAGAAGGGTCGTGCCAGCGAGGGACCCCGCTGCTCGGAGGAGCCTGGCAGAAGTAAGGCAGCGCTGGTTCGGACACAGGCTGTTACTGTTGGTGCTAGAGACTCAGGCGGCTAAATGCAACCCAGGGAATCAAAACTAGTTTGAACTCGGAATGTAGTGTGTGACAGGGACTCGTCTGGCTTTGTTTAATGAAGGATGAAAACGTGTTAGGGGTGAATTTGTAACATGTTCATGTTTCTGACGGTTTAGTGAGTGACTGTTAGTTGCAGGTTGTGAGTTAGGCGCTGTTGTTTGAACCGGAGCTGTTTTTTCTCATCTGGTCTTTTCAGTGGGGTAACTGCAAGGAAAAAAATCCACCGCAGTAAATATTTCATTTTGTTTTTGAAGCCGCCTTTGCTTGGTTTGCAATTTCTAATTTAGATATATTTCTTACTGACAACGTTACTGTGACTAGGAACATGCAAAGGATCTTGTTTTGCCCCTAAGTGCTGCACATCGCAGAGAAAACGTTGCGTATGTGGAAGTAAGTTCAGACAGGGTGTGCTTTTTCTGTGTATTCGTCCCATGTCCTGCTGTGCATTTATTCACAGAAGTTTTCTGTTTTGTGTGAAGAGGAATAATAATTTGTGTTGTTTTCGTGCTTTGCTGTACTCTTTTTCATTCACCACCTATTATTCAGGTTTCAAAGAGGTCAGGTGCATGTTACGGACAATTATCCTATTTACTAATAAGGAGAAGAGAGCCGAGAAACATCAGATAGAAGGCGAAAAGCAAAATGTCTAAATAACTGTCACTTTGGGAAGTGGAATGCATCAAAGTAACTTTCCTAAAAATGGTAGCTGTTGGCTCGTGAGAATGACATCACTGTCCTCTGCCTCCAAGCAAGGCAAAATAGAGTTTGCTGAGTGAAAGGTAGTTAAGAGCCATGTTTAGATAAGAAGAGTGAACCTATCTAGCTGATTGTGCAGTAAATGAAGTTAATGATTTAATACCTGTGAATTTATGAGCTTTTTCTCCCATTGCTGCCTCCTAAAGCAGCTAGAACCTGCACAATGTGAAAGATGCTGTACGTCCAGCTGCATTGGGAGTCCGAGGCAACTCGGACCAGTGCCTCTGTTTGCCCCCCGTTATGCACAAAGGATGCGGAGCCGTATCTGTAGGTGCTGCCTGTACTGTAGGGTGCCCTTCAGCAGGGGTCTAGCTCTTGTGTAGGACAGCTCTGGTGAATGCTGCCCCTTCCTTCTCCTCCTGGGACACAGAACACAGCAATGCCTCGCCCTTTCCAGGGCTGAGCTACACCTAGCACAGCCATGAGCTTGTAAAGGCTAAACAATGATAGAACTTAGCACATGAGGGTGGTATGATCCTGAGGAAACAGCCTCTGACTCACTATGTCGTGTACCAGCAACTACAAAAGTGCAGAAAGTTTAATTTTTCTTTTGTTGTATACTAGATCCCTATAGAAAAGCAGGATGTGCTGCCTTGAAGTTAATAAGAGAGCGTTAATGCATTTCTAAATGTTTTATGGGTAACACTTATGATTTCCCTGTTTCTCACTAGGGGTAAAAAATGACCCTTAACAACGTTACCATGCGTCGCACCCACAACAGCAGCCTGCAGCAGCAGCAGCAGCGATGGAGCATCCCTGCTGATGGGAAGAATCTGCTGGTCCAGAAAGACTCCAATGAGTACAACCCGCAGAAGCGATACACCATCAATCCCGATGAATATTACAGAAGGAGCTGGTCCTCAGAGTCATCTGACTCTGTCATCTCCTCTGAGTCTGGCAGCAATTGCTACCGGGTGGTGCTGATCGGGGAGCACGGTGTAGGCAAGTCCTCGCTAGCCAACATCTTTGCAGGGGTGCATGACAGTATTGACAGCGACTGTGAGGTGCTGGGAGGTAGGTCGTTATGTCCCAGAGTGTTTGTGTGTGTTTGCAATCAGCTCTGCCAGTAGTAATTGGCACAGAAAAACAGAAAGACCATTTAGTCAGAAACTGAGCTAACAAACATTTGGATCTGATCATCAAAACTGATTCAACTCATGCATCTCTCTAAAGAAAACAAAAAAGCAAAATGAGTAAGCTACTTACCACAATGACTGAAAGCTTCTGAGAGAGAACAATTCAGATTCCCATGCTATTTCATTCCAAAATACCTGTTGGAAGCTGCCTCATTCCTGCCTGTGATAATGCTACACAAGCGGCTGGTTCAGCTTTCATGCTGGTCCAACATTTGTGTCACTGCTGGCTCCATGCTGCTGACTCCAGCTTTCTATGGGGGAGAGAAAACAACTAAAGGTCCTCATGGTCTACAAGAATAAAAGGCTTAGAAACAGTATATAAAGAAAAATAGAAAAGCCACTGCCAAGTCCTTCAGTCACCTCCAAAGTATTTAACATTAGAAGGCATCTCAGCTTTTCTGTATAAACACATTGCCTCAGCGTAGGCTGTGTGGAGTTTAAGTAAAATATATTTCCTCCTCATTTCATGTTACTTGCACAGCATGGGTTCCCCCAGGGGAAAACCAGATAAAGGTCCTTCAGCAGTATAGGAAAATTTCTATTGCCCAAACAGGGGGAAAAGGCACAAGCTGTAGGGTTTTCTTTGATGCTTCCCCCTTGCTATCTTCCTCTACTTTGTTTGGAATTGCAAAGCATCCTTTAATCCCAAAGATCAGATCATGCAGAAGGTGAAGCTGTGGCACCAAGCGCTGAGCTATACTGTGTGCAAGATGTTGATGTGGAAGGGTGGTGCTGCAACAGAAAGCTGCTGTGGTCCTAAGGAGGCAGACACTGTCCCTGTCGGAGGACAAGCAGTTTACAAGCTGGTTTTGCTCGTCACTGTGCAGGACTGTCCTCATCTCTCCCGTATCTCTCCCCTCTCCTGCCTGCTCTCCCTTGGTGCGATGGGGCCAGCGCTAGCACAGAGAGTTTCTGGGCTTCTGTTCCAACCCTCAGTAGAACACAGGCAGGACAACCTTTTGTGTCTTTAACTCTCCAGTTAGGAGACATTTTGACCAGGATTTAATACAGCCAACATCAGGAAGGTTGGACCCATATTTTCCTTGCTTGCTGTCAGACTCGGGGCGGAGATCTTTGTGCCTTTGGGGAATCTGAAGTTCCCCATGGTGCAGTCACTCTGAATCAGTTATCCAGGTGTGCTTTGTCTTCGGCTTCTACCACTAGCTCTTCCCATAATACTACCAGCTCCTTGGCCTGGACTATCTCTGATAAAAGTTTTACTAGTGCTACACAAGCTAACTAGAGTAGGACCCTTGAGCAAACAGTCAAAAGTGCAGCTGATTTGCTTTGCGCGTCCGTCAGACAGTTTTCTTTTCCATGCGCAGCTGTATGGGTTCCTCTTTCCTTTGCACTTCCAGAAATATTGCCCAGAGTGTAGGAGGGACAGATTTTCAAGACCAGCTCTGCTGAGGTATTGGAAAACTTGCTATTGTTGTATATCTCCTTTTTTAGTCCCAGTTTTGAAATAAGCATGAAATGAACTAATTTCTCACTTTCAGTGTGTTTTATAGTCTATGGAGGTTCCTTAGGATTGACTAAGGTGCAAATCAGTGCTGAATATGACCATTTGGACATAATATTTTTAAGGAGAGTGATTTGTAGCCTCTCCATGCGTAACAGAGTGGAGGAGTCCTCTGGATGTTGTCCTCTGGTCTGTGTGGAGCTTGTTCTCATGCAGATGCTTGATCAGTTGAAGAAACTAGTCTCCAAACTCCAACTTGCAAACTGGAAACTTTATTACAAGAGAGGACGGTTTCATGGTGGCCAAATCACAGAGGGAGGGCAGCTGCTTTTACAGACAGGCTTTGCTATTGACTGTAAGATTAAGCTAACTCATGGACACAAATGTCATGCTATTGGGCCTGCAAGGGAAACTGCTCCTATTGATTAGCTCTGGCTTTTTAATCTTCCCACTTTAAGCTGCATCAAGCCTGGGCTTGTTTTGATTTTATTTTAAATGTGCAATGTTTTTGGCTCATAATCATAGTTTGGCTCAATATCTTTTGCATGGGTGTAGCATGATTCCTGGCTTCGAGGAAAGGGTCTGGTTATAACTCAGGGGAAAGTTCACCCCATTAATGCCCAGCAGAAGTTTTATGAGGCAAGGGTTGAGACACGGTCCTGTCTACAAACGTGGTTGGGACAGACCCCTTAAACACTGCAGTGAGAGGGGTGGTACGCTCAGAAGCCCTCAGCCTGGCATTTTTCGCTGACCAGCAATGCAAGACTAGAGATGGGTCCAAACCCCTTACCGCTCACCCAAATGTCCCCAGGTTTGGGGAAAAGAAGGAAGATTAGTATCTGAAGCAGAAGCCAGAGCGAGATATCAGAGCAAGAGTTGATTGAAACTGTGAGTGGGAACAGCCCCCCTGATCCAAGCAGAATTTTGTCACATGGCATTTATAACCTAGGTATGCATTTTTGTGGCCTCGGTCCAAAATAACTGAACTTCTGTGGTGTGTTGATTCTTTTGTTTTTTGACATCAAAGGTAATGTGGAAAACTGTGAAATGGGAGAGAACTAGGACACAGCAGAAGTCTCTCTCTCTGAAACTCAACAGCTTTTGTCTCACAACCCCCTGTCATCATTGCTGGGTAGGCTGTTAGCTGTATTGCTCTCAGCAGCAGTGACTGTTCACCCGTAAACTGTCCCTGCTAAAGTGAAAGCAAATATTTTCCATTACTCAGCCTCGCTGGACTCTGCTGCTCCCATGGGGCAAATGTTCAGCCTTTGGTTATTTCTTCCACTGGTTCTATTTTCTCTCTCCCACATCAGATGAAGAGAATATCAGCCAAAGTAATGAACATTTCGTTTCCTGATCTTTCAGCCTCCTTCATCTATCATGGAAAGTAAGACAACCAGTAATGAACAGAGGGCAGGTCATGTGCTGATGGAAATGAGGAAAGAACTGAATGTGAGCCAGCATAAAATCTGGCTCAATAACTTTAACTGTGAACAAATTATACATATTCAACTGCTGGTTTTTTTGTAACGTACATGACGCCACAAGTTCATATACTACCAACCTTATCTACCTTTCTGCTTTTCTTTCCAGAAGACACATATGAAAGAACCCTGATGGTGGATGGCGAAAGTGCAACCATTATACTGCTGGACATGTGGGATAATAAGGTACTTTAATTTGTTCTAGTCAAATGCCAAAAGAAAAGTGCTTATGAATGACTGCTAATATCAAAAGTAGGTATCTTTGGGGAAAGAAAGTAGGTGTTTTCCTTATTTCAACATCAGGGAAAAAACAGGATTAACCCCAGCCCCGCACCAAGCCAAACATGCCTAAAGGCTGTCTCTGCAGTGTAAGCCTGAGAAGCGCAAGCCTTCTTTATTTTTTTAATGATAAAACAAGACATTCAAGCCGTTTTCCAGACGATGTTCATTCCAGTTTAAAGCCAGCACAATTAATTATTTGGGGTGAGTTTTGCCCTCCTTTGTGGTGAAGTATTCATACCATCACCACATTGGAATTGCTTTTAGTATAACTGTGATTCAAACCATACCCGTTACAGTTACAGCAGGAATGTATTTGGATTGAATGTATTGGACATGAGCACAATCTGCTCTGGGCATAACGATGTCTGACCATATCATCTGAACAGCGTGAAGGAGAATGGATTCGAGACCACTGCATGCAAGTGGGAGACGCATATTTGATTGTCTACTCCATCACAGACCGAGCAAGCTTTGAGAAGGCCTCCGAACTCAGAATACAGCTCCGCAGGGCACGCCAGAAAGAAGATATCCCCATTATTTTGGTTGGCAACAAAAGCGACCTTGTCAGGTGCCGTGAAGTTTCAGTGGCAGGTAAGGAAAATGATAAGCACAAACCCAACATAAACGTCGAGTCATCTAGTAGCTTTGGAACAAACTGCAGAGCTCTGGCTGAGGGAGTACGCTGTGATCAGGACTGGGCAATAAAAGAGCAATAAAACAACGGAGGACTGGAACAGAGGGCAGAGGACTGGGAGGGGTCTGCCAGGTCCTTAAGCCTCCCTTGGCAATGCTGTTACGTGTCAGATAATCTCTTTCCTAAATTTATTAAGTACTGCCATAAAAGCAGCTTAAATTTCTTCCCTTCCAGCTCTTAGTGTAAGACACTGCAGTATGTGATTTCTCTGGTAACTGAAAACTCTTTGGATTTCCAATATATGTTTATGCATAACAAGTTCAACCTCCTTTATTCTGCTGCCAAAGATTATGCCTTTTTTATAACCAGTTCTCTGTCCTCCCTGAGAAATTAAAATTCCCTCTCATCCTTTGCTCTGCTAGTCTGGGCAGGGACTGTGCAGCCTTTCAGGAGAGGTCTCCTTGCTGCCTTGGTTTGGGATGCTAAACCGGCCCTCCTTCTGCTGCACGCGAATGAATAACCGCTGAGCCCGTGCACAGGAATGGGGAGACTGCCGGGCAAGCTGCTGCTGGCTCTCAGTGTCTGCAGTCAGTAATATCTCTTCTTGGAGAGTCTTCCCTGAGGCTTAGGTGACACAACATAATACACAGTGATACATTAGATGATCTCATCTTGGTCCATCAGAAATATGGGTTCCTCTGCTCGGTGTTTTCTTCTCTCTCTGTTCTACTCCTTTATTTTCCAGCTGAGCTAGACACCTTTTTTTCACTGGAGGTGTGCACAGTTCCTCTGGCTCCTGGTACAGTTGTCCCAAGTGAAGAGTTTGAACTGGTGAGCTCATCAGGAGCCCAGGGACGCCTATTTGCCTTCTCATTCCTCTCCGCCCCACCTGAAAAATTGTTTTGAAAGACGGCAGGCGCATTCATGTCACTTTAGTCATCCTGGAAATGACTTCACAGCAAGTCAGAAGATAGAATAAATTGCCTTGTGTGTGAAAGACAGCTGTCAGGTTTAGTCTAGGCTCACGTAATTAAGCACCAGAACTATGATTTCAGATGTACCTCTAAAGCTACAGACAAAGTTCTGCCTTTATTTAAGAGTTTTGTACATGTGTCTGTTCACACCAAAGCTGCTACTGCCCCAAGACCCTGGTTTACACCCATGACCTCCCGTGGGGGAGGACCAGGCGCTGTCTCCTGTGCTGTGCTGTGAGCGTGGAGGGTGCTGTCACCACCCTTTAATGCAACTTGAGGGAGTCTGCCCATGAGATGACGAGGTGTTTTTGAGTCACCACTGAATTGTCAGCCTTCAGTGTCTTGGCTCAAGTTGGTCAGCCCCAGCTCCCTTCACAGCCGACAGCGAGGGCTGGGCTTTTCCAGGAGGGGATTGACCCCCCCCTCGCTGGGAAGGCAGTGTGACACAGAGCAGATGAATCACGGGTTAGTGGGCAGCATCAAGTGATTAAAGACTTATCTGTGCCTATATTAGGCTGGAGGAATTCCCCCGGTGACGCTGGCTCCCCGCACACGGCAGCCGGCGGCCTCTTTGCCTCCCCCTGGCTTGTGATGCCTCATTGACATATCCACCTTGCAATTTTGCAGAGGGACGAGCCTGCGCTGTCGTGTTTGACTGCAAGTTCATCGAGACCTCGGCAGCTGTGCAGCACAATGTGAAAGAGCTGTTTGAAGGCATCGTGCGGCAAGTCCGACTCCGGAGGGACAGCAAGGAAAAGAACGAGAAGCGGCTGGCGTACCAGAAACGGAGAGAGAGCATCCCCAAGAAAGCCAGGCGGTTTTGGGGCAAAATAGTTGCCAAGAACAACAAGAACATGGCCTTCAAACTCAAATCCAAGTCTTGCCATGACCTATCGGTACTTTAAGAACGCTGGACTCTGCCAAAGCTTGTGGCATTTTGTGGACATGATCTAACTATGTCGTGGGACAATCAATCAATCTATATTAGATTGGGCTATCAAAGTGACTTAGGTTCACAGTCGTGATTGTGGTGATACGTGCTGGCATAAGAACAGCACAGTGCATGGAAATATCTCTCTTCCTTTTTTTTTTTTTTTTTTTTTTTTTGTCAGTAGTTTTAAAAGAAAAGTATAGACCAGAACGACCCAAAGTTATGCTGGGAAGCGTTCTGGAATATACCTGTTCTTTACCCTCTCACCTTTGGGTAATAATGTAAGAATCTTGAACTGTCATGACTTGGGAAGTGAATACTACACTCTTTACTCTTTCTCCTTTATATTATTATTTCTTTTTTAAAACTGTGTAAAGAATTGAGGAACTGACTGGGGATCGGTCCTTTGCCAGTTGGCTGGTCACGCTTGAGCACTCACAGCTGAAAAACCTGCATTTTGGTAGAATAGCCACCAAGACACTTGGTTGTTTTTCTTGTTTTGTTTTTGATGGTGGTTTTTTTATTTTATTTTATTTCAAGGATTGGTTTCAATGAGTTTACACATCTCTTACTTTGAAAATATTTAAGGAAAATTCTTATAATCAAATAATTTTTCCTCTCATATTTTCTTATTATGCGACTTCAAAAATCATAGTAAAATTAAAATTAAAGTGCAAGTTGTATCAAAGTGCATCAAGTGCAGGATGCTAAACCTTTATAAATCACCTGAGCTTTTTTAAGAAACCACATGGACTTCTCGTATCCAGCCTTGGCCTTTCTCTACGCCAGAGCTATGCAGTATTTATTGTTGCGCAAAATAACAAGCATTTTAATGTTGAGGGGAAATGTATTTATTACCAAGTTTCTTAAAAGAATAATGTTAATTTTATTACTGTTTTCTATCTAATATCTTTTTTCAGATATGCAAGTTTTTACTTACATGCCTTGTAATAAAATAAATAAAATATATGACTGCCTTTGAGCCTCAGTGGGAAATCCCTAAGAATTTTTCAAGTTGAGAAAATCTTTTGGGTGCTGGGCAAGATTGCTACATGAAAAGTACAGTGAGGATTCCTTACATCTCTGAACACAGGCTACTTAGCAACCTAGGTTTATAAACCAAGAATCACCCAGAGCCCCAAAGCTACGAGTGCACAGTATCCCTCATGAGCAAATGGGGTTGTGGTAGCAGAGAAAAAAATGAATCACTCCTAAAAACAGTATTTGGCCTTCAGCCTGAAAACACTTTAGAGATTTAGATAAGTACTGTCACCCCGATTTTGGAGACTAAAAGAAGTCAAATGCTACATTCAGGGACAGAAAGCCGGTAGCTGGCCTGGTGTGTCCTAATCCTCAGCTACTGTTGGACATATCTCTGTTATTTTCCTCCTGACCATGCTGGTTTCTGTGGGTGCAGAGTTCAAGGCAGAGGAACAGTCATTGCATTTTGCCCACAGATGGCTCAGAAAAGCCGAATCTCCCACCTGGCAGGTCCTCTTCCTTGGTGATGAGGGCAACAAAACGGGACACCAATAAAATGAGAATTGGGCTTTCTGTCTTGGGCTGTGCAGCTTTCACGCACCAAAGGCTTTGAGAAGGGGTGAGCTCGCTGAGTGTTTGTCCAAAATACTGCAGTATTCAGATCTCCCTGGATGAGGATTCCTGATGTAGAATAAACTGTTGGCAAGAACAGAAAACAATGTTTTGAATAGAGCACAGACAAGATCCCTGTGGCTGGATTTTGAATGAATGTTTTTCAAGTTGTTGGCATGCAACTTAAGGTTGGCTCAGAGCAGTCTAGAGAACGATACCCACTCCGATACCAGTCTTCAGAACTTTTAAACTCAGAACCTTTTCCTCATTCAAGAATGGAAACAAAGTTGCACAAACCAAACACATTTTTAAGATTATTTTTAAGAACTGAATGTATAGCCAAACACAGCCAGCACATTTCCTTAGTCTGTTCTTTATTCAGCCAAGCTATGGACCCAGCAAATCTAAGCTAAGCAAGTTTCGAAGAATTTGTTGATCATACAGCCTTTAGGGGTAAAAGTCATACATGTTCACTGGGTGCATCAAATTTGGAGTTACCTAGTAAGTTTCTGTGCCCTCACTTATCTCCTTCCATTTCTTCCCAGGATAACAAAATTTCTTTCTAGAACACATGATTTTTTAAAGAAAAAGCCCATTCCCCAGAGCTGTCAGAAGCTGCCACAGAGAGCTGTGTGGTAGTTTTGCACAGCATGCTATATCACCACATCTTTCCCGTAGCCATGGGGAGCAAACGTCACAGCAAGTCTGTCCTCTGGAGCTGCTGCTGGACCAGGGCTGGTCCCTCTGAATAGCACAGCACTGCCTTTGGACCAAAGCAATTTAAAGAGCTGTTTCCACCTTGCATGTCCCAGTCAACCTCCTGCTGACCCTCTTGGCCCTCCCTGCAGGCTCCTGGCTTGCCCTGAGTTGCCAGAGAGAGCAAGGAGGAAGCTGTGGGGTGAAGAATCACCACCAGCAGCATGCCCTCAAAGGAGCTGTTGCTTCAGTTTGCTCAGACACCATCAGGGCATGTTACTGTCTGACCTCTGGATGTGGAGTGAAAGAGCTGGTGTTGAGCATCCACACTCTGCATGTCTCAGGGCTTTTCTTGCTTTGGACCTGGTCTAGCCTGGTCTTATGGACTGAATGTCCACCTGGGACTGCAATGCCTGAGTTGCACTCCTGAAAGGTACCGTGCATGGCTCCAGTGAGCTGGGCACAGAGGAAGGACCGGAGCTTTCTTCTGCAGCTTATGAGATGAATCTGAGTCATAGCTTTAGCTGATCATGACCAGATTATCAGATACAGGAATACTTACTATTTATAACAGCTAGTGCACCTGGAATGACTAATTAATACTAATTTAATCTGGAATGCTGACATTTCAAACCCTTAATATCCACAATCCCTCTGTTCATCTCTGATGTGAGCGTCCAAAACTGTGGAATGGATCAATCAGTGATTCTAATCATTGCTCTGGCTATTTATTAAATCAGGCTACAATGACAGATCCTAATGCGATAATTACAGTGCCGGTCCCAGAGATCTGGCAGGAGCTGTGGAATACGTGAGTCACAGCAGTGAGCGCACCAAGGCCAAAATGGCCAAACTCATGGAGTCCAAATAAAATAAAATAAATATAGTGGAAAAAAAAGTCTAAGAACACACAAAATACCAGTTATGGTGTAATAGCTGTTATAAAAAGCTCTTTTTAAGAAGATAGATCAGATCAGCAAGAGGAATTAGGGGGCTTTTCCAGCTGTAATTAATTTAATCATGACAGATTAACTGCAAGAAGAAAGGTTTACTTATGCTTTGGGGCAAAATTACACTAAGGAATTCTTCATTATGATGGCACTATCTAGGTTTGCAAGGTGCTACATGCTTTTAGATTTGAGAAAAGCATTGATAAAATTTAGTGAAGCAGAAGAAAGACATCTTCAATAAAATCGATGGACGCACTGTGGATTTTACCCTCACCTATACAAGCCTTTCAACATCAGCCCCTTGGAAGGCTTTGAAGACCATGGACCAGAGTTATCTCTCTCGGGCTGTTTGCAGTTCAGATATAAATGGGAGGAAAGACTCCTGACAGCAGCAGTCCTGGTGATGGTAATGTGATCTACAGAGGGCTGCAGCCGAGGAAGGAAGCAGTTGATTTCTGTGTAGTATTGCCTCTATGATTGGCTACGACTCTTCTTTTCTTCCTGGAAAGGCTTTTAAGAGAACCTATGGCACCCAGGGAAGTGAGGGGGTGATAAGGAGTACTAATGGTGTTTTACCAGAGAGATCCCTGGATGAATAAATTCTTGAATCTCCAAAACTGAACCCTGCAACTTATTTCTTGCAACACCTCTGAAGAATGTAGAGCTAAATATATTGCATAAAACATTCCTGTGTGGGACCCACAAGCGTGGGAGATGAAAGCCAGGAGGGCTGTGGGGCTGGTCCTCCGCTGACTCTCTTCTCTCGACTAGTGAATCTGAGGGTCTCAGAAAGGGTCTCTGAAAAAAGTGTCTCTTTTCTGAGACAGTTGCCCAGTTAGGAGGGCCGTGGTGGTGTTCAGCACACTGCTGGTGTTTAACTGCTGCGGCTTCCAGATGCACAAAATAGTATTTAATAAGAACTGTCTACCTTGTCTGCAATCCTTGTCAGTTCTGGTTCAGTGGGGTAGCACAGGACTGACAGGGCAGGATAAAACATGGTTTCTTTGGTGCTTGTCCACCTGTAGGACCCCTGTAACACTAAATGTGCTGTAGCACCCTAGGCACATGTGGCCTCTTGTGTTGAAATTATGCTAAATGTCACATTGCTGGGTATACTCCACTAGCACTTTTAAATGTGGCGGGCTCTGTGGGAGATTTATATGCAGTGACCTCTAGGTCTGTAAATGTAGCCTCCTCAGTTAAAAAAGGGAACACCATCTTAAGCTCTTCACTATGCTCCAGAAAGGCTGTGGAGAAGCCTTGCTCCTGCCATTGCTTCCAGAAAGGACTGTGGGCAAGTGACCTGCAGGTGTAGGGACCCAACTCTGGATAGCAGCAGCTGCAGGAAGGGCGAATCCCAGCATCTGCCCTGACCGGGGAGTGTATGATGTTAGTGTGAAGCCTGAAAAACCCCCCACTCACCCCCTCCTTGAGGTTCTCTTACCCCAGAAATGTCCTACAGACATCCCAGGAAGCCAGACCTCCTTTCTCAGTGACCACCTCACACAGGGGCCCGCAATATTTCTGTATTTATCCTCTGTGATAACACAGATAAGATCATCAAAGTAGCAGCTTTTTGCCTAGAAGCACTGAATTTTAGTGTACTAATTACTTGTGATTTTAGCAAATTTTGTCTCAACAGGTTCCCTGCTGCCAGAGAGTGAGGACAGCACACCCATGTGAGAGCACACTAGTCCTGTATGGTTGCTTTACAGTGCCAGCACTGTCTCATCGCCTGGTTAATAATTTGCTAAGAAAATGACTAGTGTAACACAATTCCCCCAAGTTTTGACATTTATGCCTGAGTAATTTTAAATCCTTATGCCTGAGAATTTTAAATCCAAAAAATTTTCTAAGTGGCAGTCATTTCTAAGCAGATGCTCTGTGTGTGTGTACTCAAAAGCCTCCAGTTAGACATGGGTTGCGCAGAGGCAAACTCTGACTGCTCTTTGGGCCAACAGGAGGAAGGCAGGTGGGAATTTTCAATTAGAAAATTCAGGCTGTCACAAGGATACACTGAACGATGTCTGACTTCAACTGCTGCATCTGTACATACTAAATACAAGGATTAGCATTTCTTCCCTGCTCACAGTGCTCTCTTGGTGAGTATGGTGAATCCCAGGATCCCACAGCCCCCACTGGACTGAGGTAAGGTGGGCAGCGGGGGAGCTGGGGGGAGCACTGGGCAGACGCTGGGCAGGCACTGGGCAGGTACTGGGCAGGCGCTGAGCATGTACTGGGCAGGCAGCACTCCTGTGCAGAGGCGAGGGGGAGCACAGAGACAGCCCCTCTGGAGGAGGGACCTCCAGCTCTGCTGAGTTTTGCACCCATTCTCCTCTGACTCTGCATGGGTTTCACTGAACTGCTTAACAGTTTAACTTCCACTGAACTCAGAACAGACCTCAATAATTTTTACATGGCCAGGATGCTATTTCTGTGCCTACCTGTGGCTTTCATGAGTGTGTGTCTTTCTCCAGTTCACATATTTGCTCTGAAGCTGCTCAGGATGTACTTCCTCTGTAACTACTGTTGAATCACTGACTGATGCCTAGTAGGCTGTTCTCAAGCTTTGCCACCATAATATCATTTTAATCGTTTTTTAGCGATATTTTCAATCTTCTGTGCTTTAAGATTTTTCCTCCTCCCCTTGAGGCCATCTTGTGGGATGAATGACTGCATTTGCTCCTCCTTGACTTGCTCCATTCAGAAGTAAGCCACTGGGGCTGGGATGCTCCCTTAGCACCCATGGCATGGTATTTGCCAGCAGTTGTACTTGGAAGCCACCCAGCCCCATCAGGATACGTGTAAAATCCTTTGGCATGTGGGCTGCCACTGGAGAAGCTCCCCTGTCATCTGTGCTGTGGATGGGGTGTTGTGCCCATCTGGTGAAGCCCTGGGAACGGAGCTGCCCAGTGCAGCTGGATTGATACAATCCATCAATAAATGCAAAAGCACCTTGGCAGGAGCATGGTGGGCTCCTGTCTGTGTCCCAGGTACCCCTTAGGCCAGGGGTTCTCAAACTACGGCCCGCGGGCCGCATACGGCCCCCCAGGGTCCTCAGTCTGGCCCCTGGTATTTACAGATGCCCGCTGCCCACCCCCCCCCCCCGCAGGGGGTTGGGGGGGGAAACCAAGCAGCCACAGATGACTGCCTGCCACTGCATCCGCGCGCCGGCCCCCTGGTTAAAAAGTTTGAGGGCCCTTGCCTTAGGCTGTTGAAATTGTGGAAAGAGCTTGCAGTAAATAAGCCTGTAGGTTAGAGAGGTGATGGAATAAACATGCTCCACACATCCCAGGTAAGTGCTTTACCTATACAGAAATCTACCCTCTGGTATTTTTGGCAAAGCAAATTGATATTCCTTGGTTGATGGACTTCAGACTGCCCCTGGAGAATTATCAAAAAGGAACCTAAGGACCCAGTGAGAAGAAATGCCCTACTGCTTTGGACCGGTGCTTCTTCCAGCTCTGCACTGTCCCTTCAGAGGGGAGGCAAAGTGGCAATAGGAGAGGCTTTTTAGGGATATCACCTATGGGACCTTAAGAACAGCAGTTTTTCACTCACTTTCTCCACTAGCTTTGTGAAACTGAAACTGTCATTTCCCACTCAGCCTTCTCCTTTCCACACTGAAAAGTCCCAAACCTTTTAGTGTTTCCTCTAAGTCAGCTGCTCTGTGTTTGTTGCCCTTTTCTGTTCCGTCGGTAATGCTCTCTTACCTGAGAGGCAGAGGCTGAAGAACATACTACTTGAGATGCTGGGTTTTAGAGAGTGATAAAACATCCTTTTATTTCTTGCTTTCAGTACCCTCCTTGATTATGTCCCACATTTGCTGGTGTATCTTTCATGCATTATTTTGAAAACATTCAATTTGTAATGCACAGCTCTTGTCCTGATTAGGTATTTAAATACATATGTTTAGCTGCAGGATACAACTCATATATTTTGAGTGCAACAAAGCCTGTCTTCATAAGGATTATCAGATCAAGACCTTCCTGCAGATAAAAACCTTATATAGAAAACTGAAAAGAGTGACAAGTTGGCAAAGGGCAGCTCTGTCAGCCCTGCCAGCGCCTGGGATTGCATCAAACAATGAGCAGGAAGAGGGATGCCTGCAGTTTATCCTTGCAGATGTTTGCTCAAGCAAGTAGTCCAGCTGATGTTACTCACACTAGTGGTGTTTTGAGGATTAGACAGCATCTGTTTTATTGAATCAAGAAAGCACTAAGTGCCCGAAAAGGATCCGTTTTGTTTGTGAGTAAGAAGTTATGTCATTCTCCCACATGAAAAAGAAATACATCATGGTTTCATCTGGTACCATCTGATACTTTCTTTAAGGTATGCCCTTATCTCTGATGGGTGAGGCGTGGAAGTGTTCTGCAGTTCAGCACACACCTAAACAAGATCTTGTCTTGACACTAAGCACAGACTTTTCTCTAAACTGCTCAGAGCTGGAGGCATGTTGGATGGAGAAAAATAAAATTTCTGTGCAAGTATAATTTTCCATTTAGGTTGTACAGGCAACCTCGTCCATAACTTCCACTCCAGATTACCAAAAGCCATTAAAAATGGCTACAATCCATGCAACAGCATGTAGTTCCACTAGCTGACTCACATTTGCTCTGAAAAAGTAATTTTATGCATAGAATTTGGTTGGAAAGAGGCCTCCCTCAGCTTATAGCAACCTCAGGGTTAAGGATGACATCTTCCTTTTATTCCTGATCCCTTCCTTGACCTCAGATCCCATTGTAGCCAGGCTACTTAACAAACACCTCTCTCGGTTTGCTCCCTGCATGCTGAGAGCAGTACTGCCTCCTTTTCTACCACAGGTGGTTGAGAGTTGCCATTTTGCATGCCTGTGCAGGACTCGGTGCTGCCTGCTGCCTTTAGGGAGGTAATTCCTCCTTGGGAAGCAGCAGGGACCTTCAGCCCTGCCAGCTCCCTTGCGCAGCACAGTTCATCTGCTCCCCAGGGGACAGAGGATGATAAGAAACATGGGCTCTTCCATGAGGAAGCTGGGGACTTATAGGCCTGCCAGCTGGGAAAAGTCCAGGAAAACCTTGCCCATGGTCCAGCCCCACATTTGAAGGCCACTACTTTAACAGTTCCTACCTGCAGTATTTTGTCAGCATGGTGATTGAGTGCTTTTATTTAAATAGAAGAGAGAAATGTCCAGAGTGCTTTAGAGCTACCAAAGGTTTTAAATACTTGGCTCTGGAAGGCAAGATTCGCTACAAGTACCACAGGGCCTGTGCAGAACATCTGCATCCCTGGTGGGTGGCACCTGCTGTAAGGCTGCTAAAATATAAGCTGCCAGTGACAGTTCTGGTTTCCAGAGTAGTAACCTGGAGGGAAAAAATGCTCGTTCTTGGTCCTGCTGTGAGAGTCAGAAAATCTTGGTTACAACAGTCTAGGCTGATGGATGCTATATGGTAGAGGAAACCCTTCTGCAGAACTGCAGCCTCAGACTGTGCAGGCTCTGTCACTGAGCATTTACTGCAGTAATTCTGGCTATCCTTGGCAAAGACTTTGCCAAAGTTTATTGCAGTACAAGTAAACCAGCAGACTCTTCCCTCTCTAATTAAAGAGTTTAGTTTGATGGCAGGCAAATCTAAGTAAGATATATAATTGAGATTTTGACCTTGAACCACAAGATTAAAGACTGCACCTGTCTTCAGAAACCGCATTATTTTCTGCACGCAATATGTATTTAAAGCAGTTACAGAATTATTAACCACATTTACAGAAATAGATGACCATAGTCAGGTGTTGACACGTATACTAAAGTCTATCATTAATAACAGTCTAGCTAAAGAAAATGAAACTTCTTTAAATCTCAATAAGAAAAAACTACAGTTTTTTTTCTAATATGACTCCCACACAGATCTGCAAGGACTTTAGCATAGCAGAAGCCTCCCTGCACAGCATCTCTGAAAATCCCCTGGAAGGCCACATACTGCTGCGTCCCTGCTCTGCCTGCTGAGGTCCTGCCACCCTGGGCTGCGTAAGTAGCACTGATGCTGCTCACTTCATTAGGCTTCTCTCTCCGCTGTGATCTTTGCTATTTTGCAGCAGGAATGTACATCAAAAGTTATGAGCAAAAAACCATGAAGCCAGAGGTGCTGCCTAGCTGCCTGGCTACCATCTAGCTGGTCTGACAACAGCACCTTGGCTCTAGTGGCTCAGCTGGAAGCTGACCCCCGCCAGCCCATGCCTGACCCAGTCCATATGCCCTCAGCAAACAGGGTGTATGCAAGTTGCAAGTAGTGACTACAGACTCCCTGTCAAAGTGGCAAGCAAGCAAGGACCTTGTGGGGCATACAAGAAGTACAAGTTTCTGCTTGAAAAGAAAAATGGAGTGAGCTAGTGACCTGTTGGCTTTGAGTTCTCCCAAGCCAATATAATTAAGGCCCTTGGTAACATTGCGTTTTCTTTCTGCCTTTTTTTTGCCTTCCTCTTGTAAGTCTTCCCTTTTAAAGTGCATGTAAACGGGAGTTGGATGTGGCTTGGAACCATAACACAGCCAGCCAGAAAGCTTCTTTTCTGCCTGTAAGGATAGCAGGGCAATGGCAGGAGTGAGACAAACTGTTATCTGAATCGGTAGCAACACACAGGGCCAGCATCCCACGTGGAAGTGGTGATACAGCAGCAGGCAATGAAGGACAGAGCAAGCTTGCTCCGTGCCAGCTGCCCGCTCAGCTCAGCTCTGCTGGGTCTTGGGGGCAACAGCCGTGCCTGTTTGTCACCACTATGGCTGGTCCCGCATGCTCTTCCCGAGGGCACACAGGATCATCACAGCTTTTGTCCTCAGAACTGAATTCTATTTCATGCATCTAGAAACCTTGCTCCTCCTCTTCAAAAGCTATACTCTTCCAACAAAAAGATAGTGCATGCTTCAGAGCACCAGCCAAGAGAACTTGCCCAGCGATCGACTGAACTCTAGCTTTTTAACAATCAGTGGAAGCCACTGTAAAAGCAAGTCTTGGCTGCATTCATACTCTGCATCTTGTGTAGATCCTCACACAACGGTCACTGTTGTCTAAATACAGAAGCAAAAATCACCTACAGAAATCCCCAATGTAAAATATATTTCTGTGAGACCTCTGATAAAAGTATTTATTTTTTTTTAGATTGGGCAAATATTAGTAAGAGAAATTTAGAACATTACTACAGATACATGGAATTGTGCTAAAGATACAAAGTAAACTGTTTATATTAAGCATATAAGAGGTAAAGATGTAAAAAACCAAACAAACATGCATTTATATGTTATGTGACCCAAAGCTTCATAATTTATAATAGACAATAATGGCATGATATTTAAATGGAACTTATTTAACATTTATGTAACATTCTCTTTATGTTGTCCTTTGCAGCATTTCTGTTATGTCAAATACTTGTTATGAACAAACTGCTTTCCTTGCTGCAAGCAACTTAGCAAATATCTACATAAAAATATACACACATAACTTCTATAGTAGCTACATATTAGAAGCAAAGAAAAATAAACCTAAACCCATCAAAACTGACATTCTTTCTTAAAGTATAACAGAAAGTCTGCAAATAGGGCATATTTAAAACTGGATTCCACAAGCAGCCAAAAATAAAGAACAAGAACAAAATAAGGAAAATAAGTTTGCTTCTGTTTCGCTCACCACATTTAATTCAGTAAAAATTTGCAGTGACATGAAGTTACCAATTCTAAGAGTAATTAGCACTTTGTAGGAATTAACTGTAAAAATCCTGTTGTAGTCAAACTATATATGCACAAGTCCAGCTTTTATTTTTACCTGAAATGTTATGCCATTGTCAAAATGTGCTACTTTTCTCATGCCTACTTTTAAAAATAACCAGAATATCAAATACCATAATAGCTTGTGCTTCCTTCCTTCTTTTTGACTTAAGATGTTAATGGAAGCAAAAGGGGTCTTAATGGGGATTTATAAAATAACCTCACTTGCATTTTTGAAGTAAAGAAAATTCAAATGTTAGTAAAAAAAAGAATTGTAAAGTAAAACTATCATTTAAGAGAGAATTAAAAGAATTAAAACGCCTGACAAAGGTAATCTTACAGTTAGTCAATACTGTTGCAGTTTTTAGAAAGGATTCCTCCCTGGACACACCTCCTCACCAGTTTTTCTGTTTCTAAATAGGAGAAATAATTAAAAAAGTATTAGACACTTCTGCACGAATAATGCAGCACTGTAACCAAAAGATGCAAATAGATTAAGTAAGGCTAAGAGAAATTCAGTAAAAACCTATAAAAGGCAGAAATCTGAAGACTGAACTAAAAAATAAAATGTTTCCAAAGTAAATAGAAATGTAGCTAAATATGTTTTGGGTAACAAAGGACCAAAAAAATCCCCTCAAGTTTTATTAAAAAACCTCAACCAGCTACTACAGAGAGCAATACTCTGTCCTCATCCCACCTCTCCTGTCTGTTATCTTGTCACAGTAGGTTGCACAAACATCAAAGGCATTGGACATGTATTGCTCCTCTTTCTACATCAGCTGCTCATTGTGCTGTTTAACTTCCCAGAAAAGTCATTCATAAAAATTTACTGCCAGTGCTACTGTTTCACAAATGCAAGTCAAAGTCCTTGGACCAATAACAACCTCTTTATGCTTTAGGTTAGTTAAAAACAGGAGCTAAATATCTCTGTAGTTCCAAATAGCTTACTAATTCATTTGAAAAATACATGGGAAGTTCAGACAAAGTTATATTTTTATTTTCTGAGCACACTGTGTTGAAAAAGTCTTATTTTTGTTTGATAGCTTATCCAATTCTATGAACATGTGAGAAGTTCCTTTTTGTTCAAAAAAAGTCTAATCTTCATAACTATAAAGAAACATTATGAGTTACACAGCAGAAGGTGAATAAAAAGACATTAATTCCTGTGCTTGTCCCTATTAAGACCTTTTTAAGTCTATCATTGTATTTTTGGCCTGAATTATGTTTTTTGAATTCCTGGAATTGGCAGTAGCACTACATTTGTGGAGAGGAGATAATTTTTCTTACAGAGATCTTGCAAAATTGGATTAATCCAAGTCTGCAAAACACTTGGAGCTCCTACAATGCATTTTCTAAATGTAAATGTATCATCAACCAGTAATTAATGTAATTTATTCAATATCCCATGAACTGTTGGGTCCACGCAGCACTTACAGAAGACCCATTAAGAAGTTTCGGGCAAACTGTTCTTCAGCAAGCTTGTTTTTGTTTTATAGATGTGCTACCGAAGCGTGGTGGTCTCCCTTTGGACTGGGAGGAGAACCTGCCCCGCAGCAGTGAGCTTGCTGGGCACTGGGCACTTGTTTGCTCTACCCTGCCCTGCTGCACCTGTGCTGGGGATATGGTCTGGGATTTACCTATGGCAAGCAAATGCACACCTGAAGCAGACTTGATGTGCTGCTCAGACCTGAGCCCAGCCGATCACAAGACCTTGCTGGAGTCTGGGGTAAAAGGAAACGGCTTTGCGCTTCATTTTCTTAGTGAAACCTTTAAGCTTGTGTTTGGGCTCCTCAGGAAGAAGTTTGCCTTCTGTTCCTGTTGTCTTTGACCATGAAATTAACTCCGGAGTGCGCAGCACTTAGCTTAAGCTTTGCTGGTCTTGGATGCCTGTGGTCTAGGATGGACACTGGTACCAGCAGCTCAGGCCAGCACCCCTGCATCCCTGCTCACGGGCGCTGCGATGTTAAAAGCACTGATTCATCCTCAGGCTGCACTGACCTGGAGATGTAAAAAGGCAGAGGTAGCTCTGAAGTAAATTTATCCTATTGACCGCCCTTTTAACTTGAAAGGTAGTGAGATGAATACAAGTTTGAGACTTTCAGGTGAGAGATGATGGGGGGCATTAAGTCATGCAGTTTCCATTAACGCCACGGAAATGGAGGTGTACGTTCAGGGAGGCATTTCCATATAAGTCACAGATGAGGCAGGGAAAGAGCTAAAACGGTTGCACTGCAATCTTTGGAAGTACAGAAGTGAACATGAAGTACATACACGGATAGCCCAATACCACAGCTATTTGGTCACAGAAACAGTCCCTTGAGGTCCTAGCTTGTGTATGGTGTGCCAATGAAAGCTGGTTGTCCACGGTTGGCAGGAGTCACGTGGTATTTCTGGCATTTTCTATTCTAAGCACAGGAATTAGTGCTTTAAATAATGCTCGTTGTAGGTGGCTGCAACACAAAATGTGCGGAGCCTTTTCTTGCAATCCATAGGCCTTATCTTCTAAAGGCTCATCCGTGTGACTAGGTCTTGATCACCAAAGTAGGTAATTGAAATAAATGATCTTATGATGTTTGGCTTGGCCTCTAATGCATGTAAAAATCCTTCCAATAAATAAAGGTCAGTCTCAGCACTGATTCAGGTTTATGATGTGAGCCATGGAATTTGACTCTGAAATGATATAGCCAGTTCCCTATAAGGTTAAAATCCACTTCTCTGGGAGTCCACACTGCTTCCAGTGAAAGGCATGGCTGTAACCAGACCTCATGGTCCTGCTGTGATGAGATGTAGTACAACTGATTTGTGACATTTTTTCCAGCAATAATTACATTTATGGCCATCTGGCAGTTCCTCTGTAAAGAATGCATGCTAGACACGAAATACCTTCATTGCTAGTCAAAGTTGATGCAAATATTCAGTTCCTTGCTATCTATTCCTACCCTTGTCAAAGGCTTTAAGGAAGCCAATTCAGTGTTGGAAATGCAGATATTATTTAGGGAAACATACTCGGGGAACTCAACTATCAGTAAGAATTCCTGATGAGCTGAAGTTTGCTGCTCTTCTTGCTGTTACAGTTGCTGGTACAAATATTTATGAGAGGCACTGTGCTCAAGGGAGCCACCTGGTATCTTATCAGACTGCAAAAGTTTCACCCTGTGATGTAAAGCAGTGTCAGTCTGAATATTGCCTACATGGGGAAGAGATGAGCTTAAACCAAGGGGAAAATGAGCTGGGATTGTTTGATCCCTGCTTAGGGAAGGAGTGTGATTTTTTTAAACCAATCTCAGCAGAACTAGCTGGTTATAAACCTGAAGCAGTTTTGTCTTCACTGGTCAAGCTCTCCGTTTCTTAGGTTTATATAAGCATGGCAGCAATAAATCCCACCATTTGGAGGACTCATCAAGCTTGAGATGAGGATGCTGGACTGATGCTCTCCTTCTGGTTTTACACAGCCAGGGCAAAGGGAGAGTCAGGAGAAACTCATTTTGTATTCAAAAATCAGAGGGTTGGAGGGAGCGAGATGAATGGCATCCATTTCCAGTCACTTGTCCTGGTTTTTAAAAGATGTTTTCATTCAAAGGCCAGTTTTCCTTTGTGTATAGTCCATTGAATTGTGGTTTGTCTTTACTTTGTAAGTCAGCCAACATACGTATTGCATATAAGTAAGTTTCACATATGTATGTACATGTACCATATGCATATTGCACCATAGGCATATTGCACATTGTAATAGTTTTTTAATAAAGTGGTTGAGAATCAGATATAAGAAAAAGCTTAAACACTGCTGGGATTTTTTCTCAAGCACTTGGAGTAAAATCCAACCCCATAGCTCTAAGACCTTATTCCTTACCCAGATAATAGAGACTGTGAAACACCTCAAGGGGGCAAACCCACAAGGCAAGGAGGTGAAGCTGTGCAGTGCTGGGGACCAGCAAAGTCTGAGGACAGGGCTGGATGTGAGTGCTGGCCCCGGCTCTCCGTCTTGGATGCCTGCAGGGAAGTGTTTGCCCCTACACCCAGGACCCAGAGCCCCAGACCCCCCCAGTGTCTGTGAGGAATGCCTGGCTGTGATTTCTGATGGGCAGAGGAAGGAAATGAAGAGCACCTGAGTCCTGCTTCAGTTAAAAGGAGTAATCTTGGCATCTGGGCTTTGCTTTCAGGCTTATTTCCGATTTTTATCCAGTGGCTGCTATACATAATGGCCCAGGCAGCAGAATCTGTGATCATGGTGATAAACAAAGCCCTAGAGACTAGTTTGTTTAGTCATGCCTATTTCAATGTTCTATAGGTGGGCATGTACATCCAGATGATAGGTGCTCTAAGACCATCTGCTTCATGGGTCCTAAAGCCACCTGCATTTACATACCTGTGTAAATAAAAAATAGTGTCGGCCTGCCAGCTTGATAGTTGTTTCATGTCATAATACTTTCTAATCAGACTATAGCTCAGGAAAGATGGGTTTCTTATTTTGTTTTGGCACAGTGGTATGTATTTTGAGCTGTCAAAATTGTGGACATGTCTCTATATTTATTGAATAGTGAATGAAAGAGGTAAAAAAAAATGCTTCTTTTGCATTTATAAGGAAAAAATATGATTTTGAAATATGCAATTCGTAACTTCTAATGCATATGCCACCCTAAGACAGCATGAGAATTAGCTAGAGGACACCAGCATGCTGGAAGAAAGTGAATTTCCCCTTGCTTCAGTGCAGAGCTCAAGTTTTAATCTCCTTTGGAGGTCTTGCAATAAGTAGTGTAAACACGAGTAATCTCTAGAATATGCATTGTTTATTCCAGAAGAGCCATTTGGTTCCATTATGTCATTGCTTGCAAGAAGAAAAAGGGAAACTAAAATCTATCATCTTGACCTGGGCAAGTTTAATAGCCCAGTTTAACAGCATTAGCTCAGCACCTAACAGGGGCCAGGACCTGATGGCAGCAAGTGGGAGGACTTCTCAACAGGCCTCTTCTGTCAGCAATGAAGACGGCAAGCCAGTATGGTCTGTCTGCGTGTGGTGGGAGAGGTCAGACCTCTGCGCCTGGGGAGGCTGGACTGTGGCTGAGACACTACATGTACAGGGAAACTTCTGTGGGGATGGGGCTGACCAAAGCCTTCAAGGAGATCTTCTGGGGACAAAAGTGGGGATGTGCTGCTTCATCGGAGCCAGGCATGCTGCTGATTCAGCTTCCTCCTGCTTTGAGGGTGGCTGCACATACCTACAAATGAAACCAGCATGGGATATCTCTGCCCAAGTTGCTGGGAGATTTACTGAACCGCGAGGTAGCATCGGTGTCAGTGCAAGCCAAGAAGGAGGTACCGTGTAGGTGAAAGGTGCTGGAGGAGGTGGCTAGGCTGAGATACAATGGTGGCTGGGAGAATTGCATCAATATAATGGACGTGGAGTCCTCCAAGGATAGCCAAACAAAGATGCTGGACACACAGAGCAGCGACAGCAGGGAAGGAGCATGCTCCTCAGGGGGGCTGAACTGGACTGTGAGCTTCCCTGAGGAAGGACAGAGCCCGTGCCTTCCAGCAGGTGGGCAAGTCACAGTGACAGGTCCAAGGAAGAAGGGAAGCAGAGAGTGAGTGTCTCTGCTTCTGAGACAGTGTGGGGGAACCTTTTCAGGTACCTCACCTGAGCTCCTGGTGGTCTGTTATCTGCTTCCCCAGACAGGATAACCGATCCAACTAAGGTTAGCAGGTCAAAACTGAAAATCAAGTTCTGGGAACAGGGATGATTCAGGTAAGATTCTCATCACCCAAGGCACAGGCGTACATGGGCCAGTCAGAAAGCTGTATCTCCTGGGTAGGAGAGCAGGGTTGCACAAGTGGTGTAGCTTCATTCATCCTGGCCACCTGGATACATCTGCTTACCCTTTTTTTCAGGGAATTTGCTGGACAGTCAGTGCCATGCTTTATTCCTATTCCTATCCCAACACACACCTATAAGGTGAACATAAGTTCACCCCTCTCCTTATGCCGTTTACCATGGTGCCTCTTGTTTTGGATGATTGCTTACAAAAATATGTTCATCTGATCTTCTTGGTCTGTGCATTTGTCCTCTCCCCAACACCACATCTTGCACCGTTGTATAAACAAATTATCTCAACATGAACAGGGATATAAACAGTAGAAAGGGCAAGGCTATCAAAATAGATTGAGGGATGTAAAAGAAAGGTCTGAAGAACATCTCAAATACAAGTAATATGGGGCCCTGTGACACATAATATGTTCTCAAGATTACAAGAACCTCAGAGATTTGGCTGAATAATTTCAGACTGGACTGTTTGTATGGGCGGGTAAAGTGCTTCAGAAAGAACCGACAGGAAAAAAAGTGAAATGTTGGTGGGGATGAATATATTTATTTTGAAGTGAAGAGTACAGCAGATCGGGGTGATGTAAGTGTCTGGTAATTGTACTATGATGAGAATCCACAGTCCTTGCAAAGGGAAAGAGGGAAAAGGGAAAAAATTACAATAGACTTGAAAAAAACCCAGATTTCTATAAAGTAAGATTATTGATAAGAAGAATTCATAGGAAACCAACCAAAGAAAAGCATTAGCAGGAATGACCAGGTCTCTGTATAAATGAAATGAACAGCATGATATGTCTCCATGCAGAATTGGTATTGGGAAGGGTAGTAAGAATAAAGTACTTTGTTAAATCAGAGCTCTTCCGTGTTGTCAAATTCACAAGGAAGCACAAAGACAGTCATAAGTAAGTTACATCACTAAAGATGAGTGTATAGCATAGGCAAATACAGACAAAATCAGAATTATGGCAGTGCAACTACCAATGCAACGAAGATAACATGAAAATGCTTTATAAGTAAATGCATCGGCAAGAGTTCTATTGTTTGGGAGACAGTGTTTGTAGGAGCCTGTCCTCAGCAGCACTGGGGAGTCTCACCTGGGAGAATCTGTGGGCAGAGCTCATCAGCAAAGGTGGAGAGTGACTGAGCAGTATCTAGAGGGCAACAATGTGAGTGAACAGATATCTGAAAGTGCCACAAGGATTACTTATGGAGACTAGGAGTGACCATTATTTGCATTTTTTACAACCAGGGAAGTTGCAGGTATACCTGATTCTGCCTCAGGAGAAGTAAAGAAAGGAGATGACCAGAAATCTGAGTTTCTTTTAAGCATTATTTTTCTATGCTTCTTCATCCACTGGTGCTAGCTCATTTTGGCATGTATTGATGATATTGTGAAATTATCACGCCCTAAGAGATCCATAAAAGACATATTTTCTAAACAAACAAAAAGGGAAAGAAGCTGAGGTCAGGCAGGTCCCATTAGTTTTGAAGGTGGAAGAGGTACATGGAGAGACATCAGGTGGATCGAAACAAGAAGTAAAAGTAAAAAGGCAAAGAGAAAAAATGAAAAAGGAGCGGGGGAGGAATGACAGAGCTGATAAATAGGAAAAGTGAAAAAGATGTGACTGATGATATGAGAAAAGTTGTTTCTGGAAAAACTGACTCCTTGACCAATGATTCACACAATAAACACCTGGACATTTGCCTTCTTTTCATCAGACTTACTCAGAAACAGCTGGCTCAAGGAACCAGCCTCACTGCTGAGTTTATTCTTGTGATTTTATCTATAGCACTGTGTTATGACTGCTGTAAAGCTTTAAGTGCTTCTGGACTTTGTAATGTATTTGACATGGGAGACTTTTTTTTCCCCCTGTGTGGTTACAACCTCTGTGGCTGGGAAATTATTTCAGCCAGAGAAAGAAAGATACTGGGGGCGAGCAGGCTCACCTTTTCCAGTGACTTTAAAAAAATATAGGTATTCAATCAAACATATTAGGTACCTTAAATTTATATTTCAAGTACCACACTGCACTTCCTAGTAATTGGAATTCCAAGCAGAGACACGAGCATTTGAAAGACAAACACCTGACTTATTTTTGTGGCTCTGACTTCTGACATCATTTCCTGAGTTATTCTGCACATGTTGTGTAAAGGAGGGCTAAAAAAGACATTAGGAATTCATTTTTGTGAACTTGTTTTTGCAGCATGAATTCTTGCTGTTTTGAAATTTATATTTCATGCTGAAAGTACGGCTCATCCATCTCCAACTAGTACACAGTTAATCTGCATATAAGTCACTTAAAGTCAACGTATTTCCAAGAAAGTTCTATCTCCATTATTATATTTACTTTGAAATCATTAAAAATGAGTTCTAAGGCATTAATGGAAATTGTTGGGTTTGTTTTGTGCTCTAAAGATAACTCAGTACTAGCAGACAGCTTTGAGAAAGTCTGAATCATTCTGAGTGCATGAACAAATGGAGAACAGTTGTGTTTGAAAGCATGCTGAAAGCACAGTCTAGAGGGTTTTTCCTGCAAAAACAAACACTAATTTTGAGGGAAAAGTGTGATCTGAAGCACAAACAGAAAGCTTACCTTTCCCAGAATGGTGTGCCTTCCAGTTGTTATCGATTTCCAAATGCTGCTTTCTTTGGATGTATAATTCAGAAAATATTTAATGTGCTGCACAAATAATTTAACAATGTTCAAGAGCAACCTCACATACTGAGGAAATTGAAAGCAGGAGTTAGAACCTGGATGAAAAGTAACATTTCATGAGGGAATAAAATCAGACTTTTTAAAACTTCTGAAATAAGCTTGATATTAAAAAGTGAGTTAGCAGAAAGCATAAAATTTTAAGGATTATTATTTTTTTTAAAGTTCTGGGGGTTTGCAAATATGTTTTATTTATAATTTATTTTACCACAGTTCTTTACAGCCCCGTTGATTTCAGTTCCCCTTGCAACAGGTGCTATAATGCAGAGACCAGCAGGGACTGGTTCCCTGGAAGGGCTGAAAACTTAAACAGACGTGAAAGATGACACACGAGGGAAAGGAACGATTACATCCATTATGTGACGAGTATCTGGAAAATGGCAAATAGAGTAAAATGCCCGAAGTTACTCAAAGTAAATTTGTTGCAGAGCTCAGACAGAATTTGAATCTTCTGAGTTGATGAATGACAAATTATTCTCATAACTAGGCTGAGTCCTCCCCATCTGCAGGTCTTCTGTGAAAACAAGCCACCTTTATGTCCAAGTTCTTGTCTTCCGAATGTGAGTTATCCCTGCAGCTAGGCAAGTAGCAAACGTGATCTCCACCTGAGGCCCATGCCTTCTCCTTTCCACCTCCTCTCCCAAAGGAACGATAACCTTCCCCCCATGGCTCCAACCCGTGCCCCGCATGTTCATTTCTCACAGCCCCACTGAAAAAAAATGAATTCAGAAAGAAAATCCCAAGGGACATAAAAATATTGAAGGCTGTAAGTTATCTTGGAGCTACATTGCTTTCCTCACATGGCAGCCATTTCACACCACACCTAGTCATTAGGAATCAATAATTCTCCATGCTGTTAATGTTTGAGCTGGGCGAGTCTGAGGAACCATAAAACCGTGTGGAGAAGCACAGGCAGGCACCACCGATCTGTGCAAAGGTGATTCCCACAGATGAAGGAGAGAAGCATTTTTAGAGCAAAATAAGCTTTTCATGTTACAGGTAAGGGATGATCTAGCTGTTGTTTCACAGAAGGATTTTAAAAGCTGAAGCAAGGGTTTTGCTGAATGAAGGCTTTTCAGGCAGCGTTAGGAACTCAGCTGTCCTTGTAAAATGTATGACTGCTGTGCTAAGGCTTAGTCTGGTTTGTATTTGATTTGGATCAATTTGCTCTGTTTTCTCTTTACTGGATTTGAACATCTGAAATCAATCATTTAAAGAAAATCAAAATATTTTTTTTTTCACAGAACCAAATACTTGTGATTGTTACTGATCTTTAACCTCCAGGAATATTCTTTGTTCTCCAAATGTTTGTCATTGAAAGTTGCTTGGATAGTTATATGATGATTATCTTAGAGATTTCTGTTCAGGCGGGGAAACCATAAGGAATTATTAGGGATATAGCACTGAGATGAAGCTACGAAATGAAGGGGAAAATATGGCTCCAGTTCCCTGCCAGATCTCAGGCTGCTTTTAGTTAAGCTGATCCTATTCTAATCCTGAAACTGCCTATTATTGAAAACTTTTGTATGAATTTATATATACTGAAACTCTGTTCTGAGTGACAGAGGAGTGTGTATTTTGCGGCTTAGGTCCTTGGCAGTGTGATGCTTCATGAGACTTGCTAACAGCTTCCAGCCAAAAATGAATGTTCGAGGGCTGATCAAGCCACTCATCCTGGCCTCGCCACAGGCACCGCAGATGGCACGGCATTAGGGAGTGATGTTTATGTTCAAACAGAAGGGAACAGCAAAGACACTTATCATGCGAACCCATAACCTGTGGCATGGCTCTAGTTCTACTGCTGCATTTCATAGCTGGATCTGAACAGAGAAACCTGGCTGAGACACAGTGCAGTTGGGCAGCCACATGAAGGAGTGCATTTTCTGTCCCCTACACTAAGGCTGGATGTGTCCCTTCCTTAAACTTTCTCCTTGCCATAGTAAGTCTTGTTCCTTCTCTATTCCCTGAACATAGACTGTGGTAACCCCAGACCTCCCCATACCCTTTTTCCTCATCTCTTTCTGGCTTCCCCCAGGAATTTTAGCTCCCTGGTGTCTCTGCCTTTGGGGAGGGTGCGCCTTTGGGTCCTCTGTTCCACCTGGTGCCCCCCCCCCCCCCCCAATAAATAAGGAATTAGTTTTTTGAAGTTCCCACCCTGCTATAAAGTGCATCTGAAACTGACCAAGGTATTCAGAAGGTATTCAGAAGAGACCAGGGGGAGGGGAGCAGAGAGGCTGTTGGACAGATGGAGGAACTGAACAAGCTTCTGTTGACTAACTCAAATATCAGCAACAGTCTTGGTTCAAAGTGTCCTCCCAGGAGGTTCAAAGTGTCTTCTCTACGCCCCTGTCCCACCTGTGCCAGCCCAGCTCCTCCAGCTGCGGGCAGGGCAGGGAGGGACCCGCTCAGCAGGCATCACTGCCAGGCAGCTGCGGGGGCTTCACCTTCAGCCCTCGTTTCCTGACAAACCTAATGATTTTCCTGATCCCTCCTGGTTTCAAAGGAGTGTCATTTTATCCTCTTCCAGTACTCACACACCTAGCTTCAGCCCAAGGAAAGAGCCCAGTAATTTCCAAGGGTGTCACTGAAGACCCTGCTCAGAATGGGATTTGCAAGATAAAGTCCTGTGGCACATCCTAAAATGAGTGCTGGGGAGAACAGCAGGGTGGGCAGCCGTCTCTGTATTTACAGGTCCCCTTTTGGGTCAGCCATTGAGGAAGGAAAAGGATGTGGGGAAAAAAGAGTATGATGGGAAGCCCAAGCAGGAAGGCTTCTG